>NC_088100.1:128342084-128670084 GCF_036370855.1 Dromaius novaehollandiae
TTTCTCCACGGTTAGAGTTTGCAGTTGAAATCCTTTGCTTTTGTATTGGGAATAAATTTTGCTCAGTGACTGATTGACTAATTTGCTGGCTGATGGGTTTCATGTATTACAAATCTACAGAAACCTGATGGAACTGGGGTGGGAGAACAGCAAAGATGCAAAAGACTAGAAATGAAACGCTTTAAGTCCCTGGAAATGAAACTTTGACAAACAGCCTCTCAGAGATCACTCACATGTAATTATGTCTAAAACTTGATTCTGTCTCATAGCATAGAAAACAATATTTTTCTCAACTGTCAGAATAAATGGCTTTGGAGGGTTATAGTTTGTTTACCAATTATAGGTTAGAAGAATAAAGGAAATATTGGCACAGTAAAGCATGCAGCACTGGAATATATTATTTTTTCTTCATTTACTCAGCAACAAGACTGTCCTGCAGAATGGACTAATCCGTAAGCTGTCTTTGTAGCTTTTAAGTAAAATACATTATAACTGTTGCAAACCTGTTTCTAAAGATTAATAGAGCTAGGCCACATGAAACAAGTCTCCCTGGGGAATGAGAGAGCAAAACTACCCCCCCCCCAAATAACCCCCTAATCTAGCAAGCCTAAGAAAGCATTTGCAATTAATGCTAATGCACTGTAATTATGCATTTGAGCTAATATAATGCTTTAGGATGGAGATGGATGCAAATGGCATTCAAACCTCTGTTGCGTTTGTGGGGTTTGGAATATAGTTGTCTCTCCCTCCCACTCCCCTACAAATTCCAAACTGTTACTGGCTCTTGTAATTTCACCAGCGGCTTCCACACCCCCCCCAACTTTTTTTGAATGTCCTTTCTGCTTTCATGTAATACTTGCTTGTTCTTCAAGCTTGATTAAAATAATGGTTTCCTTCAGAAAAAAAGTTTTATTTAGCTACCCAAAGGCCTGTAGGCAGCAAGAGAGACCAGTGCCAGTGTGTGCTCAGCCTCTTTTGCAGCAGCTCTGTCTTGAGACCAGACTTCTCTGCTGGAGCATTATTGCTCACAGACAACACTGGACCTTCCTTTTCCTCCCCAGACCCTCCCTGATTTCTGTGGCTGTGCTGCATGTGAGAGGTCTTGAGCACAATCTCGGGCTTTAGGAAGACACTGTTGGCCTCTCTGATCCAGCAGCGACCTGCCTGGGGATGGGACACGTTGACATTGCTTGTACCACAGGGTCCTTCTTTTTTTGTGCCAGAGAGCAGGGAGTCCGAAGCGCAGCATTCCTTGAAGCCTGTCATTTGTTTTGAGCAGTAACTTCGCAGTAGGAGACCAATTTACACCTCTCTACTATGTATCTAAACCAGGACTTTAAAGTCAGATTGCCATCATTAGGAGTTACTGAAGCTGTCACTCAGTAGTTGGTCAATTGAAATTGCAGAGAAAGCAGGTCGGAAGCTATGAAGGTGTTGCTTTCTAGAAGAGACGGTCTTGTTATCCCAATGAGCAGGTCATCCCAGAGCACCAGGATCCAGTTACATTTAGATCCTCTCTCCTTTTAAAGGTTTCATTTTAATGTTCCTAAGTGAGCTTGTTGCCTAACTTCTCTGCTGATTTTTAGTTTTGAGGATTACAAGAGTCTTATTTGGCTGCTAAGCAGGAGAAGAAAATTGCCTTACATTTGGTGAATGTTACCTGGGGAGGAGAGGAGTTGTCCGTTTGTGAACAACAGTAGACGCTTCTAAAGGTGCCAATGGCTCTACTAAGAAATACTACCCAGACCTGGGGTGTGCATTTTTTAATGTTTTCTTGTTTTGAGTTTATAGATGGTGACATTTTCCATTTGATTTTGCAATACATTAAGTAGGAAATATTTAGTATAGAAAGAATATATCTTTATGTTAGCATGGCTGTGAAGACTGGGTACATGGTACATTTACACTATGTTATCATTTTTAACATATGTTAATGTGTTCTAACACAATAGGTAACGAAGATGGTTAAGAAGAGATCTTAGATCTCTTTTTCCTTAACTAAGTTGTATGTTTACACTTACAATTTATTTTTTTCTCCAGGCTATGGTCTTCGTTGCCACCGAGCTATCATCACCATCTGCAAACTAATTGGCATTAAAGACATGTACGCCAAGGTTTCTGGTTCCAAAAACTTGATTAACATCACCAGAGCTCTCTTTAAAGGCTTAACAGAACAGGTAAATTGTACATTCAGCAGTCTTGTTTGTTCGATCAGAGGACAGACTGTGATTGATACCGTAATAATTTGTGGTCAACTACAGTTTAAATTCAAGTCTTAAAGTAAAGGAAGTTTTCCAAGAACAAACACAATCCGTTTGTGACTATTTCCTCCTACTACGCCTCCTCCGCAGGTGCTGTATAAAGATGTCCAGTCAGGAGCAGCAGTCTGTAACTCTCTTCATTCCACAGCCAAGTGCCTTCAAGGGAGATCTGAGCTTCTGGGCTTTCATTTGTGGTATTTTTGGTGACATTTTAAAAAGCATGGGCAGAGGAAACTGTGGCCCTGCTTTGGTTCCTGCTGCTTGTTTGTTTGCGTACTACGTTTTCATTGCTGGAGGACTGAACATAGCAGCAGCTTCTATTGCTAGTGTAACTAAGATCCCTGAAATAAATCAAGGAGGGGATGTCGTTTCCTCTAACATAAAGTGCTCGCAATGCAGATTCTCTGCCTGAGCCAGCTGTCCGTAGTTAACGGAGAGATCCAGCATGCAGCATTTCGTCTGGCTTAGTTTGAACACCAGCCTTAGGGTGAGTCAGTCCTTTGGAAATTCTTGGTTATCTCATTTGGCCGTAAAGTCTTGGCAGCTGCCAAGGTGTAGCTGCTCACATTCTCAATATTTAAATATGGCCGGATCCCCTTGCAAGGCTGTAGTTGTCAAATCTATCATCTCGTCCTAGCCAGCTTTTTCAGTTTAGTCTCAGGATAGGAGGCAGTTGCAATTCTCTTTGCCCAATGAGATGCTTACAGAGACTCTTCAGTATCTGAGGATACTCAGCCCTGGGGAAGTCTATCATATATTTTTGATGCATTGTCTCTGAGAAGTCTTCCACAGAAGAAATGGAAGAAGGGCCTGCTGTATAGATCATTGCTCTTAACTATATCAAGTGCACATCTTTTTCTTGGCTGCCCTAAAAGGGAAGAGTTTCCTGTTCCCGGTAAACATTCTGTAGAATCTGAGCGTTAACAAAACAACCTGTATATGGGAATGAGGTACAGTTGAAAATAATGTTGAATTAATATGATTATAGTAGCTAAAATTATCTATCAAGGCAGCAACAAGTACTTTACTGTTGTCAAAGCAAAATTTGTATTCATATGAAGATATAAAACAGCTTAATGGCAAGTATAATGCTGGGAAGCTTGCTGTATGGGAATTCAGCAGATAACATCTGCCATCCATCTCTGTCCAGCAGCAACCGAATATGTGTGAAAAGGATCTTTGTTTTATTTTCCTTTGGTTTGTTCTTGACAGTGCAGGATTATCTATGTTTCTCCTCCTTGGAATGATGGCACGATACTGCGCTTTGGTACTGCAGGTTATTAACATGCCACCACACACATTTATTAGTGGGACGCACCTTTTCTAGCCAGAACCCTTCCAGAAGCGAGTTCCTCCAGGGTGACATTATAGTGCTGGAAAATCAGCAGTCTAGCTACCCGAATTCCTGCTGCATGTGCTATTAGCTCTTTTGAAATCCACAAGGATGTGCCTGATGAGTCCTTTAATTTACGCAGTGTCGAAACTGTTTATTAGTAAATTACTCTTTTTTTTTTTTTCTAGCCTATATACCATATAAAGCTTGACCTCAAGTAAACCATCATGGTGCCTCATTGCTCCTGAGGCTAATGTTATCTAGGCATGATTTAAACAGGGATCAGCCAGAAGGGGAAAACAAATTAGTCTTTCCTGTGATGTTTATTAGCCTGAGACTTTTCCTAATTGTGTTTTCTCTTCTTCCTGCTCCTCCTGTCCCCCCCAGGAAACTCACCAGCAATTAGCAAACCAGAAGAGCCTCTATGTTGTAGAGTTTCGGGAGGAGCAGGGCCCACTGCCCATCGTTGTGGCGTCACCCGAGGGAGCCATCCGCGAAGATCCTGAGCCTGAAGATGAGGTTCCAGACACCAAGCTGGAATGGAGTGAGGTGAAAGAAGCTCAGGGAATGAAGAAATCACCCTGGGCAAATGTCAGACGGACAGCATGGTAAAAGCCTCAGCCCCCTGTCTCTTCTGTTAGAGATGCAGCTGGGAAGGTCCAGCTGAATGGACGGTTTGTCTAGGCTTACGTTTTGGATGAGGGCACCAGTAGCTCTCTCATGCCATTCATTTTGCTGCTCACATCACTACCATTCGGTAACACTGTTTGCTGTTCTTCTGGCCACTTTTCAACTATGAACATTAACAGGGACACGGCCAGTGGACATGACATTGACTTCCGGCATGCATTTACTCAATTCCAGAAGATGTTGCGTAATCTGCACATCCCTGGTTTCCTTCACAAGCTCTCGGGAAACTACTGAAAAGATAAGGTTGTCAAAGCAATAAAGAATCCTCAGAATGAGATTACTGTGGGTTTGTTTTTGGGTTTTTTTTTTTTTTTCCCAAAATGCCAATGTCTGCTTGAGTGTGGGAGATCTCGGAGCAAGCAGCAGTGGTGGGAGTTCATGTGTGCACTCTCCATCTCCCTCCCCAGGCTCACTCATATTGCTGGGGAAACTGTGAAATCAGAAGGCAGAAAGTGTGTGCCTCGGGGGAGAGGAGAAAAGGTGGTGATGAGCAACATCTGGGGGTGCGCAAACACTAATCACGCAAGTGGGGGAGTTCCCCAACTAAAGCAGAGCCCAAATAACTGAGGACAACCACCCCGCACTCTCCTGTGAGATGTTTTAGTGTTTTGACAGGCATTGGAAATGCAATCCAAAACGTGCTGTCCAGCCTTTCCTCTGCATATGTGCTGGGATAGGACCTGGCTTCATTCTCTGCCAATTTGGTACCAAGTTAGAGCCTCAAGGCTCAGCCCAGAACCCAAAATGCTACAGCTGTAAGAGGATTAAAGGAGTAAGAGAAAGGCTGTGATTCAGACCAGCATCTGACTGAAGACAGAGTTCAACCCCTTCACGTAGCAGGTCTCCAGCTGAAGCAGGCAGAGGTAGGTGCTAGAAGCCAGATGAGCCCGCTGGCTGGGGGAGCCATCACCCAAGTCTCGCCGGAAGACAAAAAGGCTCTGCATCTGCATTCAAGGACATGGTGCTCTCCTTGGCAACTGCAAGCTGTTTTCTTAGACATTGCAAAAGAGATGCTGGAACTGGACATAGTGTTTCATGACAAAGTCTTAAAGCAGTCCAGGGTATAAAACAATTCAGGAGTTTACTTCAGTGCCTTCTGTCTCCTCTGAACTGTGGCCAAAGCTCAAACACAGTAGCCATTTCTTTTACAGTCTGTGAGTGCTTGTCAGGTACTTGTATGCCAAAAATGTTTGCCACGTGTGTTGTCAGTACAGGAAAAAATATCTTCAAAAATGCTTCAAGATCAGCCTGGGAATCTGCATTTGATGTTAAAAGCATTTAGGAGCAATGGTTTTCATTGATGTAAATGCTATAGGTTTCTAAAGACAGCAGTGGTGTATGTACAGTGGGGCATGGTGAATTTAATTGAATTTTATCCAACTCTGTTAATCAAAATGGTAAGTCAGAGGCCATGCCTGCTGAGCAGTTGGCTGAACGCTTTGTTCCTGTTTGCCAGCCGAATCTAAATTCGGAATGCAAAGAGTTCGGTTTGCACACTTTCTTTCAAGCAGCGTAGCAAACTGCTGCTCGAGAGTGCAGGCTCACGTTTAGCTTGCCATTTACTGCTGATGTAATGCAAGATAAAGGATGAATAAACCTGGGCTACAGCAACCAAATCTTACATCATTTAGCTGCACTTCAACTTGCCTCTGTCCTTGCAGAAACGCAGTAAGCTGAAGTGACCGGGCTCTGCCACTGAGCTGAAGGAGCCTCTGCTTCCTCAGGTCGGGGAGATTGTCTTCAGTGCCTGACTGGACCGGCTGCTTGTCGTTCACCTCTCCGCATTGCAGCAAGCAGACGGAGCGTGCCAGCATTTTCCCTCCGTTCAGAATCAGGAGTAAGTTATATGTCCATAGCACATGAGTGATTGCCCCTGCACTCGGAGATGTCTTGTTGCCTCCTCGCGCTCTGTACTTGTATTTTCTCACCCTGAACATACAGGTAAGCGCCCACATTCTGGCACAGGGATGGCAACGTACATGGGGACAGTGCTGCAGTAGATCATAACAGGCTGAGGCTGCACAAAAATTGGGGATGGGGGTGATGAGAGGGTCTCCAGCAGCACTCCAGCTGCCCCATCTGGGTAGCGAGGTGGGATGATGGGATCAGGCGGTCCCATGTGTCGTCTTGGGAAGGGCTGGAAAAAAACAAGCTGTAGGGAAGGGCAGGTCCTTCGCTAGCAGCACCCAGGGCAGAGCAAGCTGTGAGAGCCAGCTGACCCAGACCTGAGTGCTGTTCCTCATGCAACCCAAACTCAGGGCTTACGCCACATTTTCCCTGCTCCCAAGATGTGCAGGCCATCACTTAGCACAGCGAGGGTCCCGGCCTCTCTGTAGTGAGTAGAGGTCTGCAAACATAAATCTCCCTGAACCCTTCCTGGTCACTGAGTGCTTTCAGCTCTCACTGCACTAGTAAAACAACACTTCATTCTTCCCAGGGGATCTTTTCTCCACAGTGACAGGCAGTGATCTCTAGCTGGTACCTCCGAGAGCATCCAAGAGCCTTGCAGGTCCACCTTGGTTTGGCTGGAAGAAATTAGGAGCTGCAAGGTAAGAAAGCAATGGTAGCTGGAATGTCATTTGCCTTTGCAGAGTTTGAAGAAAGTAATGCAGTGGCCATAAATTTCCATCCTTCTGCAAGGCTTGCATGCTAGCTGCGCTTGCCTCTGTCCCAGGAGGGTCTCCGGCACTCCTCTGCCCTTCCTCTGTGATATGGAGGAGGTTTGAGGCTCTTCTCTCAGACCGACAGAGCAGTAACTCACGTTGGAGCACTGGCATGAATCAGGAACAGATTTCCATCCCAGTCCTCTAAGCACATGGGGTTTCAGTGCTCAGTTCTGTTGGTCTGAGGGAGACCATGGAGCAGGAGGGGGCTGTGGTCTCGGTGTGAAGATCTGAGAAGGTGAATGGACTGCAGCTGGGTGGGGACAGTGACTGGGGGAGACAGAGGAAACGGGCCAGGAATCAGGCTCTACCACAGACCCAGGTGGAGCTTTGATGCCTTTATAAGAAGTCATGTCTTGTGAGTTTCCTGTCTTCCCAAGCTTGTACAGGTTAGTATAACATCTATGCCAGCTTGTAGATGCTTGTGCAGTTGTTACCCCCAGCATACAGGTTGTTCATTCCTCACAGAGAGAGCTGACAGTAAAATGAGCGCCATCAAAAACCCCTGCATTTTTCCAAGGAGCAGGCCATAATTTTCTCTTCAATCTCTTTGCATTCAGACCTGTAGTTCAGAAGAGGATGGAAGTGCTCACTTCTATTTCATAGCATCCACAGAGGCATTTCACGTGTCTCACCTTTCAATACAAGGTAATTTGGGTACCCAATACACCTGCACTTGCGAAGCAGATAAAATTATGGTTGAGAAGGTATTCTTTAATTAAGCAAGAGCAACCATGAAAACAATTTGGACGTAGTTAATGAATGATAGGCCTGTAATCTTATTTGTTTGTATCACAGGAGCTGAGGTTTTGCCTGCCTTCTAGTGACTGGTTTGTTTTTAATTAGCATGTAGCTGCCCGCTCGCTGGGGCAGATGCCAGCAGGCTTCATCTTGCTGCTGAGGAAGCTGGAGGGGAAGAGCAGAGGTGGAAACTCCAGTGACGCTCCCAGTTGAGAGCTGATCATGGCTGCGGGGATAGACCCGAGCAAACGCAGAGCCTGAGATGGAGCAGCGCGTGTGTCAGGCCAGGCTGGGAGCAGCTCTGCAGGCAAGGACTGCTGGCATCTAGTGGACAGCAAGCCGCTTACATGTGAGTGCACCCAGCAGATGCCCCCGAGGTCCTCGCCCACCTCCCAGGTTTGTCCTGCCATGCACGTCTCTCTGTCCTTCCTATCAGGTTTGCAATTGCAACTCAGCAGCGGCAAAGAGGACGTAAAGGGACTGCAGCAAGGGCAAACCTCAGCATGTTGTTATCTAGCACACACCTCCGGCACACCCCGGCGAGGTACTTCACCATGCTCCATTTCAATTAAACAGTAGTTTCCCTGTCCTAGGCGGTGCAGTGATGTGCAGTGGTTTGGGCCGGTGCCACGCTTGGTGGTTTCAATCAGTGAAAGCACTGCCCCGTGGATAGCAATTCCTGTTTGCATTAAAGCCTGTTGCGCGGTGGAGCACTGCCTGTCTTGCAGGTGGCCAGCAGCTCTGCCGATCCAACCCTGCCTCGCTCACAGCCACCCATCAGTCATCTCTGCAAAACTGCTGTGTGCTTCACTGCTAATATTTCTGATTATACTCCACCAAACGGTCCCAGCCACACAGCTTGTAAAAGATGCTAGTGACCTTGGCTAAAAAGTGGCTGATTTGGGGGAATAGCTGCCTTCTCTGAGCCTTCTTCCAGTGTAGGGGTTATTGGTTGGTCACACAGCCCTCCCTGTGGTTTTGCCCAGGTTTCAGGCCCCTGGATGAAGGATAGATAGAGAAAAGCATGGACAAAAGGTAGAGAAAGAAGAGGAAAAGACTAGATTTGGACTCCTCCTCACTTTGCTCCTCCAAAGCTGCTGCCAGTCGTGAGGGTGCCCATGGACCGGGCTGGGTCACCATAGGGAGGTGGAGGTGGAGGTTGCCACCGAAAGTGCTCGAAAAGCCACCCATGCCATTATGGGAATAATCATGCCCTCCAGAGGTGTTTGCACCCATCCCAGACAAGTATCTCTGGGGGAGAAAGACTAAGCCTGCTTTCACCTCCTGGGTAATGTAATAACCCCAGCCCGTCTGAGCACACCATGTTCATCACACCCAACATTTCCAGTGTGCTCCCAGCAGCTTCTCAGGCCAATGTCATCCTTGGGGCTCTCTGTGGGCACCAGACCTGGGACACACGGGGTAGGAAGGTGCTCGGAGGTCCCAGGGGAGCCTCTGGGCAGCATCTTTCACTTCCGCAGTATCGAGGTGTGCCGTTTCCCAGGCAGTGGCTGTGTCAGGCTGCCCCACTGCTGGGGCGTTCGGGGCAGGCGAGGGCTGGAGGGCTGGGTGTGATGGGTAGCAGAGACCTCGGAGTGCTTTTTGCATCTGCTTTTTCTCTTTTTCCATGCCAGCAGTGCCCTGCTGTTTTTTTTCTAGTGCTGGTTTCTAGCAGGGACATGCTAATGCAGGGAGGGAGGTGCCTGAGTTGGGGCCAGAGGGGAAGAGACGGGCAGGTGAACTGGCATGGACTGGTGTGAACTGGTGTGTGGCAGGGAAGGGGGAAGCAGAGGGCAAAGCAAGGCAGAAGGAGATGGGGAGGAGAGCGAGGAGCTTCAGGCTGGAGGGCAGCGTTGGGCGCAGGAGAAGGCGGGTATGGTACCGCATCCCAGGGTGTGACTGCAAATACCTCTTTTTGTAAATAGCCCCAACCGAGAAAGGCGTCTTTGTGTTTTAATGCTAAATTCTGGGGCGTTAATAGCAGAAGGGCAAATCTGCGCATAAAAAATTTCCCCCACCCCATGATGACGCGATGCTGAAACCAGTTCCAACAGGAGCAGGTTAAACCTTTGGAACCAAGCGTCATCATCAAAGCGACTGCGAGTTCCCTCTGCCCCTGAAAAGGGGTTTCTTTTCCGCCACTGTTGCAATCAGCTTGCTTTTGTCACACCAGCGCAAGCAAAACAGGTCGGGCTGGTTTTTTATATGGAAAAACTAGGGAAAAAAATATCAAGTGTTTGCCCCATATTGCAATTAAAAAGCATCAACCCAAACCCATGACCGCAGCTCAAAAATCCCCCCAGGATCTGAAACAACAGACGCATCTCTCGTCCACCTTTATTTCCTTCCCGTTCCCCAGCCCTTGTTATCATCCAGGAACTTCAGACTCACAATAGAAGCGATTTTTGCCCTGCAAGCTGAGCTAATATGAAACCACTGCATATTAGGTAACATATGAAAACGCCCCTTCTTGGGCCTAAACCCCATTTAAATTAACTCACTCGCATTAACGCTGTGGAGTAATTTAAGCATGCAGATGGGCATCATCACAGATGAACTCCAGCACCTCTTGGCCCTGGCTGCAGCGCCCCACGGGCTGCCCCTCGCTGTAAAAGCCCCGTGCCCAGGTTTGTGCCTCCTCCCTCGGTGCTGCCTCGCTACAGAGCAGCGCTCCCGCAGCCCCGCGGGGCTGGCACCTCCCCACGACAAAGGGGAATCGGCAGCGATGACTCTTGCCCGTGCGCAAAATTAGAGAAAACCTGTTTTTATTAGTGACAGAGGGTTTGAGAGCAGCCATGCACCAAAGACGGGAGTTGTCTCTGCTCATTCGATGCGTTATTCCAACTATCGTTATAATTCTCCTGCAGTCGTTCGACAGTGCACCTTCTTGATTGTACTTCCCAGGGAGATTCATGGCAGTGGTAACTCCTGGAGTTAAGGCTGTGCCTCGTAATTCGGCAATATCCATCAAAGGCTGCAGGAATTTGTATTTCCCCGGAGGCAAGCTGTATATTGCCCCATTTCTCATCACAAGTCAGAGATGGCATTTCTGGAAACTGCATGAAATATTGTTTTGGCACGTCCAATTCAGAGAGGGAAATAGGCTTATATGGCCAGATTTCACTTAAAATGGCCAGATTTCATGCTCGTGCTCCTGCGTGCTGGTTGTTCAGGCTTCCTCTGATAGCAAGAACAGCCTTGAAGGCATAAGGGGGTCTCAGGAAGATTTTGGTGCTTTGAATCCAATGATACTATTCTGTTTAAAGCTATTTTTTTTTCTGTTTGGGTCTCGTTTACAAACAACATGCCATACCCAACCCAGAAGAGACTGAAGGGGGACGGATCGTGCCAGGATATAATTTCTCTGGCAGGCTCTTTTTCTTCATTGCCACGAGTCCCACGTACCAAGTTGCTTGTTTATAGCCTAGACACTGAAAAACAAAACCCAGCCCCAGCCCAGAAACTGCAGTCGTTGAACAACTCGTGTTTGTGGGTGACCACAGGGCACGCTTGCGAGGGGAGACTCAGGCCAACTTCCATCGCAGGAGCGAGTACACCGTATGGATCACATACGTCAGGGTAGCTAAGAATGCAAATACCTACAGTGGAAAAATACATTAGCCAGTGAACTTTTTATTGCAGGGCATGTTCCCCTGGATTGAGCAACCACCTCATAACGCATTATATTAGTACTGACTTTTGCCCATTGGGAGATTCATGTGTAGTAGGACTGGACTGGGTTTCTCACCTCCCTGGCCGGTTGGCATAGTTCAAGATTTGCCCTCGAGGCCGCCTCGCGGTCACCCACCTGCCTTCCCCCCCGCCGCGAGCCAGGCACTCACCACCGCAGCGATGTTCTCCTGGTAGATGGCGTGCAGCGAGGTGGCAGACAAAGACCTGATGCTGTAGGTGACATAGGCTTGCAGCACGGCGGCACTGAGGTAGAAGAGAGCAGCTGTCCCCTGACAGATGACATCCTAAGAAACAAGGATTGCCGCCGTCATTGCCCAGGAGGGAGCATGCTGCTCCCCAAGCCCCGGGCCACAGCTTGAAGCACGGCAGGAGCAAAAGGGACAGTTCTCTACCAGTGACACCAGGGAGGGGACAGGCACCGAGGTCTTTTGCCCCCACTTACCCAGGTGATCCAGGAGGAGCTGCCACCGTGCACCCCACAGAGGTAGAGGCACAGGAGGGTGGTGGACATGAGGAAGCAGAGCACAGAGACAAACATCACCCAGCCTTGCGGCATGGACAACGTGACCTTCGCGGAGGCCACCAGGATCCAGACGAGGCCCCCGAAGATCTGCAAGCCAAAGTGGGACAAAGCATGACCAAAAGGAGCTGTATCAAACCCGGCCCGCCCATGCAAACAGCGCGGACCCATGGATTAACAAAGACCTTGTGCAAATGCCACCCTAAAAGTAGAGAGAATAGGTTGAAGAGAGAGAATGCAGCTAGTTTTACTGCCTAAGTTGGGGGTAGTAGGGTGGCGGCACCTATCTCCGAGCGCCCCGGGAGCACTGCCTGGGAAAGAGGGTTTGCGTTGCTGCTCAGGCCATTGGGGTCCTCCGCTGCAGGCTGCACAGGGGCTGTGCAAGCTCCCAGCCGCTGGTCAAGTAGCGGCGGGCCCCCATGCTCAGCCAGTCTTGGGAGTTTGCTACGGGTTGTCCAGCAGAGTGGGGAACACAAGAACAGCTGTATCTACCCTGTCTTTTCTCCACCAACAGGCTCCTACGCAAGAGGGCGAGAGCAGGACACCCAGGCCCACGGGGCTTCGGAGCAGCAAGCGGTGTCTTTGCACTGAAATGCACCCCGTAGCTTGCTTCTGCAGCGAATCAACCCAGTTTTTTGAACGCGTGCAAACTTTTGAGTGCTGCAGCACCCTACAATGAGGAGCTCCTCAGGAGAACCCACATGGCATGGAGAGCGGTGCCGCCATGGGGACCCATCGCTCATCACTGGTGACTCTCGATTTTGCAGGTAAATCCCCTGGAGGCAAGTCAGCCCCGCTGATGCCAGGATCGCTTGGATTGTCAGCAAATCCCGAGGCCAGCCTTCACCACCATCCAGGTGCTTAATCCTACAAATCATGGCATTTCCATTTCCTTGGAGGCATTTTGCAAGTGGGAAAGAGGTTTCCCTCTGCTTTATGACATTCAGAAAATGTCATGTCATTCATGTCATCCCAGATTTGTGGGAGGAGACAGCTTATTGCTTTCATAGCAAAAATGTGCAAGTCAGATCAAGGATGTGGCTGAGACCTTGCAAATCCCTGGAAAAAAAAGGATCTTCCAAAGTGTTGCTGTGTTGGCGTGTCCCGTCACAACCAAACACCAACACGTGAACACAAACCCAGGCCCTGTAATAACTCCTGCTTGGAGACTACATGACTGCATCGCAGCTACAGATCCTGGGGAAAGCACGCAATTGCTCCATTAAAATCCAGCAAAATCAGGGTGAGCTAGGAGGTCAGAGGGAGAAGCACCACTTCTCGTTTCCTGCCATTTCCCATGTCTCTTTGCTGCAGGATGTGATTTCTCAGTCGGGCATAAGTGGTTTCGTTAGTGACTTGGTTTTGTGGTGCTGCTGTTCAGCAAACTCTCGTAAAAACCAGCAAAGGGTCAAGAGGCTCCTTCTGCACCAGTCTACGGAAGGATGGGCAATGCAGTCTGAGAAAACCTTGTCTTTTAAATGGTGTGTCACTTTTACAATCCAAAGAAATCTGAATTTTAGCCCTTTTCAGCTTCTCCACATAGGCCTGGCTGCTAAATTTAATCCAGCTATGCAGAAAGCTCTTCAAATAAGGTAGATGACAAGAATTAAACGCAGCCTCACAGAATAAATATGGCAACGCTTAATCAACGCAGCCAGATGTGGCAATCATCCGAGCTGCTTGAAATGTCTTTTTTTTTTTTTTTTTCCTGCCTGTGGTTCCCCTATTAACCCGCTACAGGCAACCTTGGGTTCCCCTGAGGGCTGAGAAATGCTTTGTGAACCCTGTGATTCAGGGGAGCCTCCTCCTTTGTACACAGAGGAGAGAATACAGCGGCGCAGCCTAGTCGTAAACTTCCCGAGATGGAGATAAAATGCTGAAACCCGGCTTTTCGGCATTCCTCCTTCGCCCGCCGTGCCCGAGCCTTTAGGACATGCGTTTCTGAGCCTTCCCCAAACCCGAGGAGAGTTTGTGGGTTATTTCCCCCCCTCTTTAAGCTGCCTGACCAAATCCCCCGGAGACAGGAATTACAAGGAGACAGCCGGAGGCGCAGTCGGTGCTGAAGGGCGCCGGAGCGGGCGGCAGCCTCGGGCCTGGGATGAAGGCAGCCGGCCCCGGGGGGCCGGGCGGACGTCTCCAGCCTCAGTGGCTCCGTGCTCACCCCGCAGCACCGCCGGGGCCTGCCGAGCTCAGCATCCCCACTGGGAATTCGTGCCCTCCTTCCCGCAGCCGCGGCGAGCCTCTTGGCGTGAAATAACGTGAGCCCCCTCCTCAGACCCTCGGCTGGACTGCTCAATGCTGGAGGAAGGCGCTAGGGTTTGACAGAAGTCCCTCAAAATGTGGGACGAGTGGGTTTGGAGAGGGAAGCCCAGAGGGAAAGGGCTCTAGTGGAAACTGCTCATCTTTCCCTCAGCACCCACAGTTAACCGCTTTGCATCAGCCTGGCCAAACCCTTCAAGGTTACGCTCGTCCCCAGCTCCATGAGCCTGCAAGGTGGGAAGAAGCAGCAAGGAGCTGGGCCAGCCTTCGCTCTCCCCCTGCACACCCCGACCAGCTGCTACATCCCCTTCCCCGTTAAACTCACCCGCAGAGCAGGCCGAGGGGAGGCTCAGGGCGAGCCAGGCAGCCGGGGTCTCCCCCAGCCCGCGCGGCTCCCCGGCGTCACGGCACGGCTCTCAGGTGCCGGCAGCGCGGCACGTGCTGGGCACCCTGCAAGCAGCATCCCCCGTGGTACACGGGCACTCACCATTTCGGGGATGAAGAGCACATCGGGGAAGGTGGTGAGGACGGCCAGGCCGCTGGGCAAAGAGATGGTGCAGGTGGCCGAGGACATGGCGAGCCGTTCCCGCGGTGCCTGCCAGCCGCTCTGGCTCCGGCCGCTGCAGGTGGCTCCTATCCTCCCTCCCTCGTCCCTCCCTCCTTCCCTCCTGCCTGCAGGTGAAGGTGCCTGCGGACGTCACAGGTGTGGCTGAGCCCTGCGACCCGGGGTTTTTCCGAGGCCATCGCAGTCTCCGCCGGAGGGGGCAGGTGCTTTTCTCGCCCGGCCCCTGCCCTCCCCCAGGAAAGAGGCTAGGTGAAGTGCTTGGAGGAGAAAAGCCTCGCTGGCTTGTTGTGCCCACGCAACTCGGCCAAGAAAGAGGCCAAGCCTGGTGGCAGGGGGGCCGCAAAGGGAGCATTTCTATCACCGAGGGCAGTGAGGGTCCTCAAGTCCCAGACCCCGAGAGCGTGGGATGCTGGTGTGTGAGCTGGCAGCAACAGCGGCTTCCTCGCCTCCCCCAGGAACCGTGCGCAGAGGGTCACGGGCTTCGGTCGCACCCGGGGGAAACAGCATGGACCCAGGTCTCGGCACAGCAGGGCCATAAAGCCCTCATGCCTCCTGTTTCGCACCACGGGGTGTAAAAGCCCTGTTTTCCCCAAGCAGGGGGAGGTGACTGCTCTGCAGACGGGAGGTTTTGAAGAGGAAGAGAAAGCAAAAGCAAAGGGAGTGCAAGAATCAACACTCAAGGAGTGTCTCTCTCACAGTTTATTATCAAGTTGATAAAAGAGAACTCTGTAAATGGGTACCCTGCTTCCAGTTAAAAATGTTTCCATCTATGATAATCACCTAATGGTGATTATCACCATATACACCTATGGGGGGTAATTCCCCTTACTTCATTTGTATTTCAGAATCAAGAGAAACTGCAATGACATAAGAACCGAATTGAAAAGACTTCAATAATACTAGTATCTTATAATATATATATTATGTGTATGTGTTGATATAGTATGTTTATATTTACATTTGATAAATGCATATAATAGTATAATTCAGTGAAACAGAATTAATATCAATTGTATCCAAGGAGAACTGGCCTCTGTACCTGAAGAAATTTGGCCTGTATCAAGTAATCCTGGCAGGACAGATTGTAGCGTAGCCCCAGAACACATTACACGTGTTTTTACATCTTACTGTCGTTTTGCTTAGTATGCCATTACTATTAGTTGAGATAATGATCATGTTCTTTTTTAACAGTTGGAAGCAAATTATGCTTCTGCAAAGAAATGTATCACAAAATAATCAGGAGTATGTAAGATTAACTAAACAGGGTACATACAAATTAAGATCCCTCAAAAGGAGGGTATATTCCTCAAGTGGGTGTCCTATCCAAAAGAGCCATGACTTGTATTAATGGATTATTGTTACTAGTCTGTGGACATATTAGATTTGCCTATCATCTGCTCTAATCTTATGACTTAAGTAGCAACGTTTCTGCTTATGTAACTACAATAGATATTTAGCTTATTGTTTTTTTCCTTTACTGTAGAGCGCTGCCACTCTCTGAGCAAGAAGCTGTCGACAGCAGCAGCTCTGCGGCGAGCCCGTGGAGCCGAGATACGCGGCCTTTGGTAGCGGCTGCTGGCCGTGACCTGCAGGCACGCGTGGCTCGATGGGACTCAGAGGGCTGTGAAGGAACAAATGTGCTCCCCACCACGGAGCTTGCTGGATGGTTTTCTTCAGCTGCGAGACTTCTGAACTTTTCTTGACCCCTCTGTAGCTTTTTTCAACCTGGTTTAGCTGCGACAGCAGTTTCTCTAATTGACCAAGCATCTTCTACAGCTAATTTGTTTTAGTTTTGTTTATCTTTCCGCGGTACAGCCATGGTTTTAACTAGACTGACGTAGCAGGCAGTTACTCTGTGCAGAATGAGAAGGTTATGGCTCTACTGCAATGATGCAGTGTACAGAAACACAGGCCCGCTGCGACAGCAGAGACCTTGGGAGAGAAGGGTGCAGAAGCGTATTAGCAAGCATAGAGAAACGACCCCAAATGGATCCTTAGAGCCAGGAAGAAGAAAGCAGCAACACGAATGTCACATTCGCCCCAATGCTGCCAACTCGCCGTAACAACCCCCAACGCTGCCACCAGAACGAAACCTCCAAGCTCAGGACCCCGAGCGGCAGCGGGTGAGCATCTCCCCAGGGAAAGGGGTAGGAACTAAGAGGCATGGCTGCGCCTTGCAGCTCCCACAGGCTGCGAGACCCTGGGTCTCCCCTCGCAGCGGCGGCGCCATCGCGACACCGAGGGGGCGGTGCGAAATGGCGGCGGGGGCGGGCCGCAGCGCGAGGGGGCGGTGCGAAATGGCGGCGGGGGGCGGGCCGCAGCGCGAGGGGGCGGTGCGAAATGGCGGCGGGGGGCGGGCCGCAGCGCGAGGGGGCGGTGCGAAATGGCGGCGGGGGCGGTCCGAGATGGCGGCGGGCGGCGATGGCGGCGGCCGGGCGGTATTTCTGCACGGCGGGCCGCGGGCTGGAGCCCTTCGTGGCGCGGGAGGTGCGGGCGCGGCTCGGCGCTACGGAGGTGAGGGAGGGGGCGCTCAGCGGCCGCGGGGGCGGCGGCGGCGGCGGCGGCTCCGGGGGTTGCGTACTTGTTGCGCAGATACGCAGCAGCATGCGGTGGCGCTGCTGAGCCGCTTACGCTGCTCGTGGCAAGTCGCTTTTTTTGTTGTTTTTTCTTCTTTTTTTTTCTTTTTCCTGAAGGTGGACTACGTTTCGGGAAAGGTGTTCTTCACCACTGAGGCGGAGCTGAGCGACCTGAAGAAGCTCAAGTCTGGAGAGCGGTTGTTTTTGCTGCTTCAGAAACGCGCCCCGCTCCCTGTCTCCAGAAATAAAGGTACCGCGTTCGCCTTTCCCCTGGGTCACCCCAGCTTTCTGCCCACGAGGTACCGCTGGGAGCCCCAGCTAACATCCCCTGGGTTAAATTAATTTTCGATGGATTTCAGCAGCCATCGCTCTAATGGAGACTAATCAGGTCTGAAGTATCCTTCATTCAGAGACTCCCAGATGTGGTGTTTTTTTTTTTTTTTTCCTGAAACTCGAACGCAGTTCTGGACCCCTCAGGCACGTTATGTTTCTCTGAGGCTAAGCAGACCCAAACATGTCTCTTGTGTCATGTAACTGGGACACGTTTCTTGTAAATCTGAGCACTTCAGGTCACATCCTGTCTCAGCGTTGGGGTTAGAGCCTCAATAAGAGGGATGGATATCGGTGTGCTGATGGCATTTTATCTGGGAGATCACAGATGGTTTGTAGCTTCAGGGATCCACTTTATCCGTGGCCCTAAAATATAAGATGAGAAATAGGGACATCTAAACTCTTTTTCTTGACCGGCTTAAAGGTTTTTACCTGATTTGGCCTCTGAATCCCTTGGGTTATCTTCCCTGTTATCATAGCTAAGTCAACAGGACTGCCCCCAGGTGTAAGCTTAGGTACGTGTGAGGGACTTTGCAAGATTCAAGGCAGGTTGATTGGTAGTGTGGATAGGTTTCCTGTATAAAAGAAGAAACTTGTGGCTTTTATTCTGAGCTGAATCTAAGTGATTCATGTTCATGTCTGTCTTTGAATCCTGGAAAGTGTCCCAGGTCTCTAATCCCAGACTGAGTGCTTTCTGGGGAGGATGACATGGTGGAGCTAGTCCTCAGTCTCTGGGAATGACTCTAGAAGTGGTCTGGTCTTCTAGTGCTGCCAAATTTCTACAAATCAGAGTTCCAGCCTTGCAAAACATAGTCTTCGTTCTGTAATTGGACTGACATGTACATCTCAGTTGATAGGGTACGCGAGCGTTAGGGGCTCAGCTTTGTTTGTGATGTGTGCTGCTGCAGTTCCTGGGTTCAAACGCTAAATCCAAACATAGTCTCTGTTAACATTTGTTATTAGTAGATAGAAAAATCAAATGCTGAGATTGAACTACTTAACCTGAAAGCACTTTTTCTTGCAGGGAAAGCATTGCATGAAATCAAAAGCCTTGTTGTTGAGGAGCCAAGATACTGGCTTGATATTATCTCTATTTGGAAAAATCTTCATGGACACAAGGGGGAAAAAGATGATGTCTCTCAAGAAAATCCCTTGCCTCCCAAGAGAAAATTGGAAGAAGAGGTGAATATTTCAACTAAAAGACAGAAGACAGAGACTGTTTCTGAGGAATGTCAGGCAGAAGCTGGAGAGAGCTGTGTGGTAACAGAGGGAAAGAGTGATCAGGACTTGCAGGCTGAAAGCAAGACTTTTCTAGAAGACCCTTCCAAAAGTAGTGAAGAGAAAGCCACTGATAATGAGAAGCATAGCTTCAGTTTCAGAGTTTCTTGTCGCTGTAGTGGAGCAATTGCCAAAATATTTACTTCACAGGTATGCTAAATTATCTGTGTTTTAAAACAAATTGGTAAAGGTGGAAGGAAATGTGTGGTTTATTTGCAATTTAAATTGTGTTATATGTTCTGGAAGAGCAAACTGATCTAACTTTTTTGTGCATTTTCTCGGAAAGAACGTAACCTGCTTTACCTTCAGCAAACAGAAATACAAGCAGTGGTGTTCATTTTGAGGTATGATGTTACCCTGACCGTTTTTCATATCAATGCTTTATCGAGGATAGGTAGACAGAAGCGAGGCTGAGGTAGCTGTGCTTGTGAAAGCAGGTGTAAGGTGCTAGCAGATTGCTCCTTAGACTGCACCAACCTGAAGAGCTGTTCCAAAGACAACAGAGCCAAGCAAGCTCCTCTTGTTTGTGACAGAGAGTGTAAAAGGGGCAAAGGCCACAGATTGCAGCTTGGGAAGTACGGGTTGGACGTTGGGAAGAACTCATTCCCCAGAAGGGTGGTGCAGCCCTGGGACATGTACCCAGGGATAGGTCTTGATCACTGGGGTGTCAGGACTTGGCTAGCCAGAGCTCCAACCACCCTCAGAGAGAGTGCTGTGGAGACCTCCAGAGGCCTCTTCCCACCAGCATTGCTATGGTCTATCCTGTATTTGCACTGCAATAAAATATAAAAGCAATGTAGCTGCAGTTTATTTACATTTATCTTACTTGAAGATGAGTGGTTTAACTAGCCTTCCTTCTCCCCACCCCTGGTGAAGTTAGTGACTTGGGAAGATGGGATGCCATGAACATGCCACCACAAATGTTTGCTTAAGTTGGTAGTGTGAGTTTGAACTCTTAGTCTGAAGGTAGCCAAAACTTTCTAGAGGCAGTATATATGTGTGTGTGTGTGTGTGTATGTGTTTGTGTGTGTATATATATGTATATATCTGTGTGTGTGTATATATATAACACTTTTGTGAGTTGTAGTTGTGCACTGATAAGCTTCCCTTCAGGTACAGCCATGAGAAAGTGTGTGTGTGTGAGACATGAAGGTGATTATAGGTGTGTGTTGCAACTTCAGCAGGACTTGAACTTCAGTCTCCCACATTCCAGATGAGTAATAGTAATTTTGTCCTGCAGCGTGTTTACTCTGTCTCTCTTGTTCTGTCTTCTTGCATCTCTTCAGGCCTTTGTATGAATTGTTCTGTAGTGATTAAAGAGAGACTGTTTCTTTTCCCAGATATTTACAAGGACTGTATAATTAAAGCTGTGGTATTGGGGTTTTGTATGTTTTATAAGGGCTAAAGTGATGTCTTTCTCCCCTTAGCTGTAGTTTTATTAACTGTGTTATTTTTATTGCCTGTTGTTCTTTCTTCTCACAGGAGATCGGAAGAGCAATTGGCATAGCACTCATGAAGCAGTTTGGATGGAGGGCTGATTTGCGGAATCCGGATCTAGAGGTAACGCTGTTTGTCTGCCAGACGGTCTTTTGCTACTTCCAGATTTGCCCGGCATCTCTTGTGTTTTGTTTTCCGCTCCCTTTGTGCACCACGCTGTGGGCTCTCCCTATTTGTCTCTGCCACTGCATTTAACCAGAGAGCATCTGGTAGCACAGAGCAAAGCTCTTCACCGACCAGTGTATGCAGGCCTTCCAGTCCATCTAAGCTCCAGACATAAATACCAGGAAGGCCGGCGTGGGCCTGTACTGTCAGGGGAAGGATCTGTCCAGGGGACAGCTCAGAAGCCTGCACCCTTACAAACTTTTGGACTCTGGCTGACTCTGTTAAAGATGGAGCTCACCTGAGCCACTGGGCAGCCACTTTAGCCTCTGTAGGGGAAGAGAGGAAGCAGCAAGGTCCTTTTCTTGAGGAACTCCATACCTGAGAACTTGGTTTAGGGAAGAGGTTGCAACCCTGTGCATCTTCCTAGACCCTGTCTCTTGCAAGCAGCTTGCTTAAGGCACCCTCATGGTGCAAGCTACCGGGGACCTTGGGAAGGACTCATTGCTCTCGACAAGCTTTCTGCATCCCTGTACTTGGTGTACAGAAACTGCTGTCAGCATTGATGCTGGGAGGCCTGAGGCATCCCATGAAAGCTCCCAGTTCATCCACTGGTTCTGTTTTTCCCAGGCTGTGCATCAAAGAAGGCTCTGTTGAAACAGGAATGGAGGGCTTGCTCCTTACTTGGTCAAATTTTTGCTCTGAAACTGTTCAAGTGCTGAGGACTGGGACTCTTCAAAAGTAGCCTGTTTTCCTTCATGCTTCTTGGAGGGACTGCAGTCATGCAACACCTGTTGGAGAGCTCAGAGCCTTCTCTTTTTGGGGTACTCCCTATGGCACAGGAGAATAAGCTCTCGAAGCTGTCTGTATTTCTGGAAGTATTACCCACCTCTGCCTTCCATCTGAAGTGCTTGTTAAAGGCACTAGTTTGAAGAGGGGGGAGAAAAAGGGGAGAGGGGAGGGAGAGAATAATAATCAGCAATTTTTGATGAACTTTCTTCCTGGTGCCAGTGCATACAGTGTACTATCTTCTCCTGCTTAGAGTAAATATTTTTACAGGTGAAGGTATCCTTTGGACATTGAAGTCTTTAAGGGAACCAGTTTTTTGTAATTCTTACACCCAGTGTGATTTCTTCCAGTTAAGCGTAATTTTCTAAAGCATGTATTTTTGTTCTTAAGCTAGGATCAGACATTCATAGAGACATCCTCCGAGTCTAGTTTAAAGGAGCTAAATTTGTGTCATGTCCAGTTGAGAGATTCTAATATTGTGTGTTTGTTTTCTGTCTTTCAGATCTTTGTACATCTAAATGACATTCACTCTGTTGTGGGGATTCCCCTTTTCAGGTAGGCATTCTCATCACCAGATTTATTTTGGCAGTATCAGAACAAGCATAATTTCTAAATGGTCCTATTGTTCACTGTGAATATGTTTTGTCTGAATTAATATTCATTGGTCTACATGCTCAGGAAAGCTCCAGACAGACCACACGACTGTCCAGACATTGCAGTGAGTTCGTAGATGAAAGCAGGCTGCCTTTCTGTTTGCAGATCTGAGAAGTCCGCTTCCACTGGTCTTTCATGTTACATGGGCTTTTTTGGCTTGGTTGTACCATCATCTCATGTTGCTTTTACTGTCTGCAGGCTTCCACTGGCAAACAGGGAGTATATCCAAACGGTGGGACTGCGATCAACGATTGCATGGGCCATGGCATCTCTGGCTGAAATCAGTGTAAGTGAATGTTCATGGCAAAGGTGTAGAGACCCAAACGAAGGAGTATTGCTGCCACCCAGGGCTGAAGCTGCAAGACTGAAGTATTATGGTGTTAATACCTATGCTCTGATCCAAGTTGTAGTATTGGTGCTGAGTTTCAAAAACAGGTGCAAAAGCCTAGAGGAATATTGGAGAAAAACAATATTTACTAAAGATAGATTATAGGGGATGTAGTGTTGGTTCAAAGGGATCTCTGGAGATCTCTAGTCCTACCTCCCCCTTGGAGTGGGACTGTTGCCAAAAGGATAGATCGGAGGAGCTGTGACTTTGCCTAGCTGAGTCTGGAGAACTTCCAAGGATGGAGAACCTCCACCCGTCTGCCTTATCCCAGGGCTGTTCTGCCCTTCCAGGGAAGCGGTTTTGCTCTGTACCCAACCAGAACTCGCTTGGCTCTGCTGGTCACACTACTCCTAACGCAGCCTAGGGCAGGCTTTTCCTGACTTGTGACGAGAGCACAATGTCTGCTTGCGTTCAGCGTGATGTCTGCTGTAACCCCAGGCTCTTCTCAGGCTGTTCTTCCCTGCACTGACACATGTCTAAATTGTACATCTTTCTTTCACTGTCTATGCTTCAAAACTTGTTTGGAGTTTTTGCCCCCTACACCAAAGAACAAGAGTGATCTTTCCCACTGATTAATTTGATACCAGTATCTGTCTGCACTCCAGTCATATTTTTTTTTAAGTGTCACCTCAAGACTGGATGTATTTGATATATTGTCTTTAATGAAGTTATTCATGCTTTTTACTATACAGTCTTACAGGCAATTTTGGTGTGGTAAAGCAGTGATCATTGTTACCCACATTGGGTTCTGCAGTAACTTATAGGTGATGAGCACGTTGGAGTAGGCTTTGTGTTGGGAAAGGAGTCTGTCATCTTGCTTGAGATGCAATAAGCCCTTTTATTTTTGCAGGCTGGTGCCTTTGTGCTGGATCCCATGTGTGGGTTAGGAACAATATTGCTGGAAGCTGCAAAAGAGTGGCCTGTAAGTATGACAGTCACAACAGATGGGAGCCTTGCAAGGCTGTTTGTAGTTGCATCAGGAAAAATCTGTATCACAGTTATACTGATGTGCACGTTCTTACTGGAAAATTGGAACCAAGTGGGTCTTTCTAGGCAGTTGTTCAAAATGTTTTAGTACTGACATTTCCTCTGCAGGAATGTAAACGGTCCCACACGCTTGTGCGGGAGGGTGCTGGGAGCCCCATATGCGTGCAGGGTTTGGGTCAGCCATGGGCTTTCTTTTAAAATGCCTGGGCTTATCATGGGAGTGGAGGGGTCAGTGGGACAGTACAATGAGTTGTTGGCATTAGAGGCGGCGCAGCTATCCATAAGCAGCTTGGATCCTGCTGGTAGGACAAGGCCCCTGTGTTTCTCTAAACCGTTGGTCTCTTGAGCAGCAGAGAACACAAAGGGAGTGAAGATGTCACACATTTCCCCCCCCCCCCCCCCAATCCTCTTGGCCTATGTATTGCTTTTGTGTAATAGTAGTGGATCTCCAGCAAGGGGGTTGTCCTGAAAGAGCTGTGAAATGACAGTTCTGTGGAGGGTTTATAAAATAAATATACCTGTTTGTCAACTAAATGACTTTCCCCTTTTTCTCTGAACAGGAAGCCTGTTACTGGGGTTCTGATATAAGTGATTCACAGTTAGAGGGTGCATATGAGAATATTAGGACTGCAGGCTTGATGGATAAGATTGAGTTACTTAAAGCTTCTGTGAAAGGTACGTCTGTAAATGTTCAAAGTGAGGCATGTTTAAAGTCTCTTCTGGTTCTGGGGTTATGCAGGTAGTGCAGTTGTTCTTGAGATGAGCTGTACTAGAGCTAACTTTCAATAAATAGCTGAGAGGTTACCCTCCATAATGCTAGTGACTGGATACTTACTTGTTCTCTCCCCCTGTGAACTTTGGCAAGAATAAACTCAGCAGAAGACAATAAAAATAATAATTTTCAGACACAGGCAGTAATTTTGTAACTTAATGGGAAATTTGGAACCACAAAGAGTACTTGCCATATAACAGTTTCTGTATATTATGGGAACACAGCAAAGACAAATCTGTACATAGTGTGGCTTGTAACTTAAATTTACCAAATAAGTAACAGCAGGGGCTCATAAAGCGTAGTGTTGAATTATTACTGTTTTGCAGTGGGCGTACTTTAAATGATGGTGGCTTTTTCTTGGAAGAGGGAATCAGTTTGCTCTCAGTTCATGAACTAGTCTGGGAAGAAGGTAATCATTTTATGACCTTGTTCTGGGCCTCAGAGCCTGAATCTGAATTAGTCCTATGTGAAATTCGTGACAGACAGAAGCTAGCTGTTCTTCCCTGTGCACAGATGGATGGAGTATAAACATTTCTCTTTCCTTGCAATATTTACTTCTTATTAGAGCAATTGGCTGTAAAGCCCTGATGGAGCTTGACTTCTCGGACGTACTCTGATGTCAGGCTTTCCTTATGCTGAACAACTATAGCTGGTGTCTTAGGCACAAGTGAGAAGCTGTTATTTCCGCATATTTTGCGAAGGACTGTAGATAACTTGTCCTTCCACTTGTAGATAAAATGTTTTACTGTAAGTTCTGATCCAAGGATGATTCAAGAAACACCTCTAGCCATTCTGGAAAGGCTGGCACGGAATCACAGCAGGGTTTGGGGGGGGGGGGGAGTAGAGGGGGACGGACAGACCTCTAGAGGTCTTCAGTCCAGCTTTTCTGTTCAGAGCAGGGCTAACCCCAAAGACAGGTTAGGATGCTCAGTTTTGAGCTTCCCCAAGGATGGGGAACCTGCAGTCTCTTCCTTTAACCTGCCGGCTACACTCTGGTCAGCACAGCCCAGTATGTGGTTGGCCTTTGTCACTGCAACGGTGCTCCACTGGGTCATGGCTGACTACTTGTTCACTAGCAGTTCACAGGTCCTCTTCTGCAGAGCTGCTCCCCAGCCAGTTGGCTGCCAGCCTGGACCCACCAACATATCCATCCTTCTCCCATAAGTCGGGAAGAGAAAACTAACTTCCTGGGTGGAGGCAGATTGAACACTTGGCTCCTTGCCATTAATACGTGTGCATTTGAACATCTGCGCTATGTAAAGTGCTTGCAAGCTTAATTCTTCTCCCACACTTTGCTTGTGAAGATTTATTGCATGTTGAGAACCAGCAATTAGTTTGGAAAGATCCCATTTTGGAGTCTTACTGATGGGGCAGATGTATTGCCAGTAACAGAGAATTTGTGAGCTAAATCATGCTCTCACGCCATTGTCTTTACCCCGTCTGCATTGGGTTGATAGTGTGTGGGATTGGCTTCATAGTGCTGTTTATGTGGATAAATAGAGTCTCAGAAGGAGCCATGAATTATGGGTGCATAACCTTTGCAAGAGCTGGGAGAGGGTTTTATAAGGTGAATGACAGCGTAGCTCCTGTTCATTTTTCAGATAGTCAGATGTAAAGACCTGCCTTTATTCTACAGCATTGCCATTGCCTTCAGAAAGCTTCGATACTGTGATTTCGGATATTCCATTTGGGAAGAAGTTCAAGATCACAAAAGACCTACCGCTTCTCCCAGATATTCTCCAGGAGATGGAGAGGTATGTGTGGTGTTTGACATGCTTGGGGTGTGGTGTAAATGTAATGATGGTTTGCAGTCCTGAGCATCCAGTCAGCTTCAGATTTGCTCTGGTTTAAACACTCTCTGGCTCTGTAACCTGATCCTGTGAGGGCTATGAAAGTCTGGGGTTTTATTTGTCCTTTAAAAGCTCTTGTGGTTTGTATCGCAAGCTGTGGAAGTGCTAGTGGCAGCGCAGGCTGCTAGGGGGTGAGTGTGTTGCCTGAGCCACGCTCACAAGCACTCTTTACAAATTATGATGGTGACAGGTAAAAGAGGGAAGAGCAGATTTCTGAGAAAGAGGAGAGGGTAACCTAGCCCAACTTGAAGTACGGCTAGGTAAATTAAGCAGTAATCCTTTTTCAGTTGAGATCTGCTTGTATTAAATCATAGACTTTCTTTCTGAGTTAACAACCCTGTTTTTTACTGGCCTGCCTCAGCAGGAAAGATTTCGGACCAGCAAATGGTGATATGTGTGTTCCCCTCTGTCAGTGTACTGGAATATACAACTAGCCACCTGGTTTTCTTTTAAATGCTTCTTTTCATATTTCACCCTGTCATTATGTGGCAGAGTTAAGCCAAGCTAATAGTGGGCTGCTTTTAACAAGCAGTTCCAGCCACCTGCCCCTCTGCATTTTTTTTGGCTGAAAGCAAGCTCTTTCTGCAAGGTTAGTCTTCAGCTTGGTGTTGATCTGGCTCACCCAGAGCCAGGAATGTGGTGGGAAGATGGTGAAGAAGGTGGGGTAGCTCCACAGAGCGTCAGGGCAATCTTAGGTCAGCTCACACTGACCACCTTTGGTGGTGTTGGACATTCTTACCTTCTGGTCTCACTTTATTGGGTTATCCTAAGCAAAATATTTCCTTGGGAAGGTGGAGATGAGGAAGAGAGAGTTATCTTGAGAGCCCCACCAAAAATACTTTTTCCATCCACTTGCTGTGAACAGAGCCCATGTGGCCTCTTTGTCTCTTTCAAAGTCAAGTGTGATGTTTCCTCATGCACTGAGAAATAAATAGATTGCAAACAATGGTTAATTTACCTCAGTTTCCTGAGTTTAAAAGACTTCAATTATTAGTGGAATTAGTGGAACACTCGAAAGGCAGGCCTTTTAAAATTACCAGAGGGAAAGGTCAGCTTCTGAATTGCCTTACACATTCAAAAAGCTCTCCCCCTTGCTTTAATGTGAACCTGGTCCTTTGCAGACTGATGCAGGCTCAGGTCTTCCTTCTCTCAGTGAGACCCAAAAAAGGGGTTTTGAAGGTGATACTGTCCTTAATTCTTGGAAGAATTAAGGTTAAAAACCAGATCCATCTTCTCTGCTAGCAAAATGGAAAGAATTCCTGAGGTCAGAAATGTTTGGGAGTCAGTAAAGGCCCCAGTTCTCCCATTTAGGAAGACTTACAAGGATAGGGAATTTAAATACCATTTGGAAACTTAGCTTACTTTGAGCTGTGACTCTTAACATGCTTAGGTGTTTTATTGGATGTCAGTGGCATCTGAAGTATCAGTAGTGTTGAGTTCTGCGCAGATGAATGAATGTCAGGTAGATGAACACCTAACTTTTTTTTTCCTGCAATTGCCAGAGTACTTCGTGTTGGAGGGACTATTGTATTGCTGCTCAGTCAAGATCTCCGTAAGCACCTGGATGGCATTATGAAGCGTGTTGAAAATGATGGGTCTCCTAAAGCTCTTTCTGATGGTGCCAATGAAACCACTGCTGTGAAAGCCTTGAATATCGATGGGAATTCTTCTTCCGTGGTGAATGGTGTTGAAGAATCTGTTCTTAGCAGCGGACAGATGTATTTTGGGTCTCTGGTGTCAGATGGCGTCTATGGGGTTAGCCTGGGAAAGACGGATGCTTTCATATACAAATACAAGAAGATCTCTCCTGCTGGGAATCGGTAGTTTTCTTGTGCTGTGCCTCAGTGAACTTGAATCTTGATACACTTGAAAGCAGCATGGTGGTGAACCAGTGCAACCCTGCTAATCCAAAGCCTGTGCTATTTGTTAGCTCACCGTATTTTATTTGGCTGTGACAAGGTATTGGTTTTTCCTCCCCTCAGTATTTGTGAGGGGTAGAAGGTACCTGCTACTGTTTCAAATGCTTTGTAGAATACTGTAATGAGGTAGAGTCCTCAAATCCTTGGTCAAGCAAAACTTCTCATTATCAGCAGGAGTTTCTTTGGGAGAGAAGGATTTTGTTTGCAGTAGTGGAGAAAAAAAGATAATATTAAATGTAAATGAATTTTAACCTTTAGCAATATTTTTTAGGAAGCCCTTTTTGTCTGAAGATGTGTCTAGCTCTTCTTGAGGGCTGGGTGTCTGCTCTGCTTCTGTGTGCATTGCAGTCTTGTATTATTTTAAAGCTAGTTTGCATTTGAAATGTCACTATTCAGATCTGTTGGAGTGGAAAATAAACTATTTTCTATATCATTTCTTTGCAGCTATAGCATGTTTCTAACAGGCCCTTTATGCTTCAGTTTAAGTGTGAAGAGATGTATCTCTACTGCCAGTAATGCTTTGCCTTACTTGATAATGTTACTCTAAGGACACAACGTGGAAGATGAGGAAAACTTTCACGATGGATGAACAGCTGAAGGTGACTTCTGTCTGCAAAGAGGCATATGGAAAAACTCTCCTGAAAAGAGGGATCTTAGAAATTCTTTTAGTATATGCAAAAGGTATTTGGGGGGATGCAGTCTAACTCAAGGCTTTCCCACAGTTGCTCAGCCAACAGTGAAGAATTTCTATAGAGAATCATTGCAAATTGCTTTCAGATGGTATTTTGGACAAGCATTTGCAGCTTGGCAAGCTGGGATGGAATCATGCATTGTGTTCCTCTGCCATGATTAGTGCAGAGACCATGTTTAATGGTGTCTGTGGGGGTGTGGGGGTTTTGTCTGTTTAATGGTGTCTGTGGGGGTGTGGGGGTTTTGTCTTTTTTTTTTTTTTTTTTTTTTTTCCTTCTCTGATCCTGAAAAGGTGCTTCGGCTGCATAAGGAAAGAAACTTTAATCTTCAGCCTAACTATGCTTCTGGAGAATAAAACTTAGTGTCATTGAGAACTGCTTGTGGAGCCCCTCCACCTTTATGCAATGCTGAGGTGTCTTTCCAATGCAATCATTGTGCTCGTGGGAAGAGGCCTCTGGAGGCCTCCACAGCCTCCCTGTTGGAGCAAGACTATTGGCAGGGCTAGATCACATCAGGAGGGGCTTTGTCCAGCCAAGTCTTGAAAACCTTCAAGGACGGGGTTTCTGACCTGCCTGGTACGTGTCCCAGGGCTGGACCACCTTCCTAGGGGAGAAGTTTTCCTAATGCATGAACCTCCCAAGCTACAATTTTTGGCCATTGTCCGTTGTTGCATTGTCTGACGCTGCAAGAGTTTGGCTCTGTCATGTCTGTAACTCTTTCAAGCTGTTGCAGGTTCCCATTAAATTTCCCCCTCAGCCTCCTTTTCACCAGTCTACCCAGCTCCCTTCCCTCACTGGTGCTGTGCTCCAGGGCCCTGACTGCCTTGGTAGCCTCTGTCAGCCCCTCTCCAGTTTCCCCATGTTCCCCCCTGAACTGGCGGACCCAACACTAGAGACAACCCAAGTGGGGCATCACCAGTGATGAACAGAAGTAATCCTCCTGGCTCTGCTGGCCCTGTGGCTCTTAATGCAGGCCAGGCTGGGGTTTGCCTGTTGGCGTATGGTCAGCCGAATGTCTGCTGTAACCCCAAACCCTTCTCAGCAGGGCTGCAGCTCACTGCAGATCTCCCAGCCTGGCCCAATGCACTGTGTTATCCTGCCCCAGGCACAGAGCTCCATGTCTCCTCCTTGAATGTCACAAGGTTTTTGTTGACCCAGTTCTCAAGTTGCCTGAGGCCTCTCTGGACTGAAGTTCTGCCACTCATTGTTTTAGTCACATCCCCAGTTTAGTGTCACCCATGTGTGTTTTTCCCACTTCACCCAAGGTAGAATCAAGATTTTTTTTTTTTTCCAAACCTGTCTGGTGTTGTGTTAGATTACTGTTTAATGATCTAGCACTCAGTTTATCCAGTAAGCGTCAAGACCCATCAAATAGTGTAAATGCATCTGGAGAGAGTCTTTCTGCCTCAAGCTGGTTACAACAGAAGACAGCCTATGTAAGCAGGTAAGAGCTGACTGTAACGGGACCTGACAGTGTTTGCTGAGAAACATTGCTCTGTGTTCAGTGGTAGAGCAAAGTGCAAAAATACAGGGAAGACTAGCCCTAAAGCTGTGCTTAGCTTTGATTTATCCTGCTGCTGTTTCCTGGTGTCTTTGCTGCTCCCAGATCAATTAATTGATCAGTTGGGTGTCTATCCACTTTATGAGATTGTGTTTCTTTGCCTAAGTTGCCATTGATTTTTCTGCTTTCATTTAATTGACGGTTATTGCATTAAGCCATGATACTTCTGTTCTACCACCCTTGCCTCTCATCTCTCCTTCCTTCCTCTCCCACCCTTCAATCAGCTTTCCTTTCTCTCACTTCTCCCTTTTTCCAATCCTTTGCTTACAATAGTCTGTATCTGAACTTCTCCCTCACCATTCCTGTGTTCATGTTCATCTTGTACCATGCAACTTTATTGCTGAAATGGCTTCTCCAATCGCCCTGCTTCTTCAGCAGTATCTGGTTTGCTCCTCTGCAATGCAGGCTGGGCTTCCTGGACCTTCTGGGGGTCTGGCCAAGCTCTGTCCCTGTGCTCAGTAGGTGCGAAGCTCTGTTCTGGCAATGAATGCACGGACGCTGTGCTTTGAGGACAAAGCAGGTTAGGCGGTGGCAGAGGATGGTGGGTTTGGATGAGTTATGACAGGCGCGTCAACGTGGCACCTCAAGTTTCTTAACTGGGGTCTGGCACTGTCAGTTTGAGCGCTGTCCCATGGATTGGCTTGTCACTGTGATCTGTTAACTTGCATGTCACTTCAGTGAAGCAATGGAAAATGCAAAGTGTTGTGCTCCGTTCCTCCCCCGCCAGCCCTTCTAGCACCCTCATCCCTCTGTTTCCATGGGCAGCTCCTTGGCCCGGAGAAGATGGGTTCCCTGGGGCTCTGACCTTAGCGTGCCGCGTTGTCGCACAACTATCGCTGACATAAGCACTACCTAGACCATGACCCTCTTGGTTTATTAACTTCCTCTGCTTTGCAGAAGAGCCCAGTTCTGAGCCATGAAATTGCAGTCGACACAAACGCTTTTGACAGAGGCAAGTATTTTACTACAGATCTCGTAGCTTAACAAAGAGGCTAATGTTTTCACGTTCAAGAGGCCTTCCAGGAATGGGTAGGAGTCACTTAATCCTTCTCACAGTGCAGCTCGGGTCCTCGGAATGGAAATCTTGGTTACTTACAAATCATACAGAAACCTCAGGTACGAGAGGGAACCGAGTTGGAGTACTGTTACAGCAAACACTCACTCCAGATATGCAAAAAGACACAGGCACACACTGATTTTAAAGAGGAGGGTCTGTTGGGGCAGCAGGGGGACACCAAAATCTTCCTTTAAGGTCAAGTGCAAAAGGTGCTGAATTAAAACATTATGCATGCCCTGGGGAAGGGGGACAAATCCGACTAGCAGTCATTTGGCAACAACGACTTTTCCTTGGTTTCTTTATGTACAGACGCTTGAAAAACAGAAATAGCCCTAAATTCTTGCAATGACTTTCCTCCCCTTTGGCCATTCAGTGCAAATATCTTCCTTTACACGCATATAGCATATTAAACTGAAACAGCTGATTCTGTCTTGAGAGCTGCCTCCTTTTCCCATCTGTCTGCTAGGCAGCATGGGAGAGCAGTTTGTTGGACTGGCAAAATGCAACAGTCAGATTTTGAAGAATCAAGTTTTTGTGCTTGGAATCCTGAATTTAGTTTTCACTTGTTTCTTTTAGTAAGTCCTGAAAAATACTGTTTGACCGTGATGGAGCCACGTTGGCGATGGGTGGGCAGTCATACGGAGGAATCTCTGGCAGACTTCAGCTGCATAATCTTGCTTCTGCTGACAAACGGGTAAGCTGTGCAAAGACACCCAGCTGCTACCGTAAATCCCAAACTGCACCAAGCACAAAATATAGACCAGCTGTATCCATGTTCTACGTCCTCAGGAAGGCTATAGATGAATTTAGGGAGACGGTTTAGATCGTATGATATGCTGGCTGCGTAAGTGCACAGAGATATAGTGCAAAATATTCCTGTAAGTGAAACAATCACATTGGTATTTTGAGATGCAGCATAGGGTGAATAACAAAACAAATGTTAAGCCTTTACTAATCAAATAACTTGCTGCCAGTTTTGTTGATCTAAGTTATCTTGGGTAGCCCATAAAGTTTTAGTGTATTACCAAATTATGCAAGACTGAGCCCTAGCTCTGTGGCTGTGAACTGCATCGCATGAACTTCCTGGTTGCTACATTTAAGAATAAAGATCTCCTCCGTGACTTTAGTCATGTCTGTCTGTTCTGCCCTTATAAACAGAGCAAGGTAGCAAAAGCCTCCATCCGCAATCAGATCTGAGCCACGTGATGAGATAGGGTTGTGACGCAGAATCCCCTCCGTGGGAGCGGTGCCTGCTGCACGCCTCAGAGGAGCCAGGAAAAATTGTTTTGCGCGTGCTTCGTGCAGTCTGATCGGAAGGTTATTGTGCAGGTGATCTACCTCTGTGTGCGGCCCTTGCCAGCCTCCCCCGACATACCTCTGCCGAGAACCGTTCATGCTGAATCGCTCTCCAGCTGTCTGCAGGCACCCTTCTCCCTGCCTGGGCTTTCTGTTGGGTTGCTTTTCATTAGGCGTTTTTCACTAGGCTATGTTTTTCATTAGGCAGCTAAATTAGCCATGCACGTGAGCCTTTCCTTGGGCCAGTGCCTTCCAAACTGATTTAAAAAAAGAAAAAGCTATGCTGTGCTTTATAGCTGCTCAAATCAAAGTATTTCCTCTGGCACGAGAGAAAGCGTTACGCTTATCCTCGTGAGTTTGAATGCTTCAAACATCTGCTGGTTTCTTTGGGGGGATTTTTACCTCTTCTCCCTCTCTCCCTCCCTAACTAACCTTGAATTTTGTAACTAACACTTCTTTAAATGTATCCCCCTCCTCTATTTCCTACTTAATAATAGGAATCATATAGTCAAACACCAAGGACTGAAAACTGCAGCAAGGGACCTTTCCAGTCTGGAGAACAAAGCGATCGCTTAATATGTAAAGGGCTGGGGAGTTGCTTTAGCCCTGTTGTCCTTTCCTGCTGTTGCACGAGGCTTATAAAATTTTTTCACAGTTTTTTTTTTTTTTGTTTCTAATTACTGGATGTTGCACTCGTCTGAGTAAGTGACTCATTTCATGCAAGGGCCAGTAACTGGAGATTAGAAGGAAAGGTGTGCTCCGCTTACTGGCATCGTACTCTGCCTGCCCAAGGGGGACCTGGTGAAGCCTTCGTCTGTAATTAGCATGCCAGAGCGACGCATTACCTGTCATCAGGAACAGAAGGCCTGCAACGTGCTGGGTGAGGCTTTCTTCCCAAAAGAAGCTGACTGCTGCTACGGTACACCCGCAGAGAAGAACGGCTGCAGCCATGCCCAGGAAACCGGCTGTGATTCTTCTCAAGTCTGTTTCCACCGAAAACAAGAAATAAAGAGCAGGTAGTACAATGGTCATGCCTCCCATTGCAGGAAGGAGGGGAGTGATTCCTAGAAATAGCCACAAGCTCAGCTGGCTGGGGCTGGCAGACCCACAATAGGAGTAACTTCAGACCTGCAAGTACCTTTAAACAGAAGGTGATCCTTTCCAGGACCAAAACAGCTAGGCTGTTTTTTAGTTGTGCTAGAAACTTCCCAATATTACATGAAGCTTCAGCCATACATAGCATTCAGAATGCAGGTGCAGCATGAATTTATGCAGATGCACAGTGGTATTTTCTGTTCATTCTCTATTGCCTTCTCAAGTTCCATCCAAATTACTTTAGATGTGCAGAAATGTTCTCGCTCCACTTTCTAAATGCTGGGGAGTTTCCTTGCAGACAGGTTCTGCCATCATTGTTCAGCATGTGGTTTCTGACGTCAGCTTCTGAAACACCTGCTCCTGGATGTTTTCCAGAGACAACAAAGTGCAGGTTTTGCCCCAGCATCTGCAGACCCCTTGGGGAGGTGAGGGGAAAGGTGATGTGCCTGTGAAAGGTGGCTAAGAGAAGCAAGCCTACATGCAACAAGCTTAAAACTCATTGCGGGGGGGCATTTGTGCTTTCCTGGAATGATTGTGGCTTACAAATAGAAATGAGGGTGAAAATGGCTGATGGCTGGGCCCCGGTGGGACCCTGTTTGCTCAGCCCCTTCCTCTGCAAACTAGTGTCCCGTTTCTGCCTTTTTCACGTGAAACGGGGAGCGCGTGGCAGCGACCTGCCTGGGGAGGAGCAGGCCACAGCGAACACTTACGGAGCAGATGCCACTCATCTTGCTGGATCGTCTTCGTCAGGTTGAAGGGGACATTGTGCAGGCGTATCGGCTGGGAGAAGTGGTACTTGATAGCGGTGCATCTCTGAGCGATGCCTGCCGGAGAGGAAGACAAGGCGTTCCCCGACCAGGTAACTGAAAACAGCCCCCATCTCCCCTCAAAGCACTGGGAGTTAGTCCCCTTCCTCGCAGCTCATCCTCGTCACCGTGTCCTCATCCTCCCCAGCCCCATGCCATGTGCTCAGCTCCTGCCCTTCCCCTTCTTCTCTGCATACTCAGCTCTAGTCTGTGCCACCAACACCAGCACCCGTGACCTGGCTCCCTTGGAGACCACCGTTGGCCCACTGCACTTGGGAAACATTACCCATGATACGAAAGCCTTAATTTCCCCCTACCCCCGCCAAATAAAGGGATCCAGCTTCTCTCTGACAGATGAGAAGCGTTCCCAGACTGGGATGTAGGAACAGGGGGAAACACTTAGTCCTAGGCTGCTGAGTAAAGGCAATCAATGCGTTGCTCCTCCTCACGCTGAACTCATGCCTCTCCCGGCAAAGACGAAACCTTCCCAGAAAAGGCCTGTGGTGCAGCACGAGAAACAATGCTCTGACTAATGCAAAAGCGCAGGCAGGAACCCTGCCTGCTGCGGAAGCGGCTATTGCTAATCTCTTCCAAGAAGTCCACGCTGGCCGGTGGCAACACTGGCTGAGACACTCCTCATCACCAGTGAATTTGCAGGGGAGAGGGAAGAGAGGAGGAGATGCACTGGAGTTTGAATAGGCATTAATATTTGGAAGAGCAGCGATGAGGAAAACAAACAAACAAAAAAGTGCAGGGATCTGGCCAGATTCCAGCTGCCACGTGCTGTGCTGGTGGTAGATACCCCAGAAGAGCCATCATTTGGCAAATGCTGCAAGGACGCACCACCCCTCGTCCCCGCGGGGATCGCTGTCCCGGTGCACCCTTTCCATGTTCAAGGCTTTTTTTTTTTTTTGCCTGCCCTTGTTCTTAGCAGAGCAAACGCCAGCGCGAGCTGTCGCTGTCTCCAGACTGTCTGCACTTTCATCCGGGAAAGATAAAGGTGGTTTTCTTCTAACGCAAAGCACAACTGTGAAGCGCAATGGAAAAGGGTCCTGTTTGAGGAGAGGGGAAAATGGCCAGGCTGCAGCACTGCTTTTTTACACTCTTACATTAGTCATCCCTAGAAGTCTGACATTTAGCTCTTCTCCCTGGACCTCAGGATTGATTCCAAAAGGAGTGTATTAGTATAGGGCTGGTGCTGGGGGGCCTCCTGGCCTCTCACACCTGGGCCAGCTGAGCCCTTAAACTAGCCTTCCCTCATGTGTCCTCCTTGGGGGTACACTTCAACCCTGGGACCACCACAAACCGCAGCTTTTCCCTTGACCACGCAGCCTTCGGCATCCCAGAAACATCTGCCTGCCTCCAGGTCTGATCCTGAGATCACGCCGCCGTTAAGCGGATGCTCTCTGGCCCCTTGTTAAGGACACCCTCCATCTCCTAAGCCAAGAGGACAGCCTGGCCCCAGGCCACCTCTGTGCACGAGGATAGACACGGCGCCTCTCCCTTTCACCCGGCACAGAAAGATGCTGGCAGGGAGGGTTGGGAAGGCCACTCGCATCAGCGTTGCCATGCCGAAGCCGAGAGGAGCCTGCCAACGCACACCCGCTGAAGAGCCCCGGCGCTGAGCAGCAGCCAGGATTTAAGGCTGCAGAGAACAAAGTGGCATTTTGGATCTGAGCAGCAGCAGCATGGATGGGTCATGAGCGCAGCTGGTCCTGGAAATAACAACGCGTCCTGCCTCGGCAAGGTATTTTTGTGCCTGGAGGGTGCAGATGACTATGGATAAAGCTTGTGATCCCTAGAGGCACAACAGTAAAATGTCACAGCGATTCCCAACATCACCCAGAAGAACTCCTAAAGCAAGAGCTATTTTCTGCATCTCTGTTCCTCAGTATGCATGAGCTTGGCTGAAACCGGTGGGAATTACGGCACTAACATTTGCACCGCCGGTGGCCTAACAAAAGCCGTTCACCTCACTCTCCATCTGGTAAATGTGTTTTGGGGGGCAGGCCTTGGAAAGGTTCAAGGAAAGGTGCCCGTGCTGCTTCTTGTGCCTCAGACTCCCTGTGCGGCATAGCAGTGACCTCCAAAAAATGGGATAGCAGAGAGAACAGCATGGAAGGGGTGTTTTTTTTAAGCATGAAACAGGGTCTGTGCTGATGCACCTCAAAGCCAAGCTATCTCCTTACCCTAGAATGAAACCATGGGCAAAACCTACATCCCAGCGCATCACCGCACGTTCAGCAGTGTTGAACGAGAGGAAGCGGGGAGGCATTTGGCTGAAGTGTCACAAAGAGGTTTCACTGCCAGACGTGACTTTTATTGAGTCTGACCCTCCCCAAAGGCGTGAAGAGGAGCTCAGCCTGACTCTGCAGCACGCGGCTAGAGCATCCCTCCACAGCCACGTTTCGGCAACGGGAGGGAAAGGAGGAAGCAGCAGAAGCCGCCCCGCGGCGTGGGGAATGAAGTGATGCCTGTTGCCGATTTGATCCGTTTCTGAAGGCAGAGGGGAGCACATCGCTCTCCGCTCCATCTGTCTCCCTCACCACAGAGAAGTTACAGGCACTACCGGAGAAACCCGTGGGTGTTTTTACACGAACAGAGGAAGCACAGGCAGCTGCCAGGGATAGAAAGCAGGATTTAAGGGGAAAAAATATCCTGCTTGCTTCATTCATATCAATTTCTACCCCAGCAGAACCTGGCAAGAGCATAAAATGGGAGCAAATATAAACCATTTCCCCTGAAATGAGACAGAAGTGAAGACTGAAAGGCAAGAGCAGGCTGCGCTGGGGATATCGGTGCTCTGCGGCAGGATGTCCTCTAGCCTTTCCGCACAGAGCTCAAACTCCCTGGCATTTCCTTCCGTAACTCGTTCGCAGCTGCTGTGACTCCCAAACTTGTACCAGAGCCTTTGGATGGGCTCTTGGAGCATCTGGGGTGGCCCTCGCCAGCCGCCCCCCTCCTGCTGCCTTCCCCGGCTCCTCGGGCCCTGGAAAGCAGCCCGAGACCTGAGTCACTCGCCAGCAAAAACCACAGCAGCCTTGACCTGACTCGGGCAGGTGTTAAACCGTTTTATTCGCCGTGATGTAGAAATAGAGCAGAAATCATAAAAATTAAGCCAAGCAAAGGAGGGCTGGCCCAGGGAGGCTGGAGGGGGGTAAAGCCCGAGCTGCGCCCCGTACCCTGCCAGCGCTCAGCCCCCCCGTTTGCTTCTCCGTGCCGATAGTCACTGACCCCCCACGCGCACGCCCGGCGGGGCAGAGGGTCCGTGGCAACGACGTGGTGCCCCTCTGCGTGCAAACTCCCCCCTGCCCCATTTTACTTCTCCTTGGGGGCGGGGGCACGCGTGGCCCCCAGCCCCACCGGGGAGCTGCGGAGCTTCCCGGCCCCGAGGGGGTCCCGGGACACGCGGGGGGGGGGGATCCCTGATTCCTCCCCCAGGGGACCGCAGGTGAAGGGGGGGGCTCCCCAATTTGAGGCCCAGGGAGGTGCGCAGCCCACCCCCCTCCATGTAAAGGGGCTACCGCCAGGGCCACCCAGTACCGGCGCCTGGGAGACAGCACGGGGGGGGGGGTCCCCGGGGCCGCGGCGCGGCGGGGTGCCCGGTGCCGGCTCACCGCTGCGGACGAGGCTGTCGAGGCGGGGGTCGGTGCCCAGGTAGTAGCAGGTCCGCCAGAGCCCCGCGTGCGTGGCGAAGAGCGGCCGGGCGCAGCGCGGCGGCGGCGGAGGCGGCGGCGGCGGGTGGCGGCGCAGCGGCAGCGGCGGCCGCCGGGCGGCTTCGCAGCTCCGCCGGTGCCGCCGCGGGTCGGTCTCGTACCAGTGGTCGGTGCAGAGCGCCGCCAGCAGCAGCGCCAGCGCGCACAGCCCCAGGCACAGCCCCAGGGCGCGGGCGGCCGCCCGCATGGCCCCGCTCGGGGCTCAGCCCGCCGCGCGCCGGGGGCACCGCGGGGGCGGCGCGGGGCGCCCCATGCGCCGCCGCGGCCGCCGGGGGGCGCTCGCCCGCCCGCCCCCCACCCCCGCCGGGACCCGCCCCCGCGGCCGCGCCGGACCTCGCGGCTCCGCCGCCCCACGTGGAGCGCCGCGGCGCCCGCCCCGCGCATGCGCGCGGAGCATGCCCCGCCCCCGCCGTCAGGCGCAGGCGCGCGCCCCAAGGAGCGGGGCGGGGGGGGGGCGGCGAGCTGCGCGCCTGCGCGGTGCGGCGGCGCGGCGCCATGTTGCCCGAGCGGGCCGGGGGGAGGCGGTGAGCGCTGTGGTGTCGGGTTCCCTCCCCCCTCTCCTCGCCCTCCCCTTCTCCCGGGCCTCGCCCGCCCGCCCTGGGGGCCGCGGCCGAGCGGGGCCTCCCCCGGCACCATGAGCGGCGGCGGCGGCGGGCGGGTGTGCGACCTGTCCCGACGCAACCCCCAGGAGGACTTCGAGCTCATCCAGCGCATCGGCAGCGGCACCTACGGCGACGTCTACAAGGTACCGGCGCCGCCGCGGCCCTGTCAGCACCGGCCTCCCGTGGTGGGGAGGGGGGGGCCGTTGCTAAGCGGCACCGCACCCCCCCCACCCCTTCGAGTGGGTCCCGCCCGTTGCCAAGCAACGGGGTCGCGCCCCTCTCGCCCCACAACCTGGGGGGGAGGGTGTCCCCGTTGCCAAGCGACGGAGCGCCCCCCACCCCCGAGGGGCTCTTCCCGTTGCTAGGCAGCGGGGTTCCCCCCCGGGGGGGTCCAGGGAGCGGCGGCAGCGTTGTCGCTGCGCGGCCCGGCCGCTGCCGCGGAGTCGCGGACGGGGCCTCAGTGCCCGCTGCCCCTCCAGCCCCACCGGGGCGGCGGGACGTGCCTGGTCACGGTGAGCAGCCGGGCTGGCGAGGGCCCGCCCGAGCAGGCCGCTCGCCTCCGCTCCTGCGCTGACCCACTTCTCAGGTGGAAAGGCTGCCGCTCTGCGCTCGCCCCTCTGCCAAGCATCGGGCTACAAAATCTGAGCGTGACAGCGGAGGGTCAGGAAAGGCAGTACTGAGGTTGTCTCTCCAATAATCCTACCCTAATTCTAGAAACACAGAAAAAGCATGGTTAAAGCGACACTCGCCACACCTAACTTCAGCTTTCTTTGATTTCAGCCTACTTAGACCTTTCCTCTGCCTCGGTAGCCTGTGTTGCTCTTTTGCGTGTGCAGCTGAGCTCTTGGCTGAGGCGCTGTGGCACCCTCAGGTCCCTCAGGTAGCATTTCACCTCTGCTTACCTTCCCTCCGCTCTGCAGCACAGCAGGGGAGAGAGGTGAAGTTTATTGCGTGTAGCGTGTTGGAAGTGTTATTTTAACTGTGTGTTTTCCAAACGTCTGCTGGTCCGGTTTTGTCGTCTCAGTGCGCGTTTAGTTAAGCGAGTCGTATCCGCAGACAGGACCGCAACACGACACTTAGAGGTATCCCACAGTTTGAGGCTCTGTTGTGCAGAAGTAGCACGGATTTCACCTCTGCCTTTTTAAGTGACTGTGGCTAGAAACAAAGTCCTGTCTGCGGCAGTTTTGGTTTAATCTGAGCTCACTTAAATGTTGTGAAAGTTTCAGGACCTAAATCCTCTTGTTGTTACACTCTTAGTGTGCTAACTCCCTGCTTTATTAATTACTTAATTGAAAAGGTTTTCTGTGTTTTTTTTTCCTCCTCCACCTTGCCAGCTTTGAGTATTTACATAAGACACTTTAATTATCCACATCTATTTACCTCATGCTCTGGTTTTTTTGTTTGTTTTTTTTCTGCAAGCTGTTACCTCGATGTGTCCAGCTTGTTTCTAGTGCAGTTTGAAACTGGCCTGTTGACTCTGGTGATACCATTTTGATCAGGTTTTTTTGAGTGTTCTTTAGGTGATGTTGTTGTATGCAAATTAAGAAGTAAACACAGATGACTTAGTTAATTTTGAGGATGTTAACACCAACCATGGAATGAACACCTCTACATGTATGAAACCTGTCATATTTCGTTGGATTTGTCAAGGTTTCTTTGAGGATCATCATGCTTGCTAACCGTTGCTGTAATCATCTGTTTTGCTGCTCTGTTAGTGGCCAATACTTGGTACTGCTGTTAACTTTTTTTTCTTTTAATTTGAGGCATAAAAGTCCTCTCCTTCCTCAGAATGGATTTGCTCATGTTCACTGGCTATGTGTGACAGCTGAGCTAGAAGGTGATATGTCAGCATATGGATACACTAGGCTGGTATAGTTATTTATCTTTCCTAGATTAGACAGAGTTGGGCACTTCCCAGCTTTCTGATTAGGTAATGTAGGGAAAATGAGACGTGCTTTTCTCCTGGATGAATTATTGCCTGCTTCATTTTGAGGCCAGGTCCTTTCCAAGGTACATTCAAAGAGGAGCACAACATAAGCCCAAAACCAATAATGAAAACTACTTTTAACATCCCAAAGAGCAAATAATGTCTTATGGGTCATTCACATGTGAGCTTACAAGGGCTTTATCTTAAGTTTGTTGGGGGTTCTTTTTTTGTTTTGGTTTGGTTTGGTTTTTTTTACAAAACCACTTTCATTTGCTCCATCTGGGCTTCTATAAATGAATTTGGTCTGTGGTTGATGAAATAAATGTACAAAGCTGAGGTTTGCCAAGTGACGATGGTGCTCATCAGTGGTGAAATCTCAGCAAATTTGATTCACAGATGCCTGGCTGTACTTTGGGAAACCTCAGACTATTCTGTATGAATTGTCTTAGAACTGTGTTTTTTTCCCCACTTAGCTAGGAGAGCCGTGTCGGCATGTATTTTTTGCTGCTAGTTGGTAGGGATTATTGCCTTAGTAAGATGACAATCTCATTATGTTGACGTTCTTGCTAAATGCTGACCTTTCCATAACCTGCTTTCCTGGCAAAGTTTTGAGGAGCTGACAGCAGAGTAGGCTGGCATCTACTTCTTGATCCTTTTAGGTTGGACTTTCAGCCTGAGTTGTGACAGTGCATGGACCTACTGTTTTATGAGTAACATCTATGGTTTTTAAAAAAGTAGATGGACTCAACTTTGAAGGTCTTAGAATTTAAAGTAAAAGCCTGGGATGTGGGCTGAACTAAGGAGACTGTAAAGGGAATGAGGATATTGGTCAGACTGATAAGATCCTACTATTATGAGTTCTGCTGTTTGGCTGGTACCTGGAAACATGCTAATGCACCACAAAGTAGGGATTTTTGGCTTAAACCAGTATTTTATAGTCATCTGCCCTCCCACAGACCAGCTTTCAAAGAGGACTTGGAGAAGGTGATAATGAATTTGTTGTAAGGAAGGTAATGGGTGATTTTGTTTCTTGGACATGCAATTTGTTCTGTGTCACCTATGCATAGTCCACAATTAAGTGTCTCTTCTAACTAGCACCAGTGCAAGCTTGTTGTGGGATATGAAACTTGACCTGGATTCCTTAGTTTTTATGTATCATGGGAACATAAATACCAGACATAGTATTATTTTCAGTGATGGCTTGAAAGAGATACGAAAGATACTTTTTTCTTTTTTTTTTCCCCTCCCTCACTGCAGCTGTGTTGCCATGATAGATAAAAACACTAACATTACAAAGTCCTCATTACAGATTTAAGTAAAACACAGGACTTGGAGATGATCTATTCCCTTGTCCAGAGATGTCCCCTCTCAAGGTTGCTAAAAGGAGTTAACGATGAAATCAAATTACTATTTTTACAAGTTACTACTACAGATTACTGCAGTTGATGCTTCTATAATGAAGCACAGAAAGGCAATCTCCTAATAGTGATTTGGGGAGTTGAGCTGTTATTCAGTTTTGCATATCATGTTTTCGTTTGTATGGCTTTTTTTGTCTTCTGTGTCTTAATAAAATTTACTGCTCAAGTTTATCTTCAGTATGAAGTCTAGTTTAGAATTTTTGATTGCAGTTACATGTCAGGACAACTCTTGAATTTCACCTTCTGTTTTTATCAGATCTTCTCATCCAAAATGACACCTGCTAGCGAGGGTCGAAAACTAGCTCTGCTGTCATACAAGTTATTTCTGCCTTCTGTGTTTCTGTGTTTTGCTGCTAGGAAGAATTGCTTTGTGTAGGATGGTGAGCAAAGTGTGAAAGAGGAATTATGTTCTGTTGTGGAAAAGAGACCTTATTTTGTCCTGCTGAGTTTCAAGAAAAATATTTCTGGAGTTAAACAAAGTGGTTGCTTTATTCTCTTTGCTCGGTATCAATTTCATCTCTCATGCAGAAAGACTTCTGTGCCTCCTGATATGAACTTGCCATTCTAACCGTCGCTGTTTCCAAGGCCTTTGTAATTCGTGCCATCCTTTTTGGGTTTGGGTTACAAGTACTGCGCACAGTTTTCTTGGGGAGACCATACTAATCATTTACCTAACAGCGCTGCAGCTTTCCTATTTGCCATCCCGGCCTGTACATCATAATACCTTCGGGTTTGCTGGTAACTGCACATAGATTTGAAGCATATTCCGAGGCGATTGTAGATCCATTTCCTTTTTTATACAATTAATTTACATCACAGCATGTCTTAAAAAATAAGCATTGTTTTGGGTTGATGAACACTGAACTCCAGTTGGCATTTTACAGGTCTAGTGTGGTTGGATCTTTCCAAAGATCTTAACCTTCTTTTACTTTCCACTTTACTGAAATTAAAGTAGTTGTGATAATTAGTGAGATCATTGTTCCTCTGCAAGGGAATCGACAATATCACGTCTGTTGTCTTTCAGTTCTTCCGTTACAGTTTCAGCCAGTTAACAGATGAAGACACAGAACATTGTAGGGTGCTCTTTGCTTGTGTCTCCCTTACAAAAGAGAGAAAAATAGGTAGTTTTTTAGTTTTCTAGTAATTTGGTATAGGAGTTGTTTTTCGTGAGGGAAGTCATGTACTTACCAGCTCAGCCACTTCCCTCTGAAACCCTTTCAGAGCCTTTGGGTATCTCTGAGGAGCACCTCATGACTCTTACTCCTTTTTATTATCAACTTGGTTTCAGACCCTTGTCTGTGGTTTCTGGTATTGCTCCGATGTATTTCCAGAAGAGAGTATTATCCAGACCAGGTTAACTTGAAGAACCCTCTGTTCATAGAAGAACCTTCTGATAACTCATTTTCCTTCCTTGCTATCCCATGAAGTAGTAACTTGCTCTATAATTGCTTGGCTAAATTCTGTTCACCGATTCTCACTTAAAGTAGTCAGAAACAGATGCAGCCTGTTGTTGCTGTCTTAGACGTTGCTTTTTGGCCTAGTTTTTGTTGCAGCGTTAGGGATGTTGTATTGCCAACTTCCATTTGAAGGACAAATATAATCTTGGCAAAAGATTTACCTCCATGGACCTTGAATTTTATGTCTATACTAGTTCAACTGCATAAGCCTCTCCTTTTTAAGTTTAATGTTGTGGCGTAGGTGCAGTGCTAACTAATAACCTTTCTCCTCCTTTTCTCCTTCCTCTCCTTTTCTTTTCAGACACACGTCACACATTTTTGCTCTGTTGGTGTTTTCTGAATAGATCCTCGCTGGGCATTGCCGTGTTGCATTGCTTTATCATCCGCGGTTTCAGAGCAGTAAGGTCTTTCCAATTGTTAAAGAATTTTTATGTAATGCAGTAACAATAAAGACTAGACTCTTCTAGGTTTTATCTCTGACGAGTGCCTGTTTTTATTTAGTGTTTTGATCTGACATCCTACTGTTGTCACAGAGACACTATTTCCATTATGTCCCGTTTAATTAGGCAGTGCTTCTCCAGCTTGACTAAAAGGTGGTTGGTTCCTTCCCCTGCAAAGATATGGTGGTCTAGACCTCCAGAGGACAGTCCCTCTTTTAGCCAACGGTAGCATGAATGTCTTTTTAGAGTTTTCCAGAGCAGATACTGTATAACTGCTATGCACAAATACTATATACATTTGATGCTGTAATTGCATCTTGATGCAGACATCGTATGCAAATAGCAATAGCCTCACTCGTGGAAAACCTGTGTAATGCATTCGCATTGACATAATTCACTTGTTAAATGGGCGGGTGAATTGTACGACAGTTTTGATTTCTAGATAGACGACGTGCGGGTCACACCACAGTCATGATGGCAAAGCAGGGGTAATATTTGTGAAATCTGCATTTGCAGGAATTCGTTGCAGGCTCCTGCTCATAGAAACAGGGGTGAGAGTAAAACTGCTTGACTTCTGCTCTTACCCGATCATCGAAAGGGCTAGGAATTACAGGACTTCAGGTGCAAGTGGAAGCCAAGGATGAATATGTATTTTCTTACAGAGTGTGAGCCTCTCCAAAATTTCTGGTTGTGTTTTCCAACCCCCAAATATATCTATCTATCTATATATTTTAAATTGTTCTTCAGCCATCTACCCCTTATTTATCCTCTAGTCTCAAAAATGTCAAGTAATCGGCAAATCTACCCCAATTAGACTGAATGAAAGCATATGGCAGTATCCTTGCCCTACTCATAGGCTAGGTATACAAGTACCCTCAAAGTAAGAGTCAAAGCCAGCTGCCATTTTCAGCGTGCGTTGAGACAGCTTGAAGTGCCCAGTGCTTCTGATCTGTCATTCATACGAGCTCAGGTAAGGGATAATTTCGCAGCTAGTGATTTTAAGGGTATTTGATGAGACCTAATGATAACTGTCAGGAATACCTAATCTTCAGCCTTTGCAAGGAGCCCTCATGTCACTACAGTCAGGACAGTGTCTCTTCTATACCAGATTAACAAAGGCAATTCATTTTCTTACTTGTGACAACACCTTCCATGCTGATAGCTCAAATGGAATATGATACAAACTGCTAATTTATTCAGACGGTCTACTTCAATCATGTTTTCTTAAGTAACAGTTCATGCCCGTAAGAAGTGGCAGCTTACCCTTCCTGAAGGCATTGGCAACCTGAGTTAAATCAAATTTTGTCCCTCCTTTCTGCTTTTTGTGAACCCAGGAGGATTTTGGTCCAAAGCACAGGCGACTGGCCAAAGAGTCATGTTACTGCTGGTAGTGGGGAAAGGAATAAATGCTTAAGTTGAAAATGAAAAGGCACAGCATTTGTTTTTCTCTGCCCATGTTTTGAACGGTTCTTTAACATCCTGTTCTCAAAAGAAATTCCTTTACGGTGGAAGGGGGTCAAATGTGGACAGTGTAGGTTTGGCAAGGCTGCCTGCCACTCAAAATCTAGTCCTTCGACTGGGATTTTGCATGTCCTACTATAGATATGTCTATAGATATGTCTGCCTACTATGGATGGTGTTCTGGCATCACCACTGTGTAGGACTTTGTGACAAGTATCCTGATGTATTTTAAGCAGATTTGTCCTGAAATTCGCATCGGCTGCCTACCCACCTTCTATCTTGCTTTAGTGGTCATGAGTGTAGCAACCTGTGGAGCCACAGCCAGGAAAAGAAATTCCTGAGAGCCGAACACATACTGTAAAAAAATGTTACCAAACATCTTGTTCCTGTTGTATGAGCAACATCCCTGAAGCCTCTGAAATTGGTTGGTTTCCAGTTTTAGTCTTGCACATCCCAGCTGAATGCGGCAGGCATAGCTTCAGGATCGCATCACTTGTATCCACTACAATTGTGTCTCCTTGATTATTTATTTTGCTAGTACATACTGCCCCAAAGCAGGTCTATTAGTGGTGACAGGACTCTCTGGCAGTCGTCTTGTCCAAGCTTGAGTAATCTGTAATGTTAATCTTGGCAGTTTAAAAAAAAAAATACTCACCTTTGATTCATGATCATCTTGCCTCTGTGCTTGTTTCTCCCTGCGAGAAGAATGTGTTGGGGAAAGAAACGAAATCGGGAGTAAACATCTCTAGCTCATATTTAGATGATGATTCGTTCTTTCTTGTGCTACCCTCATTCTCTGGTGCAGATAAAAGGGACTCGTATTCTTGCTGTTCCTTGCGTCTTCAGCATCTTTGTTCCACCCTAAGGTGACAACTGGAGACACGGTGGCGTAACCAAATAGTGACTTACAGGGAAGGTTACCAGAGAAACCTTTTTTTAAAAAAAAAAAAACTTTTTTTCCCACAATCTTAAGTTTGCTTTAGTCTCTGACTTTTTAGGATTCCCACTGGTCTTAGTTTACACACAGATGTAAGAATAGATCCTGTCTTGCAAATGTGTGTACTCCTAGCACTGCAGAAGAGCATTGCCCTACCAAGGAGCAGTGAGAGGCTGGGTGTCAGCTATGCTAGGACCTACCCACAGCTCTAAGCACAGGAATGTGCACTGCGTTTCTCTCTGGAAGTCCCTCCCTCCCAGTTGGTACTCAGCTCTAAAAAGAGAAACTATTATGGTCATATTTTATGATGTTTCTTAATGGCTTTTTAAAAACTTAACTTCCGTGTCCACTTGGCAGAACATATGCTTCAGCGTGACAGAGCCCCAGGTAGGTGCAGTTAAGCTGTTGAGTAGTCACTGCTGAAGCCGGCCACAGGGCTGCTGAGATCAGGTTGCCGCGTACGTGAGGGTTGGTTTTAATGCTTTTTTTAAAGGCTGTTTTAATGCTTTCCTCTCACTCCTTCGTTTGACTTGTTTACTTAGCACCCTTAAAGAAGGGGAGGATGTCCTTGCTGACTGACAGGAAGGATCAAGGGACAGGTAGTGGTAGAAGAGCAGAAAGTGTTGTGTTGCTCTCTTGGTTGGAGAGAGCATTAGAAGGCATCTCCCGCCTTAGGAGCCATCACATACTCTGCAGGAGAGAGCACCTGGTGCTCCATGGGCCCTGCTCTTCTGCTTTGGGGTTTATTATAATTGCTTTGCAAGCAGTATCTCAGTGCTCGGCTGGTTGCAGATTTTAATCTGGAGTTATAGCATAGTCAAGGACATGCATAATTCAGGGCTGTTGTGTGCCAGCACAGTGTTGCTTGAGCGTACTTAAAGGTTAGAGTTTGAGATCTTGGTACAAATTTGCTGTTCGATATTTTTGTGAGATGGTTTGCTTTGTCATTAGAAAATAAATCCGGTACAAGTTGTTGAAAGAATGTTTCCTAAGAAAGTGTCTTTTTTCAGAAATGTCCATGCTTGAATTTTTCGATTGAGTCACATGACCAGGGCTAAGGATTAATTGGTAGTTAAAGTCTTTGAAAAGAGGGCATGAGAAAGCAGGCAAAAAGGCCTTGTGCTGAGTGTTGGAGAAGAGCATGTTAGCCACTGAATTCTTGCTGTTGGGTTTACTGTCATTAAGCAAAGACATGGATTGCTTTAAACAAGTGTTTTGGATATAACAAAACTCAGTAACAATGCTTATCTAAGGAAAATATATGTTGCAAGGCCAATAAGAAATAAATGTATAGTGTATTTAGAAGAAAAATCTAACTTTACATGAAATAAATGTACAAGATGTTTTAATATATTGGCTCGTACTGAGACTGGTTTTGCTTTTTTAAAGAAGAAAAAAAAAAGCCGTTGTTTTGGGCCCTTGTGCATCTCGGTTGCTCTTTCATTCTGCGTGGTCAAAGAATCTCAAGTTGAAATTGCAGAGTCAATTGCTGTGTTCTGCTCTCTAAATGCAGTTTTGTTTCTTGTGTTCTTTTTTTTCTCTTTGTAGGCCCGCAATGTTAACACGGGTGAGCTAGCAGCAATTAAAGTCATAAAACTAGAACCAGGTAAGTGCTTCTCATGTGAAATAATGAGTTACTGAAACTAAATATTTTTGTGCTTAAAATATACTTTTACAAAATCAGTTGAGTTCACTTATTTAAAGAAGGGGTGATTATTGTTGCCTTCTCTTTAGTGTAGGGCAAAATACTCATATTGGTCTTAAAAGTGACAAGCAAGATGCGAGAAGGAAAAATCGCAACTGGAGGACAGTTAAAGGAAAGCTGACTTCAAATTTCAGTTCGAATTGGGTTTTTCAGTCATGAGTGCTGCCTTTCCAACCCATGTAATGCAAAAAGCTGTGCAGAACAAAAGAAATGAGGAAGACGGCAAGAAAGAAACGAAGTTGGCTGGAGAAAGCATAGAAGAAGTCTCAAGAAGGACAGGTGAAATGATGGGTGAACAAGGGTATCCAGGAATTGAGTACACTTCTGAAATTTTGCAAAGTGCATCTCCCTTGCGTTTCAGTTACCAGCGTGCAAGTGCCATTTGATTAATACGATCAGACTTGTGGAACATAAATACTGTAATTTGGGAAGTAACATGTCCAAATGTTTTGTTTAACTCGCCAGTGTTGGTGTTCCTTTTGGAGATTAACGTCGAGGGGGGGAAACGCTTTAGATATTACCTGGTTTTATCCTCAAGGCCTGTGCAGCCAGAGAAGGGAAGAAGCTACTACTTTCTTCCATTTTCTCTTGTTTCTGGATGTGATTAGAAATGTGTGTGAAATGAATGTAAATTTGTTTTTTTCAAAACAGAGCAGCATTTTACTCTTTAGTTCCCAAAGCAAATGTTCATGATGCATCTTTTATTCAAACTGAAAGTTGAGGTCTCAGAGTCTCTCGGCCAGTTCTTCTGCTTTAACTTTTTATGGAGGTTCCCGTCATGGAAACGTTCGGCGGTGCGTAACATAAGGCCGGGTTATCAATCCAGATACAAGGAGCAGCGGTGCTGCCCCTCGCTCTGGAAGGAGGGTTCGCATGTGTAAAGGTCTAGCCAGGGAGCAGCAGGAATAGTACACTGCACGCCATTGCCAACAGACCATGAATAGAAGACAGTTGACTGTGACATTACCTTGCAGTCTGAAGTTTGCTTTCAGTAAATAAAATACACGTGAACATCAGATATGTGGCTAAAAAGTAACATCTTGATGACCTAAGGGTTTGGTAATGTGTTGGTAAAAACTTAAAACAAACGTTGTCTTAAATAGTAATTTGGCCAGTTCTGTTGGAGTCTATTTTGTGTTACATTTGGAATTTAGTAATGGCTATATAATTGACAAACATAAGCTTGCTGTCTGTACTGAGATTTTGGACAATAGCTTTGGCTTCTGGCTTAAAAGCTCTCAAGTTATGCTGAAGCGTGCTATAACACTACGCTAAAAGGAGCATTTTGACACAGCTCATCATGAGAGGATGAGTTTGAAATTTCCTGTTTTTTTCAGTTTCTTTAAAGAGTCTCTTAAAAGTTATTCATGACACTCATTTTTTTCAAGACCTTCATGCTTATTTTATGTTATTAATGTATGCATCTGGTAAGAACTTTTGATAGATAGGTGCAACCTAAGCATGAAATGGTTTTGGCATTTCCCTAGGCCTTACTATGGCAGTGTTTTATCTGGACAAAAGTTATGCACAATCTGTAAAACTTTGTGCTCACTGAGTATACTGAAAAGTTGCAGTAGTGAGCTATTGAATGGTTTTTTTGTTCAGGAAGGTGATATAATGTAGGTTGGACACGTGGCCAAAAATAGCCAGGCTTGTCATGCTTTTGAAGAACCTAGGTTAAGGACAGGGTATGTGCAGATGGACACAGTGGGGTCTCGGGGAAAACACAAAGTTTGAAAAGAGCTATGGCCAATGTCATAAGAGAGATCGCACAGCAGATGTGAAGTCCATCTGGCCTGGAATGAGACCTCTTCAGAGTTCAATTTCTTGTTGCTAAAACCTTGCTGATGAATATTGATTTATAGCCACTTTATATGAATGTGAAGCTGGCAAGTCATTACTCTTAATTATTCAAAAAGTTTATTTTTAAAACATATGCTGAAAGTCTAGTTCAGAGGCGGGTATGGACCAGGCTGATGAAAATATTTATTCTTCTGCTTTTCAGGAGAAGATTTTGCTGTTGTGCAGCAGGAAATCATTATGATGAAAGACTGTAAACATCCAAACATTGTTGCTTATTTTGGCAGCTATCTCAGGTACAGTTTGTTTCTTTTGCTCATATACAGATGCCTCTATCTCCTTGAAAAGGACAGGTCCATAAGGAGACTTAGGCAAAACATAATTTACCAAATCGGTATTATCCACTTGTATATTTTTCATTTACCTTAAATCTGTTCTGTTTACTGAAGTGTCCCTCTGTAAATAAGTATGTTTCTTTTGATAAAATCATTCTGTGATGAAGTAGTCACATTCCCTTAGAAATGAGTTGTCATTGAAAAGCTTTGAATTTAATATATAAATGGAAGAGTTAAGCAGAAGTGTGAAAAGTGTAAAGAAATAATAGGCATCTGTAATCTCTTTTAAATGTGTTTCAGTGAAAAGTCTCTTAAAGTTGTAAGACTTTGGGAAGTATATATTTTGTACCACATACAGTTCTCCGAAATATTCTGACTTTACTGGTGTTGGCATGTGAAAGTGCCTGTGAGAACTTAAATTTGAATTTTATGGGGGATTAAGGAGGAAAAGTTTGAGTTTGGGGTTTTTTTCTTGTTTTTTTCCTCTCCTTGCTTAGGAGTAGTAGTGCTACATTAAAAATTAAAGACAAATCCGTATTGAAGCGCGCACAAGTGGAAACTATGCAGCCTTTAAAAATCCCACTGGTGATTGTGCTTTGGATTTGCCTTGAAATCTAAGAAAGATTGATATTTTTGGCTCTTTAATCTTTGCTTTTCCCTCTTGAGCTGCATAGTTCTTTAGAATATCTAATAATGTACGTTTTGGTTGCTTAGTCTCTTTTGTTCTTTTTTTGTGGTTCCTTTTATGGGGTGTTATGCTTGCTTGTTACAATTGCAGTAAGCTCCATACAGTTGCAGTAAGTTTCATACAAAGTCTCTGTATTTAGAAAATTGATAGCAAATTCTTAATTACATTTGATATTATAATTCCTTTTAATGCAGCCTGATACATGTTTTATGCTAGCTGTATCAATTGCTTGATAGTACAAATTGCACCTTTTTTTAATGATGGATGTTGTAAACCTAATACTGTCATAATTTTAGTCATATCATGCAGGCTTTTGAAAACCTGTGAGACATTTTAATGCAGTTGCTGATTCATTTCAGATATTTACGTATACTCTACCTGCTTGGGGACAGTATAAGTGGGACATGATAGACCCTGTCCCTAATGGAAAGATGCCAAGTTCAGTCATACATACCTTTAGTAGACTGCAGCAGCCCAAGTTGAAATTTTCCATGATGGGTATCTGCCGTAGCCTAAAGCTTTTCAGCAATATAGGTCAGGTGTTTCAGAGACTGAAAGAAGAAACATGGAAGAAGCATGAAAGATCTCACTAACTTTTTTGTTGAAAGGCTTTTGTGCACCATCTTTGAAGCAGGAATTTAATTTTTGACAGGAGGTGGCTTTCGTATTCGGAATATGTCTTTTCCTTTTGAAAATCCTTTCAAATCTGGCCAAGTCACCTCCCGAAATACTGCATTTTTTTTTTAACTTTCATTTCATTTAACTTTAACATCTGTTAGAATTAGTTTTGCTTACAGCCAGCAGCGCCTGCTTTGATGCGTGTTTGCAGCACTGCAGAGCAGCTGAACATGCGCTCCCCAGCTTGCTCAGCTGAAGTTTAGTGGCTCCTCTTTTGCTCGGGAGGGAATCGGGGCAAGATGCTGAAATGGAGAGCATGGAGCACTTTCCTGTGCTCTCAGGCACCCCGACACTGACTAGCTGCGTAGTTGGAGCAAATGGAAATTGGCCACATTGCGAGTGTACCAGAGCTTGGAGTCAGCGGTGGGGGAGAGAGAAAGCCCTGGCAAGGAGCGTGGAGGAGGAGGAGGGGAGGTCTCGTGCTGAAGGCAGAGCAGTGGTGTCCCCAGGAGTTGGACGTTCTCCCTGCTTCTGGTGTTCAGTGTCCTGAGTGGCCCCAGACACTCATCAAAAGCGTGTTTTCTCACCAGCAGGGATTCATTGCATCTCTCTCAGTTCAAATGCCTTGTTAGCTTTTTGCCTGCTGAACGCAACTATTGCATGCTTACAGGTTTGATTCAAGCCAATAGGATCTGTGTTTTGAATTATCTCAGTTTTATAGTCATTTCAAAAGGATCTACTGGAAAACCTGGTCATATTAGTACTTCGCAGGCATAGTTTAGTATGGAGCATGAAGGAAGTTTCCAAGGGGATGTTAATTTTCAGAATAAGATTGAAGAGGAAAGCAAACCGTGGCGTAGCTCGTCAGATGAACACCATCTGTGCTCGACCCTGAGCGAAGCAGGGAGTTGTGCGGCCAAGAGTATGCAGTCGTGGCCTGCGTGTACCATCGTGTATACGCACGCACAAAGAGGGCAGTGTGATTATCACGTGAATAAGCCAGGCTGTTCTGGTGTTCCCAAGCTTGAAGGGTGCTTGTCTTGGCAGCCTTAATGCTTCTTTTTCAGCATAGAGTTGATGTGCAAGCTGCATTATGCACAATTTGTGCGGCTGGGCGTACGGATAGAGCATACGTACACGTAGGGGCTTGCTACTTCAAACTCTCCCTGGGAGTGTCTGCACTTCAGTTTTCAATATTTAGGTCAATTTTGAGGTTAACCTAAACCATGAATTACTTGTGTTCTCTTCAGTACTGGCTTTTTCTTGCACATGAGCAATCAAGTCTTACTACTGATAAATACCTCAAAATCTCATGAAAGTTTTTTGGGGGGTGGGGGTTTTTTTTTTGGTCTGAATTTTTATGGTTTATTTGGTCACTTGCAGCTTGTCAGGTGGTAGGGTTCACAATTTTTACCTTTCGACAGCCCTGGCAAGGAAGCTGTGTTATCATTTTTCCTGATGCATGACAGTCTTGCATGCTCGGCAAGCCTGGAAGTCATTGTTGCAAGCTTTTTGTGAAGGTCCATTTCCAAAGAAGAAGTGCTTGAGGAGTACAAGAAGGGAGGGCTGGAGCTCTGCTGTGCTGTTGAAGTTATCCTGAGTTGTTTTTCTAATGCCTGAACTTCTGACCAGAACGTGACTGTCCCGGTTTTGTTTGGGTTTGGAGGAAAGATTATTTGTTTTGTAGAAGTATTGACAGAAGTAACCAGTTGTCTTGCCGGCTGTTTTTTCTCATCAGTCATTGTGGGACTGGATTGTTGAGGATAACTAGTAAAAAGTTGTTTCTGATAATTTTTAAGATGTTGTGTGAAAACAGACTGCAAACACGTTATCATTACATTCTACTTTAATGAAAGTTTTGAGATTGAAATGGTGCTTCTCCTCATGACACTGTACTTGGCCCGCAATGCTTTTTCTTTAAAAACTCGTTTTCCTCCAGTCTCAAGGTATTGAGATATACCTTTGTGGACCCGGAATTTAATTTTGGCACATTTGCTAAGGCACCTGCTCTCTTTTGTTCTTGCTTGGTGCTCTCCCTGCTCTTTGGCAGTTGCTATACCGCTCTCTTTTGTCTGGACAACTGAATAGCTGCATTTAAGAGACTTCTCATTGCCTGACCTTTTGTTTTGCCAATGTCTTTCAATACTAGGAACAGTAAGAAAAATATCATCATCCTACACTTGGCACTGCTCTGCATGTTGTTCCCCCTGCTCTTCTTCTGTTTACGTATGGATTTTCCCGCGAGTCCAATTTGTGCCTTGCCGTTAAGGGAGGTGTGGGGTTGCAGACGCTAAGTGGTACTGTGGATGCTGTCTCCGTTTTGTTTGCCGTGCTTGCCATATGCTCCGCAAAGGCAGGCGACGGGGTGCCTTGTTACTGTCGTGACATGGATCTTCGCCTGCCTCGAAGCACTTAGGATTCAAGCGGCAGATTAATAGAAGGCAAAATAGTGAGTTAGACATGCACTCTCCTGTTTTCTGATCCTCTTAGGTTTCCCTTTTCTGTACGGCTTGGCCACAGGGGGATGTTAGCACGCAGAGAGCGAGGGTGTGAATGTCCTGTGCCCATTTCCGTGGCGTGCCCTCCCGAGTGGGCACTCTTGTTGCAAGGTAGCTTACTCGACGCTGTCCTGAGGCTGCTGGGATCGCGCTAGCTTTTGCCCATTTCCATGCTGCTTTTGCTGTTGGCATCAAATCGGTATGCAGCCACGTGAGAGAGAGCGGCTTTTGTGAGCCCAGTGCCCCCCAAAGTGTCCCCGTCTGAGTCCTGTGCTGTTGTAGGGGATGAACAAGGGACTTGCAAGCATCTGTCTCCAGTGCCCCTTTCTCACTCACGCTCCCCTGCTGCCATTGCTAGTTCTGATGTCTTTCTTAGCTTTACTTTTTTACCCCTAGAAAAGGTATGGAGTAGCAGCCAGTGGCTTCTGTCGCCTGAAATCTCTGAAATGCCTCAACAGTATCTTTCCCACCACTAGAGGAAGCAACCAGGGCTTTGCTTTGAGGAGGGATATAGAGAGGGAGGACATCCAAGGAAGACAGCTCTGCCTTGGAACAGCAGCTATTTTAACTGTTACCTGCTGGTGAGAAATATTAGCAAGTGCCAGCCCAGGGGATCAGCTCAGCGCTTACACCGTTGCCTTGTGAAACGCTCCCAGGGACCTTGGCATTTCCCAGAGCAGTTTCTCGGCTATTGTAACAAAACCTGAACGCAGGCAACCCAAAACCAGGGTTTGTGGACAAGTTGTAGAGTAGGCATCAGTCTTTCCTTTGGTTGTCCCGTGGATGCAGTTGCTCTTTCTCCTGTTCATTTTGACTGCCAGGAGTGACCAGGCACATCCCAGATTTCCTGCTCTCCAGAATGCCTCTCTGCGGCCACGCTTGGTACATGTGTTCTACCCGTGAAAATTACTGAGTGAAAATAAAAGAAGAAAACCATAACTGTGCCTGTTGTACTGTACTGTTCCTTTGAGGCCTTCAGCCTGTTTATCTATTCTTAAACTGGAGATCACCTTTTCCTGAGAGCGCAATGAGTCAGGCTGAATCAGTTCCCTCGGAGCGAGGGATCAAAAGAGCTTCCATCTTCCCCCACTACCAAAAATATCCGTGGATGTTTTTGAGGGAAAAGACGTAATCTCAGCAGGCGTTTGTCCGCAACATGGGCTGCGCTGTGCCTTTGGCTAGAGCATCAGAGCTTCGCTCCATTTGTTGTGGAAGGAAGGAATTGAATTGAGAGATATCGCTAGGGCTTTTTGTGTTTAACCTCCTCAGCTCTGAAGGAAGTGGAGGAGAAGTAAAAATGCAGAAGAAGTAAGAACCCAATATCTGTATTCTCTCCAAAATGTAGTGTGCGCACATTTCACTAATACTGTTCATATTAATCCTATAAACTAGAATATCTTTCTGGATATTTCATCAGTTATTATTTTGACAGTGCATTATCACATAATGATTAAATCATATTCATTGTTATGATTTGTATTTTTCATAATACAGAGCTTGTTTTATTGTGCCGCATGATGTTTGAGTCCTCTGACCTATCTTTCATAGGTGCTGTTTTCAAGCGTGGCAGCTAATGAATGGTTTATTCCTTTTATAGACGAGACAAGCTATGGATTTGCATGGAGTTTTGTGGAGGTGGCTCTCTACAGGACATTTATCATGGTATGTCAAAACCATACTTCCGTAGAAAGCTAAGTAAAGCTTGCTTTCAGAAAAGGAGATGATTGCAGTCTTTTGGAATGGAAGAGGATGAATCTTAAACTTGGAACACACAATAATCCATTGAAGGTCAACTTTAACATCCTTACATATTTACATAACTTTTTTTCAAAACAAAATTGTCTGTAGTTTGAGGGGGGGTTAAGAATGAAAGTTATTTCCTTCCTTCAGCACCTCACCTACTGACCACTACTTTTTTTAAAAAAGTGTAAAAATTAAACAATATTGTATTGTAAAAATAAAGAACTTGTGCAGTTTTGCTTCATAGCCATTTTGTTTCTGAGCTTTCAACCTTTGTCTTAATATAATCTATACCACTGCCTACAGGTACCTAGATAAATGGATTGAGTAGCATGGATGCTCTTGTGCTCTGTAAGCAGTGACTTTATGTATATTTGTATTGGAGTAGTGCCAAGAGGACCTTTTTTATGTCAGATGCAAGGCATGCGAAAAGCAAAGGTGACCTATGTATTTGCTTTAGGCTTAGGTGCAACAAGTGGTCAAAAAACAAGGAGTGTGTAAATCTATCACATAAAGCGAGGATCGGTCAATTGCTTGCCGATTTTCAAAAGGCGAAATTGGTTTTAAGGGGTTATAATGTCCTGGCAATAAGTTGTGCTTAGAAAAAAGAAAAAGCCATAAACAAGTCGTAGTTCTGAGGTGATATTTTTCAGAGAGGAAATTGGTCCAAACTCTAAACTGTGAAGATTTTCTGCATTTGTATCTTCACATCCTTATCTTGTGTATAAACAGCTTGCATAAACATTTTTATGTTTATCTCTGATGCCATGAAAACGAGGCAGTGCTTTACAAATTCAGCCTGTTCTAATGGCTTAGTCATTTGAGCACAGCCTTGTCAATCCCTCACATCTCTGCCAATGTTGATAAGAGCGTCGTCTCTCTTGGGTTTTACGTGGAACACCTGGAGAGTAGGAAGTGAGCTCATGTCACACAAATGCCCGAACAAATGTCGCCCGGGAATGGCTTCCTCTTGCAAGTGACTTTTGGCTTCTCTGCTACTAGCTAGAGTGAAAGGCTGTTTTCTGGTCTTAATTTCCGAAGTGCCTTATTCCAGCTGGACCATAGGCCTTGACAATTAAGTCTTAAGTAAAGTAACATTTAAGTTTGTCAGAATTAAATTGCTCAAAATAAACATATATGCCTAGAAATATATACTGTGGGTGCTAATGTATTTAGTTTTATGTGGAGCTTTTGTTTCAGAAAAGGACAGATGACTCTAGATCCGTTTTAAAGATAGGTATTGCATGATACTCATTTCTTGTATGGTTATAGTTTTGAAGAAGCTGAGCAGTTAGGTGCTTAATTCTTGCTTAATTTTTAACTCCCTACTCCTTCAGCTTCCTTTGAGAAACCCCAGCCAACATTTGTTTCCCTTGTTTTCTCTCCAAAACCTGAGAAGCTTGCAGTGAGGACAGCATTTCCTGTTCTTAAAATCTTTTAATTTCAGGATTAAAGTCCTGTGACTGAGAGCAGGTCATAGGCCAGCCTTTGTTTGTGTTTCGGTGCTTGGTTTATGCTTTTCTTTGCAATTAAATCCTCCTCCTTTAAGAGGCATGAGTAAAATGGGAACCTGGAGGGAGAGGCAGACTCTCCCTTACCTTGGGAAGCTCCTAGGCTGCTTGGAAGGAGAGTTTGGAAAGATGCATGGTGCTTTCCTCCAGCTGGATCTGATGTCGGATCCTCTCAGTGAGAATGGGAAGTAACTGAGGCACAGGCTTGGAAGGGAAAGTATCTTACCGAATTTTGAGAAAGAAATAACTTTTCCCCCTTCCATTTCAGTGACCGGACCACTTTCAGAACAGCAGATTGCCTATGTTAGCAGAGAAACACTACAGGTAGTATATTCAAAGGTTCTTGTGTTATAATTTGTGTACAGTTGTGTTTTAATGTAAAAGTGTTAGAAGTTAAAAAAAAAAAAAAAAAGCTAAACATGTCTGTGTGATGCCGTGGAAGTGCAGTGTCTAGATGACTTACCATTTTCCTCTGACTTTTTAGGAGGCCCTTTATTATAGCCTAGAACTGGTTTGTATAATCTGTGTAACCTCAAATTATCCCAGTTCATTTAGACGAAAGCTGCCATCCTCTTTCTGTTGTTTTTTTTCCTCTCCTCTTTTAAAAAAAAAAAAAAAAAGAGAGAGAGAGAAAGAGGGGGGAGCAGCATATTTATTTTTCTATGTTTGTAATAGAAGTTAGTTACTGCACGTTTGAAGGAAAAATTAAAGATTTGATTTTGCATATCTGATCGTTGGTCTGTGCCAGTAAGAAAAAAAAAAATTGCCTGTGTACTTGAGATGTTCAGATTAAAGCAATTAGCCTCTCCATCATGGGTATGCCAGGTTTTAACCTTTAATTTGGGAAGGAAAGATAAGCCCCCTAGTAAGACTTCGTCAGACCCAGCTTTTTTGGAAGGGTATCTTGCTTCCATGCAAGAGCGTAGTTCTTGGCTTTTGCTGAATGTGAATCTATGGACTGCCAGCAGCGGAGAGCTGCTGCCTTTTACAAACTCTCTCTCAAGATACCTCTGTCTAACCTCTGTCTGTTGTCTCTGAGCCAACTCTGCTGTGTGCCCTTTACGATTTGCCTACAGTGTGCCAGAGGTTGCCGACTTCTGACTCACAGGACACAGCTGGTTGGGGTTTTTTTTTCCCCTCTCCTGTCCTTACAGTGAAGTCTCTTGCTTGACTTATGTAGCACATGGGAGTGGTGTTCTTCTGGTTTTCGAACCTTTAATCCCTTTTTCCAAACTCTGAGAAGTTTCAGTATATAAAATGGAATTTGTGAAATAACTCTTTATTGTTTGGGGGGAATTCTTGGTCGATTTGATTAAATTGCTTATGAGAAGGATGTTTGCTACTTAGTATGTATTTTCTAAGTGTTATGCTGGTACCCATTTTCGTATATTCTAAAGTTATCTGTAACTGTGTGCTTACCGCGTGCTGACCAAGCACTGTGTGCTTACTGCACCCTGAGTTTCTGATATCTCGTTATAGTTTATAATCCAGCAGTCATTTTTCTTGGTCAAAGATCTGAGAATATAGTCCATCTGTCAGTCCATACGTTACTTGTCCAGTGTTCATTTTACCTCTGTTTCCATGAGTCCAGAATTTCACTTGAATGCCTGAAGTTACCTTTTGATGTTCATATTTAGAAGCCTGTTGTATAGTTTGATTTCAAAAAATGCTCACTATCAGTTCTGGTTGGAATCGGTGAGACTGATTTTGAAAAGGTAGGTCCTTTAAATGTGGACTTTGAAGTACTTGCCCCCAGGCATTCAGCTCTGAAAATGGTGTCCTCAAATTCTTTCAGGACAGTAATAAAACTGGGCAAGGAGTTGGACTTTTAGCTCCAGGGACATCCAGAGATTTAAGTATGGGTATAAATGGGACTTTGCCAGCTAACGCCATTTGTTGCAGTGGTCAGTTAGATGCTCTGATTAGTTACACTTCTGTACCAAAAGCAAATCAAAATGAGTTGTGTTCTGGGACTGCCTGCAAACCTGCTATGAGGATCTCAAAAATCATAGGTCCAGCTGAATATCTTTTGTCATTCCCCTGAAGAACCTAGGTTAAAACATCAGCGAGCAGGGCTGGGGTGTTTTTTTTGGTTTGGGTTTGTTTGTTTTTTTTTTTTTTTTTTACTTTTGTAGTTCATTTAAGAAGTTGGATTTCATAACTGATTAGGCCTTCTGCTACATCACATTCAGGTTTTCATGAGCTGACAAAGAAAAGATACCCCTAGAATATATCATCAGTAGTATTGTCATCTATCTGTACAATACTATTTACTTGAAAACTTGAAGTACTGAGTCATATAAGTAAGCGTTCTCTCCCCCCCCCCCCCTTTTTTTTCCCTGTCAGTCTGTTTTGGACTGTCCATAAACATGCTGATAATTGATAACAATCCTAATTTCTTTTTGGAATCGGTTCTGTGATGTCTTACACAAGCTGGCAAAAAAGTCCGTTGTAACATTAACATCTCCAGTGAAACCTAGTCATTATGGAGGAGGTTCATGACCTCAGTGACACGGATATTTACCTGCAGTTTGCCTTGTGGAAGAATATTTTAGAGATAAGCCTGGAATGCCAGAGGTGACATGCTCCGTGATTTGCCATGCAAGGATTCAGTTTCCTTGTATTCATCCAAAGGCTTTTAAATATCTAACTTGGGTTGAGGCACTGAGTCCCCAAATCCTTTGGTGCCGTCATCAAGACCCAGAAAGTCAATCTAATGCTTCCTGCAGAAATTCATGAGTTGCAGTTGAACTCCTGTGCTAGCCCCAAGGCACTATCTGCTAGGATGCTTCTAGCGTTAATTGAAACCTGTAATGATATAGGAGAACATCTCCGCACTGGGTATCTGGGGATCAGCTTGTTGAATAGCTCAGTGATAGGCAACTTAGAAGTAATTAACGTGATCTAAAAGGGTGACACTTAGCATGTCTGGAGGAAAAACATTCTCAAGGTGAATTTTCCTACAACAGGTGACTATTCTTTCCTTCTATCCATGTTTAGATTTTATGCTGCTAGGAATACCAGGTTTGCAAATGTGATTAACTTACACTGAAAAATAAGAGTGTACTTCAAGCATGGAGTCATTCAGCTGACTGGATTGGGTCCCAGATCTGCCTGTTAATTTAATAAGAGATGTCTATAAAATGAAAAATACTGGACTAAATTTTTACCTAAATATTTCCTGCAGGGACTATATTATCTTCACAGTAAAGGAAAAATGCACAGAGACATTAAGGTAAGTCAAAGCTGAAGAAAATTTTTGTGTTTTTAAAATCAGATATACCAACTGTTATGGTTCTTTATTGTTGGAGGCATTTTGGAGATATTCTTAAATAGCTTGGTTTCTTCTGCTTATTCAAATAAAACTAATTTTTCTGCCCAAGGGAAGGAAAAGTTTTCTTTAAAATGCATTCATGGTAATAGTTTGTCCTTTTAATAGGAGCCAAAGAGAGTACTTACTTAGACTAGTGCTGTGAAATTTAGACATCAGCTGGTGCTCAGAGCAGTGTGTGTTCAGCTTGCCGGAAGCGTGTGTCCTCTGCAGAAGAAAAAGCTTTGGCCTCTGCAAGAAGCTTGACATACCCGTCTCTCTGAACCTGCTAGTAAACAGAGCTGTTGCTCTGGCTTCTTGCTTTTTCTTTGGTGAGCAGTTTGCAAGGCAGTGGCTCTATTTTATGTGACTCTTGGAGACTGGAGACTGCTTCTTCTGTCCCCTCCATCCCACGCTACAACTAGAGAGGCTACTGCAAATCAGATTCTTATCACTGACTTGTTTAAAACTTAATCTCAACAAGGCTGTACCAAAGCTGGCTTGCTCAGACTGTTACACTCTCTGTTGTAGCTTCCTTTTGGTGCCTCCCATTCACTTTTTGTCCCTGGAGAGTTTTATTACCTACTCTTCACTTTTCCAAACTCTTCCTTGCTCAGACTCCAGCTTAAACCTGGCAGGCTTCCTCCTGGAAATCTGACAGTAATTTATGACGTTCCTTTGTGTTGTGCTTTTTTGAGCAAGATGCAATGCGTACGGTAGTTTCAACCACAGCTGCCTTAACACAGCCTAGTTTTGAGGTCTTCCAAGTAGTTCTCCTCGGCTGCAGAAAGATATTTGGCTTCCGAGCACCCGTGAAAATCACTTCTGAATGAGAGATTGATTTAGACATGAAACTTGGATATTTTTCTCATAAATGCTGAATGATGCTTAAAAGGATGCAGCGCATAGGTATCTGTTTCTGAACAGCACTGTGCTCATTAACATGCCTAGAATGCTTAGAGTTTAAAAAATGTTGTTCTCACGAGCATGGAAAAATAGTATCATCACCTGCAGATCTCCTCACTGTTGAATTATGCCGGCTTCCTTCAGTAGCAATGTTTTACGTGTTTAGAGTATTTATCCTGTTAGTCTTGAAGGGCAAACAAGGTTGAGAACATGTTAACTGGGCTGTCGTAGTATTTACCAAGCTCTGTTTATAAGGCTCATTAACTATACTTGTGCAATGCTGGCCAGAGTCGGCTGCATTGCTCAAGTATTACTGCAGGCCCGACGTGGCTTTCCCTGTGAAAACCCATAATCTGGAAAAGCCCAAGTCCTTTGGAAACCGTTCTTTGCCTCCTTTCTGTCTGGTTTATGGGCGGTGCTGGCATTCATAGCTCTGCTTTTAGCTTTGTGTTTAGACAACTTCTGCTTTTGCACCCGTCTACCTGTAGCTGGTTTCCTTCCTCAGATCAGGTTAGTTTTTATTATTAAACTGAAATAAATGATAACACTAGTCACAAAAAAAAAAGAACTTTTAATAACAGAATCTCTATTGCATAAGGACGGAAATAATTTTGCTAAACGCTTGAATATCAAGGCATGTCCTTAAGGCTATAATTATCATGGCTCTCAAACAAGACAAAACCAGTTCCTACAGATGGAAAAGAAAATTAAACTACTTCCACTTTGACCTTTTATGGTTCCTGATTCCTTTCAATCAGTGTAAATAGAAAGAAGAGAGTAAGAATTCATCAACATAGGCAACTCATCATATTCTGCTGTTTGAGAGGGTTTTGTGTACAATGGGAACTCTGTAGTACCATAGGCTAAAGAGGACTAAACTTAAACTTCCTGAGAAACCCTGTATATCCCAGTTCCGTTATATAATAGAATGGCAAGTTGCTTATTTCCCAAATATTTCCTTTATAAGGCTACAGCCTTCTTGAATGCACAATCCTTGGTTTGTCTTTGGCCCCTGCGTTATCATAGATCACCCATAAAGATTTATTTTTTTTAAATGGCATATCTGAAAAATCTGCATGTTTTAACTGAAGGTGGTTTTTTTGTTTTTAAGGGAGCAAACATTCTTTTAACGGATAATGGCCATGTAAAATTAGGTGAGTTAGTAAAACTCTGTTGAATTTGTATGTACTCTAAACATAATGCAGAAGACTTTCTGGTTTTAATCTAATGTAACGGCTTTTGTAAGGAATTAATGAACATCAGTGGGGAACACGTCAGACTTGCTTTTCTCTTGCTGGAAATATCTAACTGTCCACCATCAAATTAGTACTTTGGGAGCAATTGGAGTACAGGGAAAAAAATAATAAGACGAGACTGAATGGTGTTGTGAAGGCGAGCTAAAAATCAAATCAGAGAGTCTTATTAATTTTAATAAAAAGCACCATCTAGAGTCCCTAGGTACAAAATGTAGTTTAAAATCCTCCCTGAAGGAATCTCTTAGAGAATGTTAAATGATGTATTTTTTCATATTAAGAGAACACGTTAGGATTTCTGTGCTAGCCATTTTCTTTCTTGTGTTGACATGTTTGTGTGCAGCCTGCATATTTGGCAGGTAATCAAGCGGAGCTAACCCACAATCTGAGAGTCACCAATTTTCCATTATTTGCTTTTACTGTTTATTCTTTGTTAAACATTTCCAGTATATTAAAAAAAAAAAAAACAACCTTACACTAGAGAAACCAAACTGTCATGTTCATAAGCAATGAATTAAACTGAACTAATGAAGTAATGATTCAGTGTATCAACTGTCTTTTTTTTATTAATAGCTGATTTTGGAGTATCTGCACAGATAACAGCTACAATTGCCAAAAGGAAATCATTCATTGGCACTCCATATTGGTAATTGCTTTATTTGGTTGTTAATATTAAGTAAACTATACAGCACTGTTGAAAATTTGTGTTACATGACTTTCTGGGTAGATGAATCACTGAAAGCTGTCAGACTTTCTAGCTATCATATTTGAATTATTTGTGCTAAACCTGAACTAACTGAGCATCAGACAAGATGCTGTAACACTCTGAAAAACTGAAATGGTGTGCTGCTGTTACTATTGACTAATGTATCTCAGTTCAGTCCATTTCCAGTTATCTGTAATTTTGCATGTCTTCAGCTCCAACCTTAAAAATTTTTCTTTCCTGATCATCCATTTTGGTGCCTAATGTTCCCCCACTCCAGCTCTGTCTCTTTTGCAACTCTTCAGTTCATACCGAGGTTGCACTTTTGTCTCCACAAATGCTTTTGCCACATCTGAAATGTCTCCTTTAAGCCATTTTCTTTTTCTGTTTTCTTTTTTTCTTTTTTTGCCTTACTTGTTTAGGCTGGTTGAACTAAAACTTACCTTTCTGTTCTGTGTTGCATCTTAATCTTTCCCTCAGTAAACTAGTTTGCATAATTTATACTTCTTATTTTTCAGCTTTTCGTTTTTTCTCTGCTCTCTCTCTAGGGGAGTTGGTTGTTCCCTTTTACCTTAAAGTAAATAACATGCTCTTCAGTGTAAAATAGCATTTTTCTACTGTGTGGGTTTTTTTTTCCTTGCAAAGTATTCAGGGCTTTCTGTATGAAAGCCTAGCATATACGAGAAAAAGCATATGTAAAGGAAAAATGATCCAAATACTCAGGCTTGAAAGAGAGACAAGCGCAGCATTTTTAGCATTCTTGTGTAGCGTAAGTCATGCCAAGGCATGGATTCACTTCCCTTTCGGAGCAGCACAAGCACCCTCAGTTGCGATTGCGTAAGTGGTCCGAGGCTGGTTCCCAACCAAGGCGTCTGGGTGACTGCGGTCCCGACCTCTGTCACCGTATGACTGCCAAATTGTTCCCGGCTCCTCGAATGACGTGCCATACCCTTAAACAGTAACTCCAAAAGCATTACACTGGTTAAACGATGACGGAAAGCACCACTTTTCCTCTGCAAGGCTTCTTGGAGATTTGGGAGAAGCAAGGAAGCAAAACTGTGGAGGGGAAAACTTGAGTGAGAAGCAGAAGCAGCATGAAGGTTTTAGTGATTATTAGAGGTGTCTGAGCAGGCAAGGGTATGGTGGTTGGATGGCAGAGAAACAAAGGGGAAAACTGTGCGGTGTCTTTACTTCCAGTAATCCATCTATTTACCTTTCTGCTTCTATTTAATTTTAAAATTATCCCTTGCTCCCCCTCTATCTCAGTAACTCCTTGTTCCTCCTTTAGCAGCTTCCTTTTTTGATTTAAAGTCCCTGTCTGTCTGTCCGTCTCTCTTGCTCTCTCTTTTAAGAACTCTTTAATTTTGCTATCTTTTTAGAAGTTAGGGAGATTCCTTTACAAAGTCTAATATATACAAAAATCAGTTGAGCCATCTCTGGTAGCATCAGGCAGTAACTGAGGACTCATGCTCTAGGTTAACATGCACAGGTGAAACTCTGGAGGAAATTTTTGTAAGTAGGTATTCCTGTTTTTGCAGGTCAATTACATATGTAAAATTTTTCCCCCTGAGGATCTGAAACTACTTTGTAAACTTAAATGAGGTCTTTCTACATTACAGTGAGATAGATGTTACAGACAAGGAGTCCTCTATTTAGAGCTGACAAGAAGTCCTCAGGTCTCATGCTTTCTGGAGACCAGAAAGCTGTTGCTTATTACATTCCCCTTTTTGAACGCCTCTCCTTAGTCAGTTGATAGCTTTCTGGGATGATGTGCATAATTTTATTTTGCTTTTACTCTAGTTGAATAATTATATCTTAAACTGTCACAGTTCCTTTTGCTATTGCAGAAAAAGTCCAAGACTGATTGGTTTCATCCACTTCCTGCAAACAGCTGTTTTCAAAACTGCCCATTTAGTCACTGGAAGATGGTTGATGAAAACTTCATATTCCCTCCAGTGAAGGAGGGATTCTGTTTTGGGAATTATTTTCCTATCATTACTCTCAATTAAATGAAGGAATACCACAATGTTAATTAACTGGAAAGAAAGGGACAGAGTGAAGGGAAAAAAAAACTTACATTTTCGGAATTGTTGTGAAATTTAGAAGCTTAAAATTAAGACGTGTGCGCTATATACCTTTACGTACATATGCGTATATATCTCTCATGTAAATGTATATACTATAAGCTTATAAATAGAGAGCTGTAGAGGAATGCCCAGTAAACTGCTGCATACACTTCTCTCCACAAATCAAACATTCTTTTGTATTTAAAAGAAAAGTGTCTTGCCCTTTTAGGATGGCGCCAGAAGTTGCTGCAGTGGAAAGAAAAGGTGGATATAACCAACTGTGTGATCTGTGGGCAGTTGGAATAACTGCTATAGAACTTGCCGAACTTCAGCCTCCGATGTTTGACTTGCATCCCATGAGGTTAGTAAATGGTTAGAGCTTGTTTCAGCAACAGATTTTCATAAATAATCTGTTTGGAGTAGCTGGCTATGTGTGCTTGCAGTGTTTGGGTCTGCTGCAAGGGTATTGAGTTTTAAGTGTTCTGAATGTATGTGACAGAAATTGTAACTCTTTCTGGTGCGTAAATGTGTAACCTTTCCTGGTAGTGTCTCTTAAACTGATGGACTTCTTACTGCCAACAAAAAAAGTGAATTTAATAATCTGTCTTGTATTTGTATAGCAATGCAAACCACAGAAATACTGTTTTTTCAGGGCACTCTTTCTAATGACGAAAAGCAATTTCCAGCCTCCTAAGCTAAAGGACAAAATGAAATGGTAAGCAGTTCTCTGCTTCAGTTGATAATGATCATGTATTTCACTGGACAAGGAATTCTAATGTTTACCATTTCATTTTGCAGGTCCAATAGTTTCCATCATTTTGTGAAAATGGCACTTACAAAAAATCCTAAAAAAAGACCTACAGCTGAAAAATTACTCCAGGTATAAATTTGTGTATGCCTCTTTTAAATGTTATGAAGTTAAAATAAGCTTAAAGTGACTGAAAATTTTCATGTGGTTTTTCTTCTGTCTTTCAGCATCCTTTTGTTACCCAGCCATTAAATCGAAGTCTCGCTATTGAACTTCTGGATAAAATGAACAATCCTGATCATTCCACTTACCATGATTTTGATGATGATGATCCTGAGGTAGGAATACATTTTAATCATAAAATCAGATTAGAATTTCATTTGCCAACAAAACAAAATGATTAAATACATAAATACTATTTATTGAGCCACAGAACCTTTTGTGATCTCAGGATACTCTCGAGGGTTACTTTTATTTCTGGTTGTGCTGCTCCATCACAAGTACAGACACTTACCAATGTTGTTATAGTTGGGGGAGAGAAGCTCAAAGAGCAAGAAATTTTAGTATTTTTGAAGTTTCATTTATCGTCATCCTTGCAAGAATTTGTGTTGCAAAAGTGAATGTGGACTACTTCCCCCTCGTCCCGAGTTCTGCCATGCCTCCTGCCTTCTGTTTCTTCATGGAATGATGTTTCCATTCATCTGCAAGGAAAGTGTTCATAAAAATCATTTCACACTTGCATAAAGCTTAGTCTTTGGCTTGTAGTCTGCTGTCTGCTCAACCTTGACATGAGAAGAAGAGAAAGAAGGATCCCCTAGATGTGTTTTTGTCAAATGTTTTGCTGTGTGTTTCTTGCAGCTATTTTTTTCTGTCTCAAAAGTGAAATCAAGTCTCCTAGATTATTCTGATTCTGTCAAAGGTAAAGTTGCTGCTTTTCTGCTCAAACAGCTGGGAAAAAAATAGCATGCTTATGTAAGAATGATAAACTTGGCAGGACCGAAGTGTTTCACAAATAAGAGAAGAAAAATACTTTCTTACTGCATCCCATCTTCACACTTAACTTTATATTAGTGAAGACTTTCCAAATGTTTATGGTTCCTATAAATTCTATTGATTCATGAATTGCATACTTAAGTATTTTACTTTTCTTTATGGAAAAGTTAGTCTCAAAATGCATTCAAATGAAAATAGTCTCACAAGGAGCAACTACTTTAAGGTATTCATTTTCAGATTTTACAAATGAAATGAACTTCCACCTTCTAGAACAGCAAAGACAAGTTGACATGCACCAAGCCTGTTTCTGTCTTCCTTAGAAGCTGAAATAAATATGGAAAAAAGCAAAAGTGAAATCTGGTTTTCTGTTGCAGAGTGCGACGTTAGTTTTTGTTAAATATTTCTTTGTGGGGAGAGGAAGGGGAAGGAGAAGGAGAGGAAGGCATAAAGATTGAATAGTCAATATGCTTAAAACAATTGCAAGTGGAAGAGAGCTCTTAGTAAATTTTTCTATCGAAACTCTTCAGTGAAGTTAAACACACAAGGAAACCCTTACTGTGTTAGACTTTCACATCAGTGTTAAGAGAAAGCTGTCTGAGTCCTTGCTGCTCACAGACAGCACTGAGAAGCTCAGATCTGTTCCTCACAGTAAGTTCCAAGGATCAGGTGTTCCTTAGCTCAGTGATGACAGCTCTGAGGCCTGCCCGAAGCAGTGTTTCTGCTGAAACCAGAAAGCCAGTGCTTTCGTGAGCCATCATAAGAAGGAAGGGTATCTGTTTTGCATGTGCTTCCAATCGGTGGACTGCTCAGATCAGAGTAGCTTGCCCTGTGGCTCTTCCTTGGTTTCCTGGAAGCTGTACTGAATTATCGATGTGCCATTTCCCTGTGTCACTTGCGATTCCTGTTGAAGATGCATGCAGTCATCTTCATTTTGGGCCACTCAAGTGAAGAATTTCACTTCCCTTCCTGTGTGGCATCGCTTCAGTACACATTTTATTGATGGTCACTTGTAGCTTTCAAAATAGTATTCACTCTTTCATGTAACTTCTGCCTTATTATTAAGAAGGTTCTTCTGTTGTTCAGTATACTACTTACCAGTTAATCCCATAATGAAGCATGGTATCAGGAAAAAGCTACGCCTTGGCTGGGGAGAAAATAATAGGAAAAGAAAACAGCCTTACAGCAGTGGTCAGAGAAGATGCTTATTTTCATCATTTATAAAGGAACTCAGCCGGCTGACAGTACTGAGGATAAGGAGGCTGTCTCACATGACTTTTGACTTTTGTTCTTTACAAAATTAGTTCAAGTTTGTTGTTGTTTCTCCATCATTATTCATCACATGGCATTGAGCTCTTCTGTGGGCTTCAGTCACCATTACCTGTGTGCTGAATTCATCAGACAGACAACTTGGATGTCTCTTCTCGTTTCTCTCCTAACCATGTTACCAGATAACATTCCATCATTGGGGCATTTAATGCACCTGCAAAATAAAACTGATAGTGGCACTTGTGAAAGCTCTTCTTTACACTGTAAGCAATGTAGAATCTTCCTCTGAACAAAGCAGATAACAGATTATCTGATACATCTTGAGCAAGGTCTTTATTTCACATGAGGAAAAAGTCCTGCCACAGAAAAAGCAGTTGTTGGCATTGTGGTCATTCCCCTAATAAATCAAAGGGGATAAGAAATGTGCATGCTCTTTTTATACACAGTTGAACTTGCTCCAAGACCTGCCTGTTCATAGAGGTAGATGGAGGTGCTCATCCGAACTTGGGGAATATCTGCTTCTATACTAGAGGCAATCACCTGAATGCATCCATCAAAAATGGAAAGAAGCAACGTAAGATGGTGCAACATTGGTGAGAATCTTGAGCTTCACACCTACTCCCTTGTATCTTTTTTGGAAGGCTAGAGAGGTTTTCTGGTTATCAGTGGTCTTTGAAGGGAAGTCTACTGCCCACTGTGATGCCAGCGCTTCACCTGGCCCATGCTGCTTTTGTGGGGATGCTATCTGTTACCCTTTGGATGCTCTGGAGAGTTATGTGGGTGAGGTAGAGAGTAAGATGTGGATTTAAGATGTGGGTTTGCCCCCTCTTTGAGGAGTGCTTTACTACGTCATTCAAATCATTAACTGTATTCAGCCAAAGGTAACATTCATTGTGGCTAATACTGTGGAAGAACAAAAGATGATAATCATGCAGTCTGCTTATTCAGATGTAATCAGGCAGGTCTGCCCTTGATGTAGTCATTATTCATTTGGCAGTATGTCTGCAATTGTGGCACTTTTACATTTCCCCACCACCACCCCAAGTGATGAAGGACCATTTGGTTTCCCATTCAGTCAAAGAAAGGATTTCCAGCTGGGACCCTGCGTTCACCCCCTGATGAATAAACCTTTGGAGCTGTTGGAAACTGCTTCTCTACTACATTTTTATGACAGTGACTCCTATGATGGATACGGTGTTAGTGGAAAGGGGAAAGTGCTTATGTTTGCTCCTTCATGCATTATATGTTTTGGGGCTAAGATTGCTCTTGAGCTCCATACTATGCTTAAAGCTGTGGTTGGATGGTATTTGTGTCAGGAAGTTAACCTATATTCCTTGGTACTCAGTCGCAGCTTGCACACCTTGTATGTCAGCTGTTTCTGTCGGTTTGTCATCTGGGTAGGGCGTCCAAGGTGACTTGAGAACTTTGCCTCTGTGACAGGGAGATGAGGATTTGACTGTTTTCATCTGAGAGAGTCAGCTACATTTAGAGTTGTTAGGCAATAGCAAAGAGCCTTCCTTCCCACAAGAGCTGTGGCCCGTCTTACCAGAGCTCAAGCAGTAACTCGCTCTGGGACGCTGCTGCTTGAGGGACCCATAAAGCTGTTGCTTGGCCTCTGCGCAGCCCCTCTGCGTGATTCACTGTGGCCGGTGCCTCCAGCCAGCTTTTGAACTGTCCTTCGTTCGTAACTTGGCCGGAGGCCCTGGGACTCTTCTCCCGTTGCTGCTATTGGGGATAGAGCTGCTCAGCATGTGAATTGACATGTAGGCCACCGCTTCAGGGGTGTGCATGGTGGGGGAGGGTGGTCCTTAACTGTAACTCTTCCTTAATGTCTGATGTTTGTGTCTGCTCACAACCTGTTCCCCTCTTCTGTCCCCTGGGCTCCCGGGGGGGTTGCCAGGAATTCTGTGGGCTGGGAGAATGCAGTGTAAGGGCAGGCTCTGCCTGTAGCGCAGCGCAAACATCTGTGATGGGATCCAAGGAACTTGCACAATGATGCTACAAAGACAAAAATACATCCCCCACTCCCAAACTTTGGTGCCTGATGGTTGTGTTATAAACATGCATGTACTGTGTGCAGGTAGACACTTCTCAACAAAGAATTGTAGGTACGCAACCTTTCAGCGCTTAGTGTTTGAAATACTTGAGCAGAAAATCAAATGAAACCTCAACATGAGCTATAGCAAACCATTTTTTTAAAGCTCAGAAGAATGCACAATAGACAAACCAGACAACTGCGGAAGGGGAGGACTGACGCACTTTACAAAAGGTGAAAATCTGCCTGTGAGATAAATAGGAGAAAATAAATATCCACAATCTTGGAGACTGCAATTTCAAAAAAGACCAAAGTGAACATAAATGTGAGGTGGAGCAGTGTGAGTGTATTGGATTTTAATATGAAGCAAGGAAGTTGTGCGAGATGAAAAGGGGAGGTAGGGAATAACACTTTCAGATAATATTTTAGGGACAAACATGGTTCATGACTCCCTGTGATTGTATAGCAATTGAAGTTCTTTAATTCTGTCATCGCTTCCGAATCAGAAGTTGCCAAGTGAGGATTATAATTAGTATCTATAAAAGCAAAGTTACCATATCAGCGTATCAGTTTTCTGACATTGGCTAGTTGGATTGCTTTCATTAAAAGCTACTTTGCTGCCACATGTTCAACAGAGAGATGTAGCAAACATACACTTTGCATGTTTAAATTTGAGGTTCTCTGGGTTACCCATAGATTTGGGCTAACATCCAGAAAGAGTTAACCTTTTGAGAGACGGTAGGATTTTATCACAGAGGACGTGCTGAGAAAGTACTGTTCCGATTTATGTTGCTAATTTGTGGGCCCGATTGTACAGCAGTCAGTTGGTCTTGTACTGCTGTTAAGAAACTTTATGCTGTAGTTTCCAAGAGAACCTACAGTCCTTGATATGTAAGGAAGAGAGAAAACCGAAAACAGGGAAGGAGAAGAAAGCCAAGTCTTAAAGCTTGTGACCCTTCATTTGATACAGAAGTAAACAGAACTCCAGGGAAAAGTAGAAGTGGAACATTACTACAAATTCACCTTGATATTTATGATGGCGTCATCCTTGCCGCACAGCATAGGAATGCCAGGAATACTGTCCTATGTTCAACTCTGAAAAGCTCAACCTACCTTGTCATCTGTTTAGAGAAGTTAATCGATGAGTGTTGGGGAAAAAGTTTAGGTTAGAAGCTGGGAACGTGATATGAGTAGGATACTCTTATTTAAACAAATCAAAATACTGCCAATCACTTTTGAGTTAGTGTTGCTGCTTATTTGGGAAATTTTCAATACCCTTAAAGTGGAAGGTACAAAAAGAAAATGTTATACGAGTAAAGGCAAATGGCGGCCAGTGTTGACTTTATCTCCTCAAATCCAGAGTTCAAAAACCCTTATGTTGAAATTGAAGATGTTCTGCAGATGAAACAACTCCAAGTAATTCTGGTTGATTCTTTCTTCTTTTTTGATATTATGCTGAAGAAACAGGCTAAAGACCAGGTACACAATACAGGGCAAGGTGCTTTGTTTGAAGTGAATATACTTCGGTATTAAAGCATTTTGTGTTTTCTTTTCTAGCCTCTCGTAGTGCCTCATAGAATTCATTCAACAAGTAGAAATGTGAGAGAAGAAAAAACACGCTCTGAAATAAACTGTAAGCACGTGTATATTAAATATTCTCAGTTTAGTTACTGATGTTCGCCTGTAACTTCCACTGGGATTGCTGGGTATCTGGCATATAGAGAGACATTTTTATTGATATACAGCAAAATAAAAACATATGCAGTTTCATCTACAAAAATAGGCTCCAGATGACTTTGCAGAATAAATATTAATGTAAAATACTTGAATGTAGTCTTTTGTGTCTGCACTCCAACAAATCTCAGCATTGCTTCATCTTAATTGAGGAAGGTATAACCCCTGAGCTCTTCTGAGAGCTGATCAGTGCAGCTTCACTCCAGCACAGGTATTCAGAGTGATGCCAGATTCTGCTGAATAGCACACTGTTACAGTGCTGCTTATTACGTATTACTCTATCTAGGTGTCTGAACATGAAAAGTATTGCAATTAAATCTTGGACTGTTCAGTCCAAAAAAACCAAAGATTCCTGTAGAGTGGAAATGAAAATCTGTGCCATTTTATAGTTGTTGCAGGGGAAGCTTTTTCATCCTTCATTAATTTAGCATCTCTTTGTCATTTTTACTCTCAAACTGAAACAAGTCACACTGAGATCAGGAGAGGAGGTGGCTGGTTTCTGGCTGTTAAAACCAGACTCCATCCCCTAAAATGCAGTTATTCCTTTGCTTGAATTAAACCAGAGTAATACTTGAAGCCTTTTGCTTAAGCTGAGATTGAGAGGAGGAGTATTAAGAGCATCTGCTAAAGAGCTGTTCTACAAGATGCGATTAGCTCTCTCCAAACTTCATTCAGAGATCGTTAGTGCTAGTGAGTCTCCCAGAAGAACAGATCCATGAGTGAATTCACACAGTGGGTGTGTTTTTCTATAAACTACAGCTGTAATACTCCATTAAAGAGGGCACTCCCCTGTCCTATTCTCTAAATCCTTTTCCTGCTCCATCTAAAGAGAAGCTGGGGCAAATGATGACGGTGCCGTCTTTGTGATAGATGATGAACAATTTCTGTGCCCATTGCTTTCTAGTGGGCACAAGTTGTGCACATATCAAAAGTTTTCTTCAGTGGGGATAAGATACGCTTGTTCAACTGAATTACTTCTTTTATTAACCTTTGGAGCTTAATTCTTTCTTATCTCAGTCCAACTTAAATTCCTGTTTTTCTTTTTTTCCTCTCCAGTTGGTCAAGTAAAATTTGATCCACCCTTGCGGAAGGAGACAGAGCCACATCATGAATTTGTGAGTAACAAGTAGCATGGGTTATGCTTTACATATTAATCCCTGCAAATATTCATGCAGGAGGGGAAATCTAAGATGTGTGGCATACTTCCTTAGCACCACTAAATTTATTAGCAATTTCTCTAGTAAGTGGTAACATATTAGTCCTAAATCTTCCGGTGCCACTACACCGTATGTAGCAAGACCCCTTATTTGTGGCTTCTGTCGGGTGTGACGTCTGTGGTAAGCAACAACTTTGTCTTGTGGGTTTCCTCTATCCTTTATACCTCATTGCCAAGTATATCATTCCCCTTAGTTATAGAATTATTTGTTTACTTATAGAATTACTGTGCTTACTCAAGTTTTGCTCTCCCTCATGCTCTCATTGACAGTGATTGATATCAGAAATAATCATAAAATTGAGAGCCTTGTAAGAGCTATGATGCCCTAAAGAAATGGATTTTTGTGAGATTATTACTTTCCCACACAAATAAATTTTCTGTGGCCCCACTTTGAGTCATTACATCATGCCTGAGCCGTACTGAGCCTGGCAGTTGGCACTTTCTGTAAAGGTGTATTGCCACTGTTTCGTTGTTTTTCTTCCCACTGGCCTGTCAGTACAAGGGGAATGAGAGCACAAGCAGTGGGGGAAAAGGTGTCTGCGCTGTCTCATACTCACTGTTGCTGTAACTTCCCTTCCATGGCCGCTGTTGCTTTCCACATTTGTGCACTTGGGCAGTTCCTTCTCGTTCCTGATGAAAGACACTCCTTTGCTTCCTTACTGCAGGCGCCCACGTTCTGCTCCTCTAAGGCAGGTGTTAAGGTGAAAAGGCTGGCTTATTGCCAGGCGGGAGGGACACCAGCTCTGCTCCTCGAGTTGGTTTTGGGAAAGGCATGTACCTAGGAATGGAATTTCTCTTCTGTAGTCTACAAACCCCACGTGCGTGGGATTTTTGGCACAGATTTCCTTGAGACTCTGTAGCGTACTAAGGTCTCCTTCACAGTGCCCTGTCCTTCAGTAGTCTGCCAAGCGGCTCTGGGTGGATGAGGTTGTACGTAATCTCACTCTTCCTCAGCAACTGGCTGGACAGGTAGTCTGCAGTTTCTGGTGTCTGCTCAAGATGGGAAAACAGCTTACCTAATCACGCACAGGATTTACTCAGTATTATTTCAGATACGCTATATAGGCCTTGACTTAACTATTTAATAGCATTGTTTAGGGGTCTTGATTATAATATGTTCGTTGAACATGATAGTAAAAGGTGAGTGTTTCTACCATCAACTTGCCTGTTACCTCAAAATGATTTTTTTTTTTTTTTTTTTTTTTTTTTTTTTTTTTTGGAGTGATTTCAAGTTATCAGGACTCTGCTTCCCTACTGCATTGTTTGGATTTTAAAGAAAATGTTTGGTAACACCAGATAGTTCAAAATTATGCTTTTGCTCTTCTAGAATTTCATGTTAGGTATAAAATCATAATTACAAAAAGATCTTAATGGAGAAGCCGAAGTTTTAAAAACACTTTTCCAGTTAGTTCTCCTGGGGTTCACTTTTATTTTATCCATCACTGACTGAACACTTACCGAGCTGGACAACCTCGTGGGACAGAGAGGCGTTTTTATTGCAGCCTTTCAACCTTTGTTGCTAAGCTGAGAGGAGAGGTTTTCCTGCAAGGGTTAAAATACAACTTTTGAAAGCACTTCTTTGGCAGGTGCCCTTGGAGAAGGGTTGAGCTTTTCCCCACATTGTGTATTGACAGTCGGGACCTTTGCGCTTTGGAATCTCTGAAGCTCTTGCTGCTGCGAGAGAGGACTCAAGCTATTCAGATTAATTTTGCAGAAAAGGAAATCTTTCTTGTATTGTGTATTCCTCTCAGAGTTTACATCTTTCCAACCTGTCCAAAGAACTTGCCTTATCTCCCTGTCCATAAGAAAGATCTATAACCGCATGTTTGGATCTTTCTGAAGAGGGAAATTAACTGCCTGTGTAAGAATGAAGCATGCAGACCTGATTTGGCCTTTCAAGATAAAAATTCCCTCATTTTAGGACACTTTGTATACTTTTAATCTTTAAAGGATTAATATATTATTTCTGATGACTTGACAGGAGTTTTTGTGTAGTACTAGTATAATTATTTGAGTTTGTTTTCAGTGTAAGCATGAATGGAAAAGTGCCTTTTTATGAAAGAAACATCAGTTTGACTGTCACAGCATTACTGTGACGTACATAAAAATGCTACTGCAAGCAAGATAGATAGTACCAATAAGCAAAGGTAACTGCTTACCTCAAATACCTGTATCTACATTAGCTGTTTTTGTAATATACTGCTAGCTGTAGATGGTGAATTAGAAGAGTTGTGTTGATTCTTAAAACTGCTGTCAGCCAAGAGGGAAGAATAATTATGACTTTGTAAGTGAGAGTGTTGGATCCAGAGACCAGAGAAAAATCATGTTTTATTATTGGATCTGGAACTTACAGACAATTTAAATTGGCATGTTCAAATGCTTGCAAGAGAGCTATTCAGAGAAGGGATGTTCTAGCGAAGAGCCTCAGCAGAAAACAGACAAGACGTCTGTAATAATCTACACACTCTGGAAGAGAGAAATTATTTTAAATGGAAATGGGAGCAAGAAATGCCTGTCTCTTGCTCCACCAAAACAGTGCGGATCCCCTTTTATTAAAGCAGTTCTTCTGAGCCTTTTGCTTCTCTCTTACTAAGGCATGCTTAAACCTTATGCTAACTTACTTAAGGGTATGAGTGCACGAGCCAAAGGACTGGACCACCGCAGCGTAGTGAGTTATTGGGGGTGGCATCTCACTCGTTATCACAGGTCAGCTGATGAACAATAATTCATTATTTTGGTGTAATTCGATAGTGTTCGGCGATGTGACCATACCCTTAGCCATGTTTTGAAACATTTCCCCTCACCCCAGAACTGTTTTAACATGGTTTAAGTTTCAACTAACAACCCTCTTTTTTTTTTTTTAACCTCTTAGCAAGAAAATTTCCCTTTATGTATACTTGCCTTTCAGTCACAATGTAAATAACTTAAGTTTCTTGATCTCTGTCTAATGAACAGCCTGACAGTAGCGATTTTTTGGACAATTCAGAAGAAATATACTACACTGCAAGATCTAACCTGGTATTTTTCATCTTATGCCTTTCTTTGTCAATGTTGGGTTTGTCTTCATTTTCCCTCTTCAAAGCTTGTGTTTTGTCCTGTTGTTGTACCAGTGTTTTCATCTGTGTTAGAGCCGTTCAGTGCAAGGATTAGTCTATATGTGTATTTCTGTAATGTAGGAAAGAATTCTTAGTATGTTAGTATTGAAAATATTTAGCTCACATTCATATCTAGTTGAATCATTTTTATTGAGGGGGCTCGTTCTAATTTATTTAACTGTCTTACAAGTGCATAGTTTCTTAACTTTTGGGAGGGTGGATTAGAAATAGAAAAGACATTCTCTTGTATTTTTGTTCGGTAGTTCCGTTAATTAGTCCCATGAAAGGTGTTTTAAAATTATATAAATTCAAATCTCGGCATTGTCCCAACAATTACATTACAGAATGAATGTAAACTTAGTACAGATGGCAGAAAGAATATTCAAAAAGCTGGGGTCGTAAGTGCTTTCAATGGTGTTTGGCATTGTTTTTACTCTGATATGTTTTCTAAACTTTCTCTTACTGCACTTCTAAAAAAAACTCAGTTGTTAGCATTGCGGTGTAAAAATTACTGTGGAAAATGAGCTTTCTTTTTTTCTTTGCTCTTTGGGTGCAATGTAGCTAGAAAAGTGATGCTTTTAAATATTCGATGTCTTCATATACTGTGGAAAACAAAACACTGAGCAACATCCCATACTGGATGAACTGCATTGTTTTAATAATGTTCTTTGATTTGTGAGCTGTATAATTTAAGTCCACAGGGGAGAGGGGAGGGAATGAAAACCTGCACATTTGGGGATTTCTTGTTTTGTTTTTTTGTGTGTGGCTTTTTTTTTTCCCTCCCCTCCATCGGTTGGCTTGGTGTGACTTGAATCTGTCAATACCATAATTACCGAGAGCTTAGGTGGTGTCTCCTCGGTCTTGGAAGTAACTTCATGTAGGTCTGCTGGACAAACAAACGTTTCACAAGTTGTTTTGAGGTCAGTAGCTTAGGTTTCTGTATGTAGTGGGAACGGCTCCATCCCGTGCAATTGCTCTGCTTTGGATTCTGGTTTTTTTTCCTACTCCAGTTTCTGATGCTTTTTTGTTTTGTGTTTTTTCAGGTCGTTTTTGGCATTATTTCCTGTCCTGTTAGTCTAGTGTCTGTGGGTCTGAGATGAGTGAGGATGTGCCTAACTGGACCTTCCCTTTCCCATCTTTTTTGCCCCGTGCTGTTTACCGCTCTCTCAGTAATGACTATGATAAAGAAGGGAATTAATATTGTTGCAGTTATGAGGGCGCCTTTAAAGTAGGTGGACGGCACTTTCCTTGTGTTTCCCCGTGTTCCTCGCGACTCCCTGTGCTCACCGTGAATCGAGGAGGGAGCTCTGCTGGGGTGGTAGTGCTTCACTCATTTGGGAGGTTCTCCCAACAAGACAGAGCCACCAGGAGCTGCCAAAAGGATGGGGAAACTCAGTGCAGTTCTTGTTTGCAGGGAGGTTCAGACAAGATGCTACTGCTCTTTGATGTGCTGCAAATACAACTTTGCTTCATAACTAAACAAATCAACAGAGAATATTTTGCTCAAGGTGCAAGGCGCTTCACTTTTTCAGGATAAATTCTTTTTTTCTGCAACTAGTCAGCCCTGACCAACTTACCCGGTGCTTTCCGTAGTTTGAGGTTTTCTTGTACATAGTCCGTGCTGTTGTTTAGGGTTCCTCACGTTCTTGTTCTGGCTGTTGTGCTGTGTCTTGGCAGCTGCTTTCTGACCTTCTCCCTCTTTGCCTCTGAAGCAACAGAGGCCTGCTCCGTTCTAAAAACGATTCTGTCTTACCTGTGCGTTAGACTTGCTATAGCGTCAGCCTCAACCAAATGCTTTGCCCACGTTTTCGTTGCCCTTCTGTGTACTTAAAGAGCAGTTTGGGTGGGGACTCAGTGAATAGGAGAGCTGAGTGCTGTGTTTGCCATGCGTTCACTAAACTGTTTTAAATGAAAATCATCTTCTCGAAAAATACGTACCTTTGTTCTAGAACAGATCTCACGTTTTATGCTGTCGTTCCTGGCTGAAGTATCTGAAAGGCCAATGGCTAGCTAACTGGATGACTGTTCCTCTTGTGCTGGGACAACCACCCCGATGAAAGTCTTAGCACTCTACATGACCTGGCACAGTAGGACCAAATTTCTGTCAGTTAAAACATTTTTTTACTTTATTTAAGTACATCTTCAGAAATTGTCTCAGGTATATAATGTCTTGCGAGGAAGAGTGTATAACTCTTTTTCGGGTTATTTTTCAACCAGATCAGTTGCCCGTTGAGGTTCCCTGTGCAGCTTTGCAAACAGCTGGGTCTGCGTGGTTGAGAGAGGTGCATGGGGTAGAGCAGAGGAGCAAGGGCTGTTTCACCCAGCGTCTGCAGAGTTTTTGCCGCATGTGTAGCTGCGTCCCATCTCTGAGGCACCTTGTCGTACGTATGGGAGATGCAGTCTGTCAAGGGGAATCCGTAGGAGAATTTGGCTGCTGGTCCCAGAAGCCCCATTTCTGAGAAACGGAGCCTCCCATCGAGCCGATTCTAAACAAAAGGGCATGTTGAGCAAACAGAAATACTCTAATTCGGGTTGCACTGACCCACAATGAAATACTGCGGCAAAAAATATCTTCCCCCCCCCCCAACCCCCAAGTTTGTGTGCTTGTCATCGTTAGCTGAAAAAATATTCCAGTTCATATGCAGTAGACTTTGCCACATACTTTGTTAAATTGTAAATAGCATCATGGCATCATAAAAAAAATCAGGTGGGAAGGGACCTCTGGAGATCTCTGCTCTTGGTAATAGTCTAGGCTAGTGAGGACAGGTGAAGACAGCAATTACTTTCTCCCCTTAGCCTTTTCTTCTCCAGGCTACAAAATCTCCCTCCCCTTTTCCTATTAGGTCACTTTTTTCCAGCCCCCTAACCATCTTAGTGGCATTCTGCTGGATTCCCTCCAGTCTATCAATGTCCCTCTTGTCCTGGGAAGCCTGAGACTGGGTGCAGCATCCATAGGTGGTCTCACAAGTGCCAAATGCAGGGGGATAATCCCTTCCCTTGACCTGCTGGCTGCACTTTGCTAACGCAGTGCAGTATGTGGTTGGCCACCTGTGCCATGAGTGCCCACTGCTGACTCGTAGTTAACTCCTTGTCTCCAAAAGCTCCTTCTCTCAACCTCAAAATCCTCTTCCTCAGAGTTGCCCCCCAGCCAGTTAGTCCTCTGCTTCTTCTTGTGCCTACAGCTGTTGTCCCAGGTGCAGGACTTTGCACTTGGCTGTGTTGAACCTCATGAGGTTTTGTTGCCCCCTCCTCCAGCTTGTTCAGTGTCCTCTGAATAGCAGCCCTGCCTTTTTTTTTGCAGATTTGTGTAATATGTGCCTTTTAGCAGTTTTCAGAGACCTCCCCCATTCACCACGACCTCTCAAAGATGATAGAGAGTGGTGCTGCAACAAGGCCAGCCAGCTTTCTCAGCACCTTGGTGCTAGTCTCCACCATAGTGACTGATTGGTAACACTATAGCCAGTTGCGTGGGGGGTATTACTTGGTTTTGGTTTTGTTTTTGCAACGGAGAAAAAATTAAATGTTCCTGCATTGGACTTAATTCAGCCTGGATTATTCAACACAGTGAAAAGTATTGAATTCTACCTTTTTAGGAAGTGGGGGCAGAGGAGTTGAGCAGAACTTGAATTCGATATGTCAGCTCCCAGCCTAAGATTGTTTTCAGTTGTTCTATGGATTTAGCATTTAGTTTGGACTTTTTTAGCAAATAATTCAATAAGAGGTTTACAGTTACCACTCGATCTGCACTATTTGCCAAATGCACTTATACACTTGGTCCTGTTTGAATGCTTTGGTCACGTCTATTTTTGTGCCTCATAAACATCTTCTGGATTTAATCATTTGCCGTGAGGTCTTTGGCAACAGTTAGTTTTAAGAACTCAGTATTTCAGAGTAGCTATAACTTGTTAATTGATTATTTGTGGCAGAGAAATGAAAGTACTGCTAGGAAAATGTTAAATAAGGAGGAGTGACTGACACAGATGATGAACAAGTTTGCCTGGAGGACTTTTTGTTTGTTTATTCAGGTCATTAGGGTGTGGGGTTTTTTGCTATTTCTTTTCCTTCCCTGTAAATTTTGGGTGTTTTCCTGCCTTGGCCAAAGTAAGTGGGGAAAATGAGATTTCTAGTTTTGTTGTTGGGAAATAGTTTTAAAAATGCTGTGTAGCAAGGCCTTACAGTAAGTAGTTAGAAAGTGATGTTCCTGTCCATTATATGGCTATGAAGTAATACAGTTTGTGCCAAGTGGACGTTCATAAACAGAATGCGGACAGAATTGTACCACTGTACAAACAAGGGAAGAAGGGGAGCTGTAGCTACACAGCAGTAACGTGCATGATTCCTCCCTGGTGATTGACTGAAGATTTATTTGGTCACGTTAATAAAATAGGATTTCCTATTTTGGATGTGTTAAACTATTGGCACTATCCAGAGAAATTAAAGAATGCAATTTGTTATGAAATAAGGACAGTAGAAGTACAGCATATGTATTAAGTAATTTTAGGCTCTTGTTCAAATAAGCATCCTTCTGTATGGAGGAGTGTGGTAGGAATTGCTTACTCATTCGTTCTGCTGAGAGAGAGATGTGTCTGTACCTTTTTATTTGATATGTGTTAATAATCCAAAGGGATTTGTAGTCTTTAAAATTCAGAATTACTTCCTTCCCCAGCAGTTGATGGGGCTAAAGTCTTAATTTTGTCACTCCAAATCTTGTTTAGTGCTGGATTAAAATTTGAGGAATAGCACATGTAGGAAGTAACTGTGAATTAGTGGTTCACTGTATACATTCAGATTTGTTTTTTGAAGGCTTGTGAACACACAGAAATGGATTTCCAGTACAACTAAGCCCTAGGCAATAAATCCCTTAATCAGGAAAGTAAGACTATCAAAGTTAAAGTAACAACCAGTTCTTTGTGAAATATTGCAGAAAACGATCATAACTTTTTGGAAATTAAAATGCTGAAGGTATCGTAGATTGAATCAGTCTCAGGGAATTGGTTTGATAGCATGGCCATATCCCCAAATTTGTCCTCACTTTGAGAAATCTCCATATTTCTTCAGTCATTGATTAATTTGATGCACGTCTCGATTTCTCGGAAAGGTGTGCATGGCCTTTCTGCAAGGGTACTTCATAGAAGAATATCTAGAATGATGAGAAGAATCAGTAATTATTCCCTGTATTACCATTTTTTTGTAAAGTGATTGCTGTCAGCAAAGAGCATGGTAACTTGTACATAGCATTAGTGGCGCAGGAGGAGGTCGTTGGTAATTTGAGCTAGACTGCAGAGCAATTTGGGACTGCATCTTTGATTTAATATCAAGCTTATTGATGCCCTTCTCATTGCTACCTGTCACAGATCTCAGGGTTCTTTTGGAAGACATCCGTCCAGTCACTCAGATTTAGCATTGCCTGATCTAAAAAGAATTTCAGTCAACTAATGCTAATTGACACTGCGCATACATTAAATGAAAGTATTCATGGAGATTAATACTGTTGGGATACTTTAAGGATACAAGAGAGATAGTAGCTTTTATTAAACAGATGGTTGTATCATTTAATAATTAATGCTAATCTGTTCCCCTGAGGGAATCCATACCTGATAAGACTTTAGTTTTGTTGAAACACATTTATGTTTGACTTTAAAAAAAGAAAAATCTAATTATACTGGTTGTTCTGATAAAGTATAACAGCTCTCTGGAGGCTTTGTGGAATGCATGGAGTCCTTCCCTCTGTTTGTATATCAAATATGTAGCTTGAAGGTTTATAAAATTATAATTTCTGGATGTATTTGGAATTGAGGGTACAAGAAAAAATATGTTGCACTTTGGAAAGGCTCTCTTGCTGTCAGCATTTATCTGTCAAGAGTGCAAAAACTGCATTTCCCTAGCAACAAATTACATCCACACTGGGGATGAAAGCAGGAGCGTTTAAGAGGCTTGCAAGAGCGCTAACAAGCAAGTTAAGGGCAGGAAGAGAAAAATATACGTATGCTATTATAGTCGTAGTCTAATGGATGCTAGTAGACAGCACAATAGTAAACTGAATAAATGCGAAGGTTTTGTCCTTTTAAAGCATCTAAATATAAGTAACTCTGGCAGATGTCATTTTACATAAAGAGAATGCCTGTAAGTCTTGTAAGGTCTGGTGACAGGTGAAGGCTTTCTAAGTTTTATGGAGGTTTGCTTATTTTCTCTTGTTAATATTCCTGTCATTGCTGCACAGTATATACAGTCACGCATTGTGCATTGTGTAAATTAAAATGGACAGACGTTTTGGCTGTGCGCAGCGCAAGAATTATCCCCCTTGTGTTTAATCTGATTTTGGAACTTGCAGGCAAAACTTTTGTCATTTCAGGTGAAAATCTCAGATTTCACTGTAGCAGTCTAGGTTGTTTTTTTCCAACAGCCTTGCAGTCCCTAGTCCTTACACACGGACTCACACAACCTGTTTAACCTCTTCGTTTGGATGTCTAGTGACATCTTATGTTTCCAGTCATGTTATTTTCTAGTCTAAAGCCTGAATGACAAAAATATGGTGCTCATGTCTGACTTTAGTGGAAGTTTCTGAGATTGTTTAGAAGTAATATAAGTATTCACAGTAAAGAAAGTTAAATCTGTGTAGCCTTGTGTTGAACAGGAGAACATGAACTGATGGTGAGGAGCAGCAAAAAGCAATTGGCTGGAGAAGGTGACAGATGATGGGAGTAATGAAGAGACTGAAAATGAGGAGAGCTCAGGACAGCTTTTCTTGAGGGAAGGAGACTCCCACAGTATCTCACATGTCTTGCGAAAATATGAGAGGTCACTGAAGCAATCAAATGCTACTGAGATGTGGTAGAAACACCCACATGGGAACTCTTGCCTTGACAGAGCAGAGTTGAGGATTCAGGAAACAAAAGCTGGAACTGCTTGTTGAGTAGAAAACAGTATTATACAGCTTTCTAGTAAAGTGATTGCCCTTCAACTGAAAGCTGAGGTGGCTTGTGTTGGACCACAGGCAAGTCTAGCATGAGACTTTCCCCTGATGTTTACAAATGCCCTTTGGGAGATCAAACCTCTGAACTGGCACCGTCGTCTAATCCAAGCTTATTGCTCTCTTAGCATTGGGTATCTGGGTGTCTTTTCTGGGAAGGATGGCCTGTTTTTGATTCAGGCTGCAGCTAAAAGAAGCCTGTTCTACAGATGTTAAGGGACCTTTGCAATGTTACCTGGAAAGCAACAGTGATTAATGACTAACTTCTCGTGGTGGGTACAGCCAGTAGCTTGGGAGAAAGTTTATGCACTGCTTTCTCCCATCATGATGCAGCTGAAGAAACAAATACTCTGTAACTGTAGTAATATCTTCCTGGCAGATGCTAATCTGATGGTGCTTCAGGACAGCCTCTCTATATTGCCATTAATGAATTAAATTTATATGCCATACAGCATCTTTTGAATAGTAGCGTCTTAAGCCTTTTGCCACTTTTTTGCAAGCAGCCTGTTCACCATGGTTGCTTGAGCAGGTGACTTTGCTGCCTGTTCTATTAATACTGTATTTCTCAGTTCAATACAAAAAGCTATGTTGAAGTAGCCATACGCAGTTATCCTTAAAATATATATCAGAAGAAACAGAGTTAAAAACACAGGGTGTCCTCTGTACTTAGTTCTGTAACATCCTCACGTGCTAAAGGCATTTCAGGCTCCCTGCTGGAAGAAGTCCCCATTTGCGATGAATACTTTCGATGTGCCAGCGAGGGAGGGCTGGGTTCTGTAAAAAATAGTGTGATAAATATGATGGGGTTTGCGACATCCCAAAGTCCTTTTTTGTTTTCAGGAGTGTGGAGTTTTTGTTTGTTTTATTTTTTTGAGCAAATGATCTGTGTGCCCAAGGAAGGGACTAATGTTGGTATTTCAAGAGGAATTAGGGGTGCAGCAAGCTGGGTGAGAGGAAATTTCTGGGTGCGATGAGCAGTGCTAGGGAGCAGGAGGGGCAGAGGAACGAGCTCGTTCTGTGGCTCAGGTGTGGCAGAGAAGATGGGGGACAGCACGACACAGAGTATGTTTGACGCTCACCTTAAAGATTTGTTCTCTTGTATTTGTAGGATCTGCAGCTAGAATATGGTCATGGTCCTCAGGGTGGCTACTTCTTGGGTGCAAATAAGTGAGTAAGCAATGGCATTTTCTGTCTTTAATTTAGTCACATCTATTTTAATGTAAAGTCACAAGTATGTGTTAAACACATTAGCTGAAACTGATGTGTTAAGCTTGTTTACATCAGTTGCAATTCCAAAATCACTGTTTATTTCTATTGTAATAGTAATGCTAATGATACAGAGTTACAGGACTCTTCAGTATGTGAGGCTGTGTTGCCGCAGTGCTGCTATGAGCTTTCTCTGCAGAAGAGCCGTTATCTCAATCTGCTTATTAACAAAATGTTTGTTATGGTAGGTCTCGCAGAGCGCAATCTTATCCCATCTAGGAACTACAAGTGCTGCTCCTTGAAATTGCTTTATGTACCCCTTGTTCGCGTTGTAGGACACTAGGAACATTCACTTGTAGGTTCTTCAAAAAAGTAAAATGTACCCGTCCCAGAGACGTCCTTCAACTTAATCTTCGTAGGTGTCATAGTTTTGATGTGTTAATCTTGTGAAATAGATTTTCATGTTGTTACTCCTCTCTACTCAACTTCCTAATTTAATTTCTAGCTAGGCACGTTGAAACTAGGGTGCCTAGCTTTGCATTGCTAAATTGCAAAAAAAATGGATAAAACCTAAGGCTACAACATAATATTTGTAGACATCTTATTTGGGGGAAATCTTGATCTTTCTGATCCCCATGTTACACTTGCTCTCCCTCCCCGCTTGGACCGCATCATCTTTATGCTGTGTTGAAATCTCTTTTTAGGCAAAGACACAAAAATGAAGTTAATGTTAGAAAAATTAACTGGGGAAGAAGGAATTTATTCCAGTCCTAATTCAATCCTCTTGTCAATCCGACCTTTTTTTTTTTTGATGATGGTAATTTTCCCGGATGTTGTGACTTTGTTTTAAATTGAATCGAGGTAAATCAGTCCTCGTTTTACAGTGCAAGGAACAAGGACCGCTTCACTTAAAAGCAACACATTAACAAATGCAGATTTAAGTGTGCAGATTAAAAAACGCACCTGTGTTCGTTCATATGTAGATAGTCAATATATGTTCTGAAAGCCAGCTAAAATGCTTTGGGTTATTTACTGATAAAATCCCAGGAGCATTTGCCCTGGCTTTTGATAATTAAGTCTGTGTGCAGCAATTAACTGTGTTCTTATTTTTTATTTAATGCTGAAGGAGTCTCTTAAAATCAGTTGAAGAAGAACTGCATCAGCGGTAATTCTGTTCTTTTTTTCCTCTTGTGTGTTTTGAAGTCATCTGTGCATTGATTTCTTATGTGTGTCACAGCAAGTTCTTGTTTGTCCGTGTACATGCCGAGAAGATATGGGAGAGGCTTAGTTGTCTGGATTGCAGCTGTGCTTTTAATAATAATAATAGTAATGATAAAAATCTAACTGACAATAAAACTCTGTAAAAGAGGTAGTAGCCCTTAAGCTCAGATTTTTTCACAGTAGCTGAAATCTTTTTAATAAAATTCACTCAGCCATAGTACCTTGTTCATTTTCTTAGGGGACATGTGGCACATTTAGAAGATGATGATGATGCAGACGATGATGCTAAACAGTAAGTCCTTTCTTCTTGTAAAAATAAATAAATAAATAAAGTCTGATTCTTGAATAGATGAAAACAAAATAAAATTTTGGTTGAATTTTTTGTCCTATCCTTAACAGTTCAGGATTCTTTTTCTGTAGCCTTTTTAGAGGTACATATTTAAAATAGTTCATAGGTTACATTACCAGAATTTTGCTTGTTCTGTGGATAAATTTGTGGTGAGTTAGGGGAAAAAAATCTTGTTCCTCCCTTGGTACGGTTTATATTCCAGTGTCCTTTCGTCTTCTGTTATTGAACAAAATCTTGGCATAGTTATACTGAGACAGTAAATCATCCAAGTCTAGTCGTCTTGTCGTTTTTGGAACCGATGACTGTATATTCAAAAAATCTAATTAAAAAATATATGTAAAATATATTTGTAACCATCTTCTCGAGACACCTGAGTTTGTTCCGTCTGCAGTTTCAGGCAGGTGGATGCTTGTGCAGGTCCTTGATTTTGGGACAGAGCTAGCTTGCATTCTGTTATCACAGAGGGAGCAAGCTTATGTGAGGGCAAAGACCATGTAGATAAACATGTCTTAAAGTAATTATGTTCATACTAAATTCCACTGGAATAAATATCATTCTTGAGCTTTTTCGATTGACAGGTGAGAGCTGAAACATTTTTAGGGAATTATACAGCCGCTATGTGGAACTCTACATTCCTAAATAAAACTGGTGTGAAGATAGAAAGGAAAGGTGCTATTGAGACAGGATCCTTGTTTGTTTTTCTGTTAATGGATAATTTTGAAAGCTGTTGCTTCATACCAGAAACCTATAAAACAAGCATTTTCTATTGCTGGATTGTTTACTTTTATACAGAGAACCAAATATCTCTGTAAAAATTTTCTTGCGTTATTTTACTGCTGTTCTCTTGTAACAAAGGCAGTGGTTTTTATTACTGTGTACTGAGCAGGAGGGACAGTCCTCTGCAAGAGGAAGGGTAAGGCAGCTGGTCTTTATAGTGTCTGAGTTCAGTTAGGTGCCAGCACATGAAACTTGCATTGTTTAATGATCGCCTTCTCAAAATGCAAGTAGGTTTGCTGTTTGACGCAAGCAATACTTATAGAAGAAAAATGATTTTTAGTCATTTTTAGCAGGCTTTGTTCCCTTGCTAATTCCTTAAGAAAGTCGTCATGTTTCATTATTAAGTGGTTGTTTAAAGACATGCTCGATTACACAGTTCATCGATAAAATGAAACTCCCCTGTGTTACCTTTGAAGAGAAAAGTGTGATGATGTGACTCTTTGGTCTGTTCTCAGCACGTGGACCAAGCTGAGAACCTGCTTTGCTCATAGCTGTATAGATTTTGGTGCTAATAATGGCAACTCAGGCTTCTCATACAGTAGAATATAACAGTCCCCCAGAGCTCCTTACCACCAATTCCGTTCTGATGGCCTTCACCGAAGATTCCCTGGATATCTGCACTGCTGCAAGCCAGCTCAGCTTGGTTCCTCTTCCATCTGTGCTAATCTCTAGCTGTTTTTTGTGTAACAGCTGTGTCTCTGTTTCATTTTTGCTTTAATGTTGCTTCCCCCCCCCACACACCCTTCTTACTCTGTTTGCAGCCAGTATCATCTATTTCAGTCCTGTCCCAGGACTTGGAACCTCTTGAAGTGTTTGCACCACCGACTGCTTTGCTTTGAGGTCCTTGTTTCTCGTACAAGCTCCGTTAGAACCTTTGTACAGCGTTGGCTGCTTTAGGCATTTCTGTTGCTGTCGTGTTTCTGTGGATTTTCTCTTTCAGGCTGAACGAGAGAGTGCATGATAGCTTCCAGGAGGTTCCAGTTTGTCTAATCACAGCTGGTGTTCCAAGAAAGTCCTGGGGTTTTTTGTTTCTTCCCATGTTTCATCCTAAGTAGTCTTGTCCTACAGAGAGAGCTGGAAATTTTCCTGTAAGCATGAGGCAAGCCTTCAAGGCCTCAACTGTGAATCAGAGAGATTCTGCATCCATGACTCTCCTCTTGGTATCAGCTTGAGCCCAAAGCTCTGCTGCAGTATGTGAGACATGAGCTCAGTCTCAAATATCTCTCTGGAGCCCACTGAAGAGCTTTTGTTTGATTTATATTCTGTTAGATGGAGCTGTGATTGAAGAGCACGTGTGACATCAGTCATTTCTTCTCTCAGATCCAGAACGCAGACAAATGAAGCAGCTGTACCCTGGCCAGTCCAAATTGATGCTGCTACATGACTCCTAAAGCTGGGTGATTCGTAGCAGCAGAGAACCCACACACTTCAGGGAATGATAGAATTATCCATCATCTAATAATTTTGATTGTTTTGATACTTCTTTATTTCTCTCATGTAGCAAAGCTGATGATGCTTGAACTTTCTGTTTATGGAAGCTTTCAAATGAGAAATTATTGGAGTCACCACTCCACATCATCAATGGTGACAAATTCCATATAAGCCTTACTGCTTACACCAGGATGTGCAGCCCTTTGTACAACCATTTGTAACGTTTATGCCAAGTCCTTGGCATTTTTTTTTTTTTTACATGTGACTGCCCAATAACGTGAGATGCAAGGAAGGACGTGGAACAGAATAGGAACAGAATAGGAACGGAGCTTGGACACGTACGACTCTGAGGACTTATGCCTCGTTCTGCATTGCGAAGGGAAGATAATTTCTGCCATTGTTGTAGTTGAAGCACACATCACAGGGTAACCCGTCCTCCCAACTTCCCTTCCAGCTCTCCCCCCCCCAAAAAAAAAAAAAAAAGCAGCTGATAGGATGCCATGGCAGAAACTCCCGAAAAGAATGAAGCAAACCAGACAAGTTGGTTGGTCTGTAAACAAACAAACATCTCACTTCTTGGATATTTTCCTAAAACTTTGGAGGAGCATAACTTAAAAATAAGCAAAATACTGTGCAAGAATGCCAAGTTTTCACAGCTGTATTCCTGATTTATTTAATGGAAATGGCTTTCTGTTCCAAAAGATTAGGAAACAGGACAGCACAAGACTCTGTAAAAACATTAGGAATTTAGGATTAAGAAAAACACAGCACGTTCTTTAAAACCTCAGACTGACAGAGGAAGAAAGCCCCTGATGCTTCAGCTTTCTTCTCTCATGCAGACACCTTGTGCTCCACAACCAAGCCGTTGAACTGTTCTCATGTTCAAAAGTTGCCTTTCTCAGTAGTTCTGTGAAAAAAGGAAACTCTTGAAAGAAAGAAAGAAGAAAAAAATAAAAACAGACAGCAGACTAGCTGTACGTTGCAGATGGATTTTGCTTTCATGTGTGAAGTTATTTTGAAGAAGTCGGTGGTGAATTTTTCAAGGAATGACTTTTCAAGGAATTTTCTGCGCAAGTATGTGCATCTTTAGCAAACCAGCTCCAGACATTCATGCTCTGCAGGGGAGCATCTGTGTTATTTGAGTTTTCCCTGCTAGTATCTGTGGTATGCATGGCAGTAAGGAAACAGGATTTGAAAGCACTAATTATGCAGTTATTAGGACATAATAGTGCTGTCGACACAGCACTATTATGTTAATGGTTAATGTTAGTATGTTAATGCTGTTTACTTATATAGCATTTATAAAATCATGTATTCGCTCAAACACTGCGATATGAGGGTCAGAGAGAGAGACTGGATAACAACCTGTTGTGTTTCTTTTCTTTATAGTGCCACTATGAAACCTAAAGTGCCACCTCCTTTACCACCAAAGGTGAGTGGGGGGGGTTGATTTCCCAGCTAAGAGGGAACACACAGAAAGGCTTAAAAAATATTTTTAATGACTTTAAAAAAAAAAAAAAAAAAGAAAAAAGAAAATGAAGGTGCTGCCAGTTCTCTTGGGCTTTGTCACAGCCATGACTTGAAGACTTAAATCAAGTTGTAAGTCAATGGTGTAGCACGTTGGGGTTTGACCCATATGTTTACGCAGGTTTGCAATTAAAGGCTACAAAGTCTTGCACTGTCCCATACTGACCAAAGCGAAAGTGCTGTTTTCTGACAAATTACCCTCCTGATACTTTGAAAGGAACAGAATTGGGTAGTTCAAAAATTTAGTGCCACAAAAGTAATTTGAAAAGACCGCTGCCAAATTAAGCATCTGCTTGCTAACTTCTGGTGGAAGAATGTGATCTTTAGATGTGTGCCTGCATCAGATTAGGTTTTGCATACTACCACTTGGAGATTAATTGAATCTTCTTGCATTGAAGTTACCTTAATATGAGCGAAAGTAAAAAGGGGAAGAAAACCCTAAAGTTGTAGTTGTTGTCAGATGGCTATCAATTCCCCAGGCAAAAACTGCAAGTTTGATTACTCTCCTTCCTGCACTAATGAATTTTGCGTAACTGAGAAGGATTTTACAAGCAGCATTGGTGCAGCCACTGTCTGAACAATTTTGTCCTTTGTGATTAAAACCCCTGTCTGTGATTCTCTCCTTAAAATTCTGGCCATATCATTAAAACTCTGGTTTCGTTACCCATAGTCATAAACTGTGACATTTCAGTGTGCGCGGTAATTGTTTAATGCATGATTTGAATATATAATAATAAATTGTTGATGGCAAGGTCTGTCTTTATATGTTTCTCCCTAGTGTGATGGAGGTTTTGTTTGTTTGGGTTTTTTTGTTTTGTTTGCATGGCAGAACACATCACTTTACAGGTGAAAATTCCAGGATCCAAATATTGCATGTGTCTCCTCATTGAGAACAGCACAGATGCTTTGAATCTTTTTCATTCTGTAATCAGTGTTACTATGTCTTTTTCTCAGCCTAAATCCATCTTCATCCCCCAAGAAACTCATTCTTCTGAAAACGATAATCAAGGGACAATCAAGAGATGCCCGACATCAGAGAGTCCAGCAAAATCTGCATCTCAGGTTCCACCTAGACCACCACCACCTCGGTTACCTCCACAGAAATCTAATGTCTTAGGTAATAAGAGTGACACCAAGAAGTGTACAGGTATTTCTTAAATAACGTAGTGCAGTTTATTTCTCCATCCTCACCTATGCACGCATTAAAACATGCTGCGGCAATTTTTCTGTAGTGGGCAAGTAGCAGAAAGTGTATGACAAGTAAATTGCATGAAGAGTGCATGCTTAAGCTCCACGTGGGTGGAATTCCTCTTCCAGTGAAGCCATAAACAGGATTCCTGCTCATGTCAGTGGCAACACAATTGCTTTCCTGAGCAACAGGCTCATAGTGTAATTTATCAAGATTGTCATGGGGAATAAAATAAGCTTTCTTGCACGTAAGTTCCAGGTTCTGCCCCACGATGTCCACTGTTGTCATCTGAGTTCTGTAAACGTGTCAAGAATAGAGTTTGGCTTTCAGAGTTCCCCTTTATACGTAATGAACTGGACAGGGTGATATGGCACGTAATCCTGCTTATTTACTGTTTGCTCAGGCTGTTTCTTTGATGCTTACGTTAAGGTCTGATGCTTTGAGTGCTCTACTAGACTGGTTTGTTTTAAGCAGGTTTAGCACCTGACTCGTAATTGATATCTTACTAATGTTTCCTTACTGCGCCTTTACTACTGCAGTAGGTGTATTACCTTGAAGTATATGTAATACGCTTAAACATCTAGCACTAAGAAGTGCCTCAGTGCTATGTGTAAAGGATAGCTAACGATTCAGTTATCAATCTCCAAGTTTCTCTTGAATTAAATGTATTAAATACATTATTCCTCATAACCATAACTGCATCCCTTTCTCTGCCCACGTTAGATTTGTTATACTAATTACCAAAAGCCATGGAATGAGATTGAATGTGGCTTTATGGGTAGTTATATGTGCAGGTGTAAGAATATGTATGTTTTAGAAATAAGTTATGATATTGGACCATTTTCTGGTGTCAGTGGAAATGACATGATTTTGGCCCTTCAGAATTATTTGTAGGCTTGGCTACCCTTCAGTTTGTAGGTAGAAGAAAGGAACACACTTTTGAAATGTCAATCTTTTTTTTAAGGTAATGGAGTCACTTCTGTACAGTTAAATGGTGAAAGAGAGGGATCACCACATCAACAGAACGAAGCTAGAGACACTAATTTTTCAAGGAAAGAGAAGAAAGAAATACTGGTAGGTATTTGAGCATTTAGGTGTTATTTGAAAATGTCTCAACTGCTTTCAGTGTGCAAATGGAAAAGAGCAAGGAAAGTCTTTAGAAACGATGCTGGATGGCATTTTGTTTGCTTTGAGTCAAAGCACATTTTGACTAGATTGTCTTGTCATGGTATAGTCTTAAGCTGAAGTTTGAATCAGTATTTAATTCTCATTAGAAACTGCAGCTTAATCTTGAATATAGAAGATTTACTGCTTATATTTACATATTTGTGTGAGCTGTAATGAGAGAGAGATGATGCAAGAGAAATGCATTTTACTGAGCAGAGACTGTATAAGCAAATGAGGAAATTAAGGAATATGCTGCCACCTGATGGCTTGCTGGAGGATTTGGCTGGCCCTGGGAAAGGATCCCAATGAGGGCTGTTCCTGAATGAGTCCCTGTTGTATCCCAAATACAGGCATACAAGCTTCTTAGTGCCTAGAGGCAAAAAAAGATTGAGAAGTGGGATTTGGGGGGGTTAGATATAAGAACTGTTTGCCTACTGGCCTCTGGAGCTCCAGGTTTCAGGGTTTAGTAGCGTGGGTGCAGTGTCAGGCTTGAGCAATGTACGCTCAGGCGAAGTTGCACTCAAGCAGCAAATGCGCCGTGTTTCATCGTACGTAACGTGATCCAGCTGTGGGACTGAGGAAAAGGAATATTCCTGCTTCCCCCTAACCCCCGTTCCTGCAGCCTTCCTGTGTCGGATTGAGAGCTCGTGCGACGTGACAGCTTTCTCCTCTCCCAAGGGAGTTTTTCCATCAAAGCAGCAAGTGGCTTGCGTGATGGTCACCCCATTGCTGTGATGCAAAGGCGGAAGGGAGAACGTAGATTAGCTTAAATATAACCTGGAATTGTACCCGTCAGTGGCTGCTTCTAAGGATGATCTTGGACATGTAGCGCTCTTGGGGGAAGTGAAGAGGAAACAGGGCAGCAACACTGTATGTTTTGTTTTGTTTTTTAAGGAAGTGCCAGTAATACTGGCAATCCGTTAGAAAGTATGGTTTCCTGAACTACTTTGAACTTGGCCTTTGAAATTGTACGTTTGAAACTTCCTGTGTACCTGTAACAAGAATTTCACCAGTCGTGTGTTTTTACTAGGAGAAAAGAATATTCTTGGCGGGCTTTTTTTTTTTTTTTTAGTCCTACTGATACAGGAAAGTGAGTTTAGTACTGAATGGTAGAGTTCAGGTCACTACTTGGAATATTGAACAGCTGAACCACTGCAATATTGCTTAAACTTTGTATTGCTGGATATGGCATTCTAATTTCTTTCATGCATCTTCCTAACGTAAAAATGTGGAACAGATTATCCAGAAACCCAGCTGGGGATAGTAAGGAATCGTAGTAGAGGCCTTAGCGGGAGAAAGTGATACGAGTAGTTTGTGGTGTGGGGATGCTAGGGAGGGGTGGTCAGCAAACTTGTACAGATTTATGGACATGCTGCTTGGAAGGAAGGTCTCCAGCCTAACCTTGCGCTCAAAATGGGGCTTAAGCCACCACCAGATCAGGTCAGCCGTGGCTTACTGATGTACGTGTGACATTGAACACGGTGTCCCAGGGGGCACTCAGTGCATTAGCACAGAAAGATGCAACACAATTCTACTTACTGCCTAAAAAATTTGCAAGGAGGGTTTTGTAAACATTTGTTATGCAAAAAAAGTACTGGCTTTTCATTTTCTACTAGTATAATTATAGGGTTTTTTATTTACCAACTGCTTTTAACAGGAGTGTAAAAAGGGCGTGTGTGTGTTCTATTTTTTTTCAATTTGTATTTTAGTTATGTGCGTGGGGGGAGAATATGTGCACATGCATGTATTAAAAACACTTTTTAACTTTTATTTTCTAGAAACCAATTAGTAATGGCCTTCCTCCCACACCTAAAGTACACGTGAGTATTACTGACTCATGCGAATGCATTTTGCAGATAGAACATGTTTTCCTACTAAAGCTGAGAAAGGACATTTTTTGAATGTTTGTTGTTTGTTTGCTTAAAAAAGGAATGTATAAAAGCCAATATCTCTTACAAATGTTAAGTCACAAGTACAATATTTCACAAGTTACTCTGGATGATTAATATTATTCTTTTTTTATTCTGTAAGTAATTTTTGGAAGACTTTGTTTGCTTCATAACGTACTGAAAGTACTTACGCATCAGTCTTTCTCCGTAGGATCTGGGGACCTTATACTTCAGGAATTGCAAATATACTTCAGGAATGCTAGGTTTATAGCATTCAGCTCTAGGTTTAAAAACTTGTGAATCCCATATTCAGAAGTGCATTAGGGCTGGAAATAACTACTGTGGACATCCGTGTGCAGCTTCTTAATGCAAAGTAAACTAGAATTTCATCGTAATATCTGTGTGGCCACATCACAGTGACTTCAGCCAGCGCTGCCGTCAGAAGAGCCACTCTCTCCCTTTTCTTGGCCATTTGTTCCTGCCCCCAACGCTCTCCCTCCTGCGTGCTGGAACCTGCATTCGTGTAGTTGTGCTGTAAACCAAACAGGGGATTGTTCTGGTTTAAAACTAACCTTTTTTGCCAAGCTACTCTTAAGCCAGATGGATTTCTCGCCTCTGGATGCCAAAATAAAATTGCTACCATGGTGTGTAAGTGCAGATGCTGTTGTTCCTGCTTCCTTGCTCATTTTGGAGAAGCAGGATGGGTCAAGGCAGATGTCTTGCTTTCTGTTGCTTAGAGTTTATGCAAAAGACTACAACGCAAAGAGTTGTTCTAGAGCTCTGATTTCTTGATACATTTACCATCATTTATTGAGGTCAATCCTGTTTTACTAACCAAATGCATGACCTAGGTGTGCATACATGAAATGAGTGCGTGGCAGAAATTTGGAAGTATTCCTAGCACTGAGAAGCACTGAATAGTCACGGGGAGGGGGAGATGAGATCAACTTGATGACTGGAATGAGAAAAAGGGTAGGAAATAGAATAGCCCAAAATATAAAGTAAGAACTTTTGCCACATACAGGAACTTCAGCAATGGGTGGGGGGAAAAGGATAAAAATGGGATCTATTTGTGTCCTTGGCCATCAGAGAATGCCTGTGAGGTGCCAGTATAGTGAAGCTGTAAAAGAGACTACTGAATAGGGAAACCTCTGAGGCTGGTCAAATAAGTCCCTGTGTATTTGTGCTACCTTTGTAGCATACTAATTCTGTGGCTCTGCTGGTCCTCTGTGGGGTTAGGAGCTATTTCTCCTCTCTTCCTTTTCCCTCATCACTCCCCCTTCATGTACAATTAGGTTTTTCTAACCTTCCTGTTAAGTGCTGGAGACTGATTTGGCACTTGCATACTCTTCCCTGCCTCTTGTCTCCATCAGTTGCCAAATAACCAAGTTTGGGGTGAGGAAGGGAATTCTTCCCCTGGTCAGATCTGTAGGGACTGCTGGACTTTTGCTTTCCTCCAGTGTGGAGTGTGCTCTGTGTCCTAGAATCATCTGGGAGTTTTAATTAGCAAGGATCCTGCTGCTGCAAGTAAAACTTTGGCACTATTTCAATCTCTTCTGTTCCTTTTCTGTGGTATACATCATAGTTGTGATTCCTGGGTTTCTTATTTGTTAGATACTGCCAACAAGGGGATGCCCTGCCTGCTGAAATTCCTCCCATCGCCTTACAGACCTCTGTGGCTGCAGGCAGTTCAGCAGCCTTCCTGCAGCCTTCCACTTCGCTTCTCCACCACGAGCACCCCTCCCAGCAGCTCGATTTTAATGATTTACCTGTCTCATTCTCAGCTGTATCCTAGGGACCCGTTTGGTATTTAGAGATGATCCCCTCAGCTCTGTTTACCCTTCTGAGGCTTTGCAGAAGCATCTTGTCTCTGCGGGCTTCCCAGAGGGCTCTGGGCTGAGAAAGGCTGGGGGAAATGGCTGCTCTCTTCTGATTCCCATCCTCTCCTCCTTTTTTATCAAACTTTATTGTAGAGCTCAACTAGGTCTCTGCCATGAGCACTGTTTCCCTCCAGTCTGCAGTGCTTGAAAAGGATCAGGGAGAATTGTGTAGCTGCTTCCAGGAGGAGCAGCAGAAATGTTTCCCCTTTCTTCAGGAGATCAGTGCCCCAAGTGCCATCTGATGGATCTTCTGAGTGCCTCTTGGTGCCCTGCACACTTGGGAGGAGACTTCCATAAACAGCCAAAAAAAAAAAAAATCCCTTTTCGTTTTTCTTGATGCCCCTTCTTCAAACTCCTTGCTGCCAAGGAATTTGACCACACTGAGGCTGTCAGGTTGAGATCCCCCTCTGTTGCCTCACTGTCTATATCTTCTCTCTTACACCTGCAGAAGGATTGTCTCTTGGCTTAGCAAGCAGTGAGTTCCCTGCCTTGGTCCTGAGGCTTCTGCAGAAGTACTACTAGTGCTGAAATCTTTCCCCTTTGCAGTGGGGTCTCTTTCACATTTGGCTAATTACTGTAATGAGTTTGATTCTTCCTTCAGCGAAGCAAACGTAGACCAACTCATGGACCTCATGATACTGATGACAGTGAGATGTCTGAGGCACAAAGAAAGGTCTAAATTCTCCTACTCTTCATGTTAAAGGGTTACTTCTGAAGTTCTTCTCTTCTACCAGATCTGCCAGAGGTTTGCTCTGGGAGGTGTTCAGTATTGCGAATAAACTAATTGACAACAAATCATAGAGAAACTAAGACTACAGTTTTAATTGCTGGATGACCTAGATTTTTATTTTAAATTTGTTAAATGTGGCAGGAATAAAATGTCACTGTTGGGACTGTTTGTTTTTAAAATCACGAAATTCAGGAACCTTCCTCAGTTTCGTCATGTTTGCAGTAAGTACATGCTTAGGCTCATAATTTAGGGGCTCCTAAAAAGGCTAATCCTGGCGTGGTCCATACAACAATCCTGGAGTTGTCCATACAACTCAGAAAGGTTGTATGGACAAAGAAAATAACAAAAAAAAAACCCATTTGCCAGCATGTATTGTCTGGATAAGATTATTTCTGCATGACATGAAGCTGTGCTCTTAACTGTTTTTTGTTTTTGTTTTCTTTTAAACTACTTTAAGTCAAAATAATCCTGTTGGAAATGTCACAATTTAATTTTTCCTAGGTAAGTTTTTCATTGCTTTTACAAAAACTTGTTTTTACTTTTACAGATGGGTGCTTGCTTTTCAAAGGTTTTCAATGGCTGTCCCTTAAAAATTCATTGTGCAACATCATGGATAAATCCAGATACAAGAGGTATTATATTATGTATATTTTGGCCATTTTATCCTCTCCTGAAGTTTTCAAGAGTGTTTAGATGAGCAAGACTATTCATTTTAAAATAGATATATTTGTATAGGCAGAAGGTCTTCCTTAATTACAACATTGCTGTTTGAAGTTCAGTGGGTTTTCTAATTATATTAAGATATAAGGGGTGCAGTTTTCGCCTTTGATTAAAAAGAATAAATTACATAAAGCTAAGGACATATTTTTGGTTGAGATTCAAAACTCTCTCAACATTGTAGTTGATGGCAAATGTGCCAATCCTATCTTTTTTTTTTTTAATCTGACTTCTGGAGGCTCTACTTGAGATTCACTTGTTTCTGTATCATCTGTTTGATTTTTCTACATCTTTTGGTCATGCAGGCTTCTGGATCTCTTTTCATACCTGCATACATTTCAGTGCTTTATTCAATATCCTGGTGAAAGGGATAATTGGTAACACTATACGCATAATGCCTGCAGTTTCACCTTTTGCTTATTGGCTGTGTAGCTAGATGCTGCTGAGCAAGTAAGCAAGAAAATACTTAGGTTTTTTTAGAAACTGAAATTATTAAAGCCAGTCTTTGCAGTTGACATCTTAATATGAGATGTCTGTCTCATTTGTGTGTGCAAATGCAAATGAAGGTATTAACTTTCATTGCAATTGCAAGAAAGAAGAGGGGAACAATGTTCCAGAAGTGAGGCACCCCCAAGGTACCATGAAAACATTGCACTCGCTATTGCTGTTCAAACACTCCAGGAAATAGCTACGGATCTGTCAGACAATACAGGGAAATGTTTAAATTGGCTGATCTATGTAAGTGGAAATTATTCACCTGAATTCTTGCTTACAGTTGTATTGCTACTTTTTGTTCAAACTGTTAGCCGCAAAAATAAGACTGATGTTTCCTAAGGTCTTACAACAGCTCCATCCACAAATTTAAGCTTCCTAGGCAAGATTAATTTTCAGTGCTTTGAAACACAGTGGAACTGTTTTGAGTCGGTCTGTCTCTCTCTCTTTTCTTTTTTGTTTACAGATCAGTACTTGATATTTGGTGCAGAAGAAGGTATTTACACACTGAACCTCAATGAACTTCATGAAACATCAATGGAGCAGGTATATTTCTGTTGTGAAGTTTTGGGAAAAATTACATCTTTGTCATTTTTTAGCCACTCAGATTAATGCTGTATAATGTTTTTTTTAGAAAATCCTCTTTACTGCAGTTACATAGGCACTAGGTACATTGAGATTTACCTTAAATGTTTAGTATAAGGGATACCTTTCAGTTATGTGCAATGTTTAAGGTTTTTTGTAGGCTGAACCATGGTTAAGTAGGAGGTCTGCAGATACTGATGTGTCGAACTTCATTGTAGTGCATTATCCAGCGGTTAAATGATTTGCTTAGTAGTCTGGAATTTCCTTGATATATTTGGGGTCAAGGTTCCCATTTTCTTTAAAGCTGTGTCACAAGATAGAATATTTACGACATACATATTTTAGAGCTACAAAGTGAGGAGATCCTTTATTGGCTAGGTTCCATTCTTGTGGTCTTAAAAGCAGCTTTGATGATGAGACTCAACTTACTGAATCCCAATTAAAATTCTGTCTTTGCAGAATCTCATAAATAGTAATTTTTTTTTTTTTTTTTTTTTTTTTTTTTTTTTGGAGGGGAAAGTGGGGAGGGGGAAATGCCAATTGCAGGCTTTTCTGTATAGTGTCTTCTCCGGCTCTTCTCTTAATCTCTAAGAGACTTGTTTTCTTTCCTGCCTTCTCCCTAACTTAGGGAGCTATGCATCTGCCATCAAGATGGAGGAATTTGCAAGGACAGCCTTCACACTGTAAGCTGGAGGCACTGGTGTTTGTTCATCTTCCAGGGTCCAGCCTTTGTAGATGTCTGTTGTGTTGAGCAGGTGGCCTAGCTAGCTTGCACTGAGCTCTGTGTAATCTGTAATCAGCTACTGGTGCTTGAGTTAGCTGGCTTAAAGTTAGCTCAGGTACCTCTCTGCTACGCTGCAGCTGTAAAACATACCCTGAGGAAATCCCTGATACAATAATTCCTGTAGGCCAAGCACACCAACAGCAGTCTTAAAAATGGTGAGGAGAGTAGATACAGTGAAACTCGTGCTCTCACGTTCATCTGTGTTTTCCTCTAAGCACCACGCTCTGTGTGTGGTGTCTGATGAGGTTTTTGAGAGGTCTTGTAATAAGTACGCAGAGGCGAGAGGAGATGCAAGTAAACTCAGCCGGTAACGTGTGGAGCAGGAGGAGGGTATCGTATGCAGGCTCCAGCGACCTGGGAGGTTGGAGGTCTCTAATCCTCAGATCCAAACCCACTGAGTCACAGCATGCTCCTGCAACTGCAGAAGGCCAGTCAAACCTGCAAAAACTGAATTTGGATGCAACCAGGCTGTTAGTTTATTACTGTAAGTTTTTATAGTGTGTGCTTAGGTTATAGGGCAGGAATAAAAGTGCTATATGCCCTCTGTGCTGACCGTTTATTACACGGCTATATATGATTATAGTCAATTGGGCTTTAATTCATGCAGCACTTTCCAGTCTGTGTTTCACTTGGTTGTTTACCCTCTAGGTCTGGTAAAATTCACTGTAAAAGCAGAAGTTGTGTCCTTGGTTATTTTTTCCACTACATTTCACTCTTCTATTGGATGAAGCATAAATAGTGCAAGTTTCCAGGAGTTAGTACAGCTCTAAGGTTAATATCTTGATCTTTGTCAGAAAAATCTTTCACTTAATCTCCAGATCTCTTCAAATCTCTTTCTAATATATCAGCAGCGAGGGTTTGGTTTTTTGTTTGGGGATTTTTTTTTGTTTAGCATTAGAAGTGTCCTGCTGGGTCAGACCAGTGAGTGGTCTGTCTAGCCCCATAGCCTGTTTCCAGCAGAGGCAGTAGGAAGTGGCCACGAGCCCAGCTGCTGTCTGCCGCCCCTTGCCTTTGACTCCCCCAGTATCTGCAGTGGCTGAGTTAGGGATGTTAGAGGGTACATCCCTGCCTATTCCCTTTTGTGTCTATTTATGGACCTGTTGTCCATGAATATGTCTAATCCCCTTTTTTTACCCTGTTGGTACTGTCCACCTCCACGACCTCTCGTGGCAGCAAGCTCCAGAAGTGTGTGCGAGAGAAGTACTGTCCTTATCTATCCTTTTTCTCTTTTCTTTTCTTCTTTTTTTCCCCAACGGATGTGCTACCAGTTTCAGCCCCCTCTTCCTCATAATTACAACATTTAACAAATGACAGCTCTGCCTCGATCATTTGCTGCCTTCCTTAGTCACTTAAGTGTAACGTGCAAGCATGTGGAAGGTCCCTTCAAGTGCCCGTTTTAATTGTTTCAGGAGAGTTGGAGTACCATAGTCTTGAGAGTGGCTGTAGTTTACTGAAGATGCTTTGTTTACTGAGATTTGTTGTTAGGCATTTCTCCTGTGAAGGAGAAAGATTGCTAGTCTTTAAAGATTTGGGGAAAAGGTAGGATTGATCTTTATAATGACATATTGTGGGCTAATTATAGTGTACTAAGGACGTGGATTTAAAATGTTCAATTGTCTAAATGTTAATGTGTATGTAAAATTTAGTTTGTGTGCCTAAGATTTACTCTGAATTAACTCTGGATTCCAGGTAAATATTATGTGGCTTAAGCTAATTTCTGCTTTAAAAGGCAAGTCAGTATTAGTTTTGTCGTATTGTCTATGTAGATACGAATTGATCAACTTAATATAATCATGTTTTGTTTATATAAAATTGAATTTATTTTTTTCCTTTATCAGCTATTCCCTCGAAGGTGTACGTGGTTATATGTCATGAATAATTGTTTGTTATCAATATCTGGTGAGTTACTCTGCTATCTTTGATCGGTAGTGCTGGAATACATTTTGTTTTGTGTTTGAAGTGTGGTTTTGTTTTCTAATTTCCAGGTAAAGCTTCTCAGCTTTATTCCCATAATTTACCAGGACTCTTTGATTATGCAAGGCAAATGCAAAAGTTACCTGTTGCTATTCCAGCACACAAACTCCCTGACAGAATACTTCCCAGGTAAATATACATTAAACAGATAGATCATCTGGATTCCAAGAGTTCAGGAATGAAACTTTGGGATTCCCAAATAATTTGGAGCTAAATTGACAGATTGCCATGAATAATTCATATGGGCATTAGTCAGAGTGTAGACTCCTAAATTTACATGAATTAAGATGTGAATATACTCCTAGTAGAGAACTGGTTTTCTGTATATTTTACCCTTCTTGTCAGGAAGCCTCTTGTCAGGTATAGCCTAGTACTGCAAGTCCTGGTTGTATTTGTTGTGAAACAAGAATCTAGGATCAGTATTGTACTCGTGATATTTCAAGCAGGTAGAAATAGTGATCTGACATCAGTTAACTTGCTAGAGCTCTGGCTACTATGCTGCTATTTTTCCATTCTATTAGGAGAAAAAAAAAAGGCAGGGGAAATCCATTTAAATGCAAGTAATCATGTAAGAAATGATGGGTATTTTGGAGAGGTGATACTAGTTTTCTCAAAAATGGCCAAGATGAGTAAGACAGGCCTCATGGCAGAGGGATCGGGTTGATGGGTCATTTGGAAAGCTAGGAGTAGTAGAACTGGAACACGGATTTGACGTTAATCATTGGCAAGTCATTTCTCTCAGGCCTGGGTAGAAGGGTAGACTGGATTAGAACTACGTTGAGGGGTATTGTAAAGGACTACTTATCCCCCTGTGCCTGCAATACATTGTGCATGCAGTCCCGCCAAACTTTATTTACTAACAAGGGGCATAAAAAAATCCTAGAGAATGGGGATGGTGCTGGCTGCCAAACAAGCTTGAGGAACCCACTCAGATCTAAGATGAGGAAGTCATAACGCTAACCTGGTTTGCAGAGAAACTTCGATTCTTAAAGAGCATAGTGAATCACAGAATCCTTTCATATAACAGGCTTTTCAGTTAGGGAATTGAATCATAGCAGACTTGATTCTTAGCTACCTGTAGTTCTGTTAACAGCCTATTAGCATTTAATTATCAGATTCAGGAAAGGCTTCTGTTCAGTCCTCTGCAAACTTAATGGTGCGACACTTGCCCAAAACTGTGTTCTCTCTAGAAGCTAAACTCTAATTATCTAAGAAAGAGGTAATTTGTGGTTTGAATTGTTGTGTTCTATGTGCCTGCACCACCTTTCTGTTCCTGTCTCTTCCAAACTAACTCTGGCTGAGTGACTTTGCCTTGAGGACCATATCAGCAGTGAGCTGATAACCATAATTATCACAAGGAGCATGTAAGCAAAAGCTTTAGATGACATTCAGCCTGTAATGACACCTCACCTGAGTTCCAGAGGACTCGGGAAACTTCCTGTCCAGTCCTGTCGCGTCCCAGGAAAAATGTAGCGCAACCTGAATGTGCAAGTCACTCCAAGACAGAACAGATGCATACGATATTCCAGTTTGCTGTTTTCCCCCCGGCTGTAAGGCGTCAGAGTAACATTAGCCAGGCAGACTACCAAAAGTATAAGTTGAAGTATGCAGGTAGCATAATAATTTTTTTCCTACCAGACCACAAAGCATGTTCTGCAGCAGGGTCCTGGATACCATGGTGCAGCATGAAAAATGCAGATAAACTAAAAGTAGTTTTCTGTAGAGAAAATGCAAAGCAAAATAGAATTCAAAGTAATTATGTGAGGATCAGCATATTCATCTGTAAAATGCTCTAAGCTTAATTTATGATACTTAGTAGACAAGCATTTAGCAGCAGAAAACAATTCTGTGATACATCTCCTGTTCAGCTTCTTTCCCTCAAGCATCCTTGAGCAGTTCTTTTCATGCCTTTTGTGACTTCTTTGAGGCCAAGCTCTGTGACCAATACTCAGTTTTCATACTGCTCAATCCTGCTGCTTTATCAGTCACTTCTGGACAGCTTCATTTGAAATGCTATGCAAATATGTGCCTGCTTCATAACTTTGACTGTAATGCCAGTCCCTGTCACTCCACTTAATCGCATCTTTGCTGCAGCATCAGCCCAGACGGTTATTCTTCCCATTGAGGCTACTCCATACTGTCTGTTGTCTTCTACTCTGTAGAGAAATACTGAATCTCGCTTCTGGCAGATTACACCATCTCCCCTGACCTATCTGCTAAATTTTCAAGCAGTTATTTTCAGGATTTCTCAGGGAGTGTCCCCTTCCCATAAGAAAAGATCTTGCAAAGCTGCTTTCCTGTCGTCTTGCACATTCTTTTCTTAAAACTCATGCTGTGCTGCCAATGAAAAAAACTTTGCAACACTCAAACTGTTAGTTTGTGAAGACTGTGGCCCAGCAAGCTATCAATACAGCATCATTTCCCACACCCTTTGGGTCCTTGTGTCTTGTCTTGAGCTGTGATATCCTTGGGGCAAGAATGGCCTTTGTTTTGTCTGTACAGCATCCAGAACAAGAAGATGCAACAAGTTACAGCATTACAAAGGGTAATGATCATGGCAGTACCAGTAGTCTGTCCAGGCACGTGTAATAAATACATATAATTAAATAGTAAGAGACAGTGGTAAATGATGCTTGAAAGCTTAAGTGCCTTTTCTCTCCATTCCTGACCTTTAACTGCATTCATAAGGCTGCAGAATTTAGCAGCATCTCAGTGCTGACAGGGGGATCCCATGTACGTGCTAGGCATGTCATTTTGAGGAGAAGAAATACACAAATAAATTATATTTTTAGGTTTTTTGGAAGGGGTGGGCGCAAATACGATTTTCCCACCAAAAACTTTTTGAAAAGCAATTCCATTCAATGTTTTAGTTGACCAATAACCCTGTATTTATATCTTGTAGGAAGTTTGCAGTGTCTACAAAAATTCCTGACACTAAGTGGTGTCAGAAGTGTTGTGTTGGTAAGTAAAGATCTGCAGAATAAATACCAATAAGCAGTACAAATGGTAGCAGTATTAAGACTTCTGAGTCAGTTTCTGGAGGTACCAGAAGAAAAGGCTTTTCTGACATTGTTGTGAAAATACGCGTCTCCAGGCAGAGAGCTCCTTCAGATTAGTTCTTGCATTTAAGCAGTGAAAACTTTCCCATTTCTCTCTCCATATTTAAAGACAGTTCTTGGGAAATGCAGAGAAGCAGAACAGGTGTCAAATTTAAACCAGCCTGTAGGAAAAACCTGATTTCCCTGGACAGATTGATGTAAAGAAACAGCTGCAGTGTGCTTTCTAGCACACAAGTTCAAATTATTAATATTGGATAATAAAAACAAGGAGTATTTTTAATTCTTTGGGGGCAGTGTTGTCTCTGAAGCCTTTATGGTGTGTTCAGAGTGCCAACTGCTGAAGAGTCACAGCTGCAATGTGTTAAAACGTGTTTGAAAAAGGGGAGAGGAGCAGATAGTTTAAAAAAAGGAGGAAGAAAAAAAACCAGGAAAGGTAATTATGCATGATCTCTTGGAGGCAAGCTCTTGTCCCTGGAAATGTTTCACCTGGTGTTCCATAATCAAACGTTTGCTGTGAGGAGTTGTATTATGCAGGAGATTTTCAGAGGCTCAGTGGTGAGTGAGCATCCATCTGTCACTTATCCTGATGAAAATCTCCCAGACACTGCTGAAACATCCTTTTTGTTTGTTACCACTTCTTTGTCCAGCTCACCTGTTAAAACTTGACTTTTTCTGGGATACAAATCCTTTAGGGTGCGGTAGGGTGTTAACAGTATGCGCACAATATGTGTGCATTCAGGCCCAGACTTAATTGAGGCATCTAGTCAAGCTGTGAATGTTAATGGACTGATGAAAGGAAAAGTCCTCGGCCTCTCACGCCTTTGCAGTGATGGAAGTCGCCTGGGGAGTGGAGGGAATCAGAGTAGATAGAAACTCTGGCTTTCTGACATGGAAGGTCATTTCAAAGACAGTATGTTTTAAGGTCTCTGCTTATGAAATGAGAAGGCTGGTGGTACGTTCCTCCGTAATCTTAAGGTTTGTGTACAAACTGGCCTGGAGCTGAACAAGCATGCCGTGGGACTTGGCGTAGCTAACGGAGGGGGAGCTTGCTGTTCCTGGCATTCAGAAATAGCTGAACCTAGTCGGTCTGTAGTGCTTCTTGCATGATAGGCACTAAGTGAGAATTTATGATGGCAACGTAGGCAGCTGCAAAAGATGGGCCTGAGTGGAGAGGTTAGATCCCCTGGCCCCCCTGTACTACCCTACTTGTGTGCAGCCTGAGTCTCAACTCCTGGCAGCAGCATAAATATAAGGCCTGGGAAAAGCTGCAGTGCCGCAGGAGGCAGAGAGAGACCAGAACTTCTGGTCCTGTTTCTGCAGCTTACTGGTGTTGATAATTGCACGTTTTGTAGTTTCTGCTGCTGCGTTCAGCCTTACTAAGGGTCGCACCAAGTGTTATTTCCTGCATTTTGCAGTTGGCTTGATGTTGAGCGAGAAATCAGATTCGTGTAACTAAGCTTTGCTGTCTAAAGTGCTGGTGGCTGGCCAGTGAATTTCCCTGGGAACAGAACAGCATGAGCGTATTTCATTTATGTAGCTAGTATTGTGGTAGAGACTCATTATCTGAATTGCACTGTTAATTCCCTAGTGGCCCAAGGTTGTTTTATTGTGCTTTAAAATCAGATCTTTAGGCATAGCTGCATGAGGCATAAAGTAAAAACTTGTTCATCTTATACAACAGGTATGCTGGCAGCGCTTAAGGAATGAAATCTTCTTGTTACTGTGTGGTCTGTACAATTAAGGTTGTAAAACTGACTTTGGCATTTCTTGGCTATTCAGTGCTCAGCTTTGCAACTTTTAGTGCCTTTTCTCCAGTTTTTACTTGAGCTCTGGTAAACAGCATAACGAGAGCAGTTGAGTGGGAGCTGATGACGTCACTTTAAAACTGGGTTTCCTTCTGATCTGAACGAGTGGTCATCAGAAATACAGAGTACTTGGCTCTCAGACCTGCAATGAGAGTGCCTGAAAGGCAGCTGAGCAATTCCTAAATGACAGTGATTGTTCAGTTCCTGCTGGAGAAGAGTCAGTGTCTCATAGAAAAAGCCGTTCTTAAACAGCTTCTTGTGATAAGCTCTTAACAGCTTCTCAGAGATGGCTTAGGCAAACCAATATAGTGGAGGGAGATACTTAAAGTGCATGCGTAGACCTAGCTTGTAGACTGGCTAGAGCAGTAAATCCCATCTACCAATTTAAAAAAACAACACTAAACTTTATTATGGCTTATTTGGCACCAGCTACTAGCTGTTTACGCCCTGGGGAAGGGCAGCCCCTGTTTCAACGTGCTCACTGCCACCATAGTGTGGATGTTGACTTTTCAGCAGCCTCCTTTTATAAAGGATTAGGGTGAGGCTTTTATTTTCCAGAACTGTATGGACTGTTAGTTGAAAATGGTTTACAAGCTGTATTTGCTCAGTATACTAATGTACTTTACCTCTCCTTTTTTGGCAGTGAGGAATCCTTACACGGGTCACAAGTACCTTTGTGGAGCACTACAGTCTAGCATTGTTTTGTTAGAATGGGTTGAACCAATGCAAAAATTTATGCTAATCAAGGTAATATTACGATGAGGTGAAACACTCTTCTGCTGGTTTTCTGTTGTATTTATCTTGCGATTTGTTAAGAATTAGTAATAGCTATTTATTGTGTTAATTCTCTTGGCTTCTGTTAAATTACGTTGGAAATAACTATTTAAACATCTGCAGCTGCTATGACTTGATCAACCTGGGAAGTAAAGCGGCCCTATAGCTAGGGAGAGCAAAGATGGGTATCGTGCTCTTGTCTATGGGCAGCCACAAGGAAAGCACATGATTAAAGACAGATCCTGTCCATTTTAACCACATTGGCATGAAGGCTCCATAATCTTCAACTTGGACGTTCTGCATCTATCAATTACTGTTATCCGAAGAAGTAAACTTAACGTTACAAAATGTACTGGATAAAACTTACTGTGCTGTTTAAATGTCTTATAGCAACTCAGACTAAACTTTTTACTTGTTTCTCTTCTAACACTTATTTTTGTTTCTTAATCCAGCACATAGATTTTCCTGTACCTTGTCCGCTGAGGTTGTTTGAAATGCTGGTAGTCCCCGAGCAGGAATTCCCTTTAGTTTGTGTTGGTGTCAGTAGAGGGAGAGACTTCAACCAAGTGGTGAAGTTTGAGACTGTCAACCCAAATTCTACCTCCTCATGGTTTACAGAAACAGGTTTGTGTGCTACAGTAATTGCATTCAGAAATGTTCCTTGCTCTTTTATTATAGCTGAAACACCAGAAAGTTACAGTTTCCTCTAAGGAAACTAATGGTCGTATCATTAAAGCTAAGTGATCATTATAAATTTCCAGTTTAAGGGGGATATCTGGTTGCACCTTTACCTTTTTTGGATGTTTCTACTGTTGCACTAAATTTGACTTTTTAAGTTTTCGAGTATAACAGAGGACAAAATTGTGGTTCTTTGGCATTTCCATAAATCGGGTTGTACATGCCTCTTATCCACTGTGCTGTTCTGTGCTCTAGCCTGGCACCGTGGCTTTTATTCATTTAAGAGATTTGAATACAATTTCAGTCTGAGCAATTTCTTTCAAAATCATTCTAGGTGTGGTTTGGCTCTGCTGCAATAAGCCAGTAAGGTTAAAAATGCTGTTCTCGGCCTACTGCTTAGAAAGAGAGAGAGGGAGTGTTTCTATTCTTGCGATGTTTGTGGAATGAGAAAAGAACTAGCAGGAAACTAAGCCCCTGTCCATCGCTGGTCGGGGTGCTGTATGAGTGAGGAAGACACCACCTAAGCAACAGTAGAAACTGTCTTAAGAAGGAAGTGTGCTAAGAATTATGTTTCTAGATTTGCAGGGTTCTCTTTAAAACCGACTACACTAGTGAGTGGACCCCAGTCCTAGCTTGCAGGTTTAAAAGCAGTAAATAAATTAGTTATTACCTGGCACAGAGAAAATAACACAGAATTCCGTTGTTGATCCATGGTGAATTTGTAAGTAGCATTGTCCTGGCATATACATATGCATGGATCCAGCTGATTGGATGCTGTGGAACTCACTAAAAAGTACAGTTTCCACTAGAAAGAGGCCTGCTTTCTTGCTGCTAAAAAGTACTTATCAGATTTTGATACAGTTTAAAGAATAGCTGCAAAAAACAAAGTGATCAGTGGATGGCCAATTAATGCACTTACGACTTCAAAGTTAGTGCATTGTATTTTCAAGCTTATACATGTATTTCTGTAACTAGGTGACTTCAGTTGAGTCAGTAAAAGTAGCACACTGAAGAAAAACTCTTTGAACTATAATGTCCTGTTGTCATTCTTCTTTCAGTATTGTCTTCATCAGCGTGTAAATACAAGAACAATAATACCTTCCTGGTTCCCATGTTTTTTAACGTGGTTCACTTAACACTGCATTGTGCTTTCCTAAATACTTTTAGCTTCTTGGATCATTTGTGTGTTCTCTTGTTGTGTCTATGTTGTCATTTTCTCCTATTTGTTTGACGCTAATTTAAACCCTTGGGTTATATTGGTTTCTTCCTGTCCCCTGCTGGCAGGATGGAGATAGAGCAAGCAAACAAAATTTCAGTGTTTTTGAATGAGGAAAGTGTGTACCATGTGGTCACAAATAGCTTTCATCAAATAGTTGTTTTCTTTGTCTGACTCTTAGTATTTGTTTGTAAATGTCTGATAAAGACATTAAAAAAAAAAAGGTTGTTATTTATATTAGCAGGCCCAGACTTAATGCAAGGGCTTGCTTTCTCCCATTCTTCTCCCTCTCGTTAGCTTCAGCCAGTGCAGTGCATGTTTCCGCACATCACTGTGGTTGCACAGATGTATATACTCCCATCCTTCTCTTGCATGCTTTCATCGTGGCTGTATCCACCTTTGGTTAAAGTCATGCATTAGAAATTGATCACAAAAAGACCACAAATATATACCTTCCAAGACATCAAATGCCAAAAAGAGAGGAAGGGACCATCTCAGGTAACACGTTTCTGCCATCCCACTTGGGGAGTTTTTTGCTTCTCAACAGGACTATGGATTTCATTGTTCAACTGAGAGCTGCTTTTGTATTTTAGGTAACATGCCCTAATTTCTCATCTCTAACAGATTTAATGAGTTTCACTCTTTTCTGTATGAAAGAATGCCTGCAGAATCACTGGCATCAATGCCAAATTAGTAAGAGCTGCTTTTTGTGTAATTTTAATGTTAACAAACAGACTGCAATCACACTTCTCTTTTGAGTTGACATGTCCACTGATCACTTGTGGGTCAGATCCCCTTGTTTTCTGTGATGGAGACTGCTGCAGCTGTAACTCAGAAGAAAGAAAAGATAACCCTTTTTTTTAAGAGTTTGGAGAAAGGAAAAATATTCCCCCATATTGTAAAATCTGGGGATGGAAAGTCTGAAAATAGCAGCAAGGATTGAGTAATAATATAAAAGTCCCTAGCAAGATTTAGAAATAAAGGTAGAACAAAAATGAAATGAAACAGCATTCAGGTTTAGTGTGGACAGTCTCAGACGCACGCATTTTTTTTTGCAACAGCGATATTAAAAGAGATCCAAGAGATAATTAAAGGACAACAATGTACATGTGAGTTTGCTTTTGTGACATGGCTCAGAAAAGGCTGGATTAAGTCCATACTTTAATATTACAGCTTCAGTTTTCCCGTCACAGTCAACATGTTGGATAAGTGGACATGCCTTTGTAAGAGAAGAGAAATGTCACTGGTAAGATGATGATTTTCAGTAGATAAAAACACACTAACCCATTAAATTGTCTCAAACTCTAGAACTTCCATTTCAAATTTCATGGTAATTTATGTTATAAACTAACACTGTCATTTTTTTATAGACACTACAGAGACAAGTGTTGTACATGTAACACAGCTGGAGAGAGATACCATTTTGGTGTGTTTGGATTGTAAGTTTTAGAACCAACTAAATATATACATATGCATGTACATGCATACTGTCTGTCTTCAAATTAGGCCATATGCTGAAGATTAATTGTTGGTTGACACATCCTATTTATTGCCTAGGCTGCATAAAAATAGTGAATCTACAAGGCAGGTTAAAATCCAGCCGAAAACTGTCATCGGAGCTCACATTCGATTTTCAAATTGAATCAATAGGTAAGTTGGATTTCAGTCTTCACATTGACTGTCCTGATTCTCTTATTTAGTGTTACAGTACAGAATTAAAGATGCTAACTGTCAAGTCTTTGACATGTGAAACACATTAACTCATGCATTTCCCTTGTGTCAGAAGGCTCAGTGGAAGGTTCAGTACACAGTACCATGTGCTTCCCCAAGAGCAAACAGAGCAGTAACCCCGGAGTTTTCCCTGGTTAGGCTAAACAGCCTGGAGACATGGAGTCTCTAAGGGAGACATTCGGCCTCTAAAGGAAAACCTGAACACAACCTGCTCAAAGTCTGTGAATCATTCATGGCCGATTCATTCTGCATGTGTGTTCGCACAGTCCATTTCTAAAAAGCAGCTCATACACCATGTCACGCTATGTAAAAAGAGGCTAGTTGCTTTCTTGGGAAGAATCAAAGTGAATTAATTTGTGAAACAGAAAGACAGGATACATTCATTTTGGTATTTTTCCAACTCTAGAGATGGCAATGGGTAGAGAGTTGGGAGATCTTTGGGAGAGCTGAAGGCATTTCCAGTCCCAGTCTGTTCCTAGAGAGGATGAGAAGAGGAACCCAAGGGTAGGAGGTGATCGGAGGAAGAAATTGCATGAAGGAAATAGTTTGGAGCCAGAAGGGGAAGAGAAGGCTGAGGAAGGATGTGTGCACAATGGAGAGTAGCACCAGAACGAGAGGAACGGTGGGAACAAAAATAATAGGGAGGTGGAGGGAATTTCTCCCTGAAGAGACGCTTTGAAGCTTTGGGTACTTCAAACATAATCTCCCACAGAGAACAAGACAGAAAAAAGACACTGTCATGGAAAACATTGCTTTTATGCCTCCCGTTGGTTAGGAACGGGGGAAGGAAGGAGTAAGTGTACTTGAATCAGCTCACTGTGGGAACTCTGCACATGCTGTGGTCCTCTCTCACCTCGTCATAAATGAGGTACCAGCGTCCTGCTCTGGCCTGGCAGTGTCTCTGAAGAGCTCTGTTCCATTTCCTGCATCCCTGCAAGCAGGACAGACTCTTCCTGGTGACCTACGCATTTGCTGCTGTCTCTGAGGAGGCCCTAGACCCATTTCTTTTCACAGGATTAAAATGCAGGTGTGCCTGTCGCATCATTCTATTTAGGTGACAAAGGCAGGGCTGGGGAGAGCAGGTCTCCCTAAAACTTCCCGCTGCTGTTACATAAGGACTGTATAAGCCAATAGTTACTTGTAAAATGAAACATCACTGCAGGATCCCTGTAACTTTTCTGCTAAAATTCAATTAACATTTTACTCTTAACATTAAAATAAGGAGGTTCCTGTTTAGAGGAAGGGACTTTTTTTTTTTTTTAAACTAGAAAGATTCTAATTGGGTGTGATTATTTGTAAACCTTACTCTTCTTTAAAAATATTTTTAATATACATACATATACAAACAGAACTACTATGGAGGCAGATGCAGTGGTTCTTCCAAGACCTTCTGCAGTCTGCACAAACTTCAAAATTGCAATGCTGTGCTTTTCACCTTAAAAGAATGAGCTGACATTATATCTGATTCTAGTCTTCTTTTTCTACCAGTCTGTCTACAAGACAGTGTGTTAGCCTTCTGGAAACATGGAATGCAAGGAAGGAGTTTTAGATCTAACGAGGTGAGTGCTGCGTTTTGCTTCAATTTCTAGTATTTATATTATAACCCAAGTTTAAGATAAATAGATAACATTGTGATTTGAAAAAGAATAAAACATTTCAGTAACATCCTAGGTTAGACCTGGAAGCTGGAGTCTCATTTTAAGCATGCTTCATAAGCCAGAAATGAATTAGACCTGCTGTTCCAAAGATGAAAGTGTAAATGTTAAAATATTTCTTTAGAGCAAAGATCCTTTTATTCCTCCCTAGTGGAAAACTGCATAAAGTAGCCAAGTTGGACACAGTGTCCTTCTGACTTGGTGGGATATTATGCCCACGTTGCATAGGTGGAGGGAGACAGCGGAGAATCCAGCCAACCCAAAGAAATTGGCTTAGGCCAGGAGTTTTTTTTCTGCTAAATTGGCCACACGTGATTGAAATAAGTGTTAGTCCTCCTTTGCACTCTGTTGAAGAAAGCTGCATGACATAATCGGTAATAGTGGTGAGTGGTGCCTCTGCAGTTGGGAAATGAGCTGAGCTAGTATATGCTGCAAGGCTGCAGCTGAGATGAAGCTGTACTGGGAACCCCTTTCAGGTCTAACATACCAAGAAGAAAGCAGCAGCAGAATTGGTGCCATTAAAAAGTAACCAAGGCTAAGTCTTGGTTACATTAATCTTCAGTTTAAATTGCTTCAAAGACCAGCTTCTTGTCACAGTGCCAAACAGTGGTTGCTCATTGTTCTTGGTCTCCTCCGTGATAATTTTCCTGAGTCACTTAAAGATTTTAGCACCCAACTTTCACAAGATTTTGCACTCTCAGGAGAACAGTGTCAGGCTGACCTAAAGATTGTGCTTTATAAAATTTCTGTGCAGTCCTGTTTTTCAGCCAGTTGCACGTGAGTTTTAAACATAGTTAAACTATTATATCTATCCTATACCTTTTTTCCTGTTGCAAATCTACATATTGGTGGAAGCACTGTGTTTTGTTGGATTTCAATCTCTTGATTTCTCTTGATTTGGTCATTAAAGATTATTTACAAACTTTGCCAATTAGTTCATCAGTGTTGCATCAGCTGGAGAGACTGAATTCATTATGGCTAACAGTATTTTAAGGTACCCGTACGCTCGCACCATGCCAAGTTTAGATATTCCACGTTATTACACAATTACATTTATCTACACAAAGCCACAGCTGACCTAATCTGTGCTAACAGTAATCCTGCTCTTTGTGGGAAGCTGGACTAGAGACTAGAGTCCGAATACCCTTTATTTCTAAGTTTACAAATGCTTTTTGTGGCATCTGTATATTTGCTCACCAGACATGGTTGTCCGTCTCCCAAGAATGTTTACCATAATGGTAAACTGCAATACCCCTGCTCTTAGCACAGACCACGAGGAGGAGATGATGACTCTCCGCTTTTCTCCAACTCCAGAGTGCTGCTAGCAGCATTCTGCAAGTCTCAGTGTATTGCTCCACCCATTGGCACTCAGTACCTCTGATCGAGTTGTGAGAGGATGTGCCCCAGGGTGCTGCAGTGCAAGTGCATGCTTTATATTGTTTATGTAAGCATAAGGAACGCTGTCTTCTTGCTTTGTTATTGTCAAGCCAGCACCTAAATGAAGAACAGAAGGCAAGACCAAAATGTCAGAAAGAAAGCCAACCCAGACTTTTTTTCTGTAGAACACCTCTAGGGTAAGCTCTCAGGCCTTGTTAAAATCCTTACCTCTCCTGGTTGCTACAACTACTAAGAAAAACCCATTTTCATCTGCAAGTGTGAAAGGCCTGCATTTCTGGACTCAAATCTTGGCCATGTTCATTACTTGTGGGGATTTTTACTGTGTAAAAACCTAACTAACCTAACTTTGCAACACATTTGTCTTTGAACGCATTATTAGCTCAAATTCTCTATTCTAATATTGGTAAATCTAATTGGGGATGATTTCAGCTGTTTGTAAAGTTACTTCACCTTTTCCGTCCACAACTGTGACCTTCCACAGTGGCTTGATTCAATGGGAAGAATGAAACAACAAGGAACTGTGTGAATTCTGAGACAAAACTCTCAGAATTTGTGCCAAGATTGTTCAGACTGAATCCCCCCCCCTCCCAAAAAAAAAACACGGAAGTGTGGAAGTTCATTGTTGTGAATTAAAACTTTTCTTGAAGTCCTTTGTGCAAAAAGTGAATTCCCTAAGTCAGCTAAACCTGCTAGGATCTGGGAAGGAAAGAAGAGTCGCTTCTGTTCTCAAAGATGTGAAAAGTGGCTGTGTAGAAAGGGAGCTTTGTAAACAGTGCTGCCTGCTGGCATGGTGACTTGATATCCTTTGGAGTGTGCACTGGGCTTTGACTTGACTTGCTATTTGGTGCTTTGGCATTCACATAATCATAAAGATTTATCACAGTAGTACAAGTCATTTGTAGTAAACAAAGCTCTTACACTATTTCTCAAATGTCAAAATATTAAGTTTTCTTTTCACAATGGGCATAAGTGCCACAAATTAGATTATATTTCTCTGTTAAGCTTTTTCAGAATATGAACTTCCTGCAATAATACTATGATTCAGAATCTAAATGAAATGTGTAGGTATTTGGTGTGCAGTTTACCTGACTGTTTTGGATATCTGCTGTAGAGTGAGACAAATTGCGCCCCACGGATACCTCTTTCATTCATGGCTCTAAAGAGATTTGCACCAGCAGCTCAGATGCTGTGGCAGGGCAGTGCTGAGCCCTGTTGTCATGCTTCCAATTGCTACCAGAGAAATTCACGTAATGTGGCAGGAGTTACAGAAAATCTTGTTAGTCCTCATTTAAGAGTGACAGTTATTTTAAATCCTCTAAGCTGACTTAAGTCAGCAGTGAATTTGTAACATCAGCCATGGTTGATTCTTTTCTCTAGGTTAACTTTTTTTAATGCATTTCACACATAAATACCTGTCTTATTTTTGTTGTCTAGATCACACAAGAAATTTCTGATAATACCAGGATATTCAGGCTTCTGGGATCTGACAGGTATGAACAGAACTGAAGATAGCATGTTAAAATAGAAGAATAATCTGTCGTCTTTTCCACCTACCTTTTAAAAGTATTCTTGTTTCTTGTGATCCCTTTTGTAGCCATCTTACTCGTTCCTTTTGCATGCATATATGCCTTTCAGCCCTTTAAGTTTACTTCTTTTTCCTCTTAAATGAATACAGATATCGCCTGTGGGCTTCCAGAAGGTACTCATTCTCAATAGTAAGGCCGTATTTGGCTGCAATCACAAGTCTCTGGGAATGTCTTCCTTTTTGCACTGAAGTTTTTGCGTTCAACTTGGTAAAATCTTCACTTTTCAGATGCTCTGCTGCAGCAGCCAATCAGGATCTACCTCTTGAGGCAAATGCAGAAAATACATAATGTAAATATCTCACTTCTTCCCCCAGAAAGGAGCTCTAACTGTTGTTCTCCCAACACGACAGCTCAGGTGTTCAAGAGCCCTTCATAATCCCCAGTGTAGCTGTTCTTTGGTGTCTGTCTGACAGGACTGTAACACTGTGCCTCTGTCTGACCCATCAGATATCGGCGTGCCTAGTCAGTAACCGCTATTTTAGGAGCGTCACTGACTTCCTCAACTTTCTCTGCCCTGTTGTCGAACTTTGTACTTCTCTAACAGTCATGAAAACAGCAGATGTTCTGTCTTCTGGGGAGTGTGTGCTGACGTGACAATTTCACCAGCAACATATTCATACACAGAGCAGAGACACTCATTTTTCTGCTGAGAATTGCCTCTGTCTTACACCACTCAGAGAGATCCTCACCTTCGTGTGGCATCTCAGAACCACTGAGAAGCTTCCCATCAACCAAAGGCTCTCCCCTTATCTGCTTGTCCAAGCTTGATGCACAACTCTGTAATAGTCCATAACATCAACAGTATTAAATAGCACCATGGCTTTATCAGCTAGCTACCTTACAGCTGTTTTTGCTGGCTGGAGGTTGGGGGTTCTGCCTTATTTGCAATACCTGATAGCTTTTTGATAATGGGTAACTAAGTGCAAAACGAAATGCATCAAAACTAAATGCATGTAATGTAATGCAAACGTAACTAAATGCATTCATTGCTGACTTCTCAGTGAGGTGTGTATGGAGCACAGCTTTATTATGCCATTTCTCTTAGCTGAGAGAGAGTGCAGCTCAATTTAAAAACAAGTCTGACTTCAGAATGGAATGTCACATTGCAGATCATTGCCTTGGAAAAAATAGCTTCTTCTCTAATTATTGGTCCATCTATTTCCAGCTTACGCTAATATTCTCCTAAATCTGAGGCAATGTTGAAAGATTTTGCACTGCAATAAATATTAATTCCACCTTCTTCACACATCATTTCGCTTGCAGGACTGTCATATTTCATACTTTAGCTTTGAAACCTTCCCCAGTAACACGTGTCACTTCCTAGTTGGTTCATAGGAACTGGGGCTCTGAGAAGCCAAAACACTGATGTCAGTGTGATAAGAGCTTGCCTGTTGCTTTCTCTCAGCGAGCAGGGAATGCCCTGTGGTATGAGATGTCATTTCTTTTACAGCATGTCAAGCAGAGCCTGGATTTTCTGAGCATTAGTTTTAAAGCAAGCAACCTCTTCCTGGTTGAATTCACAATAGTTAGATGGATTTGAATTTCCCACAGTTTCTACCTTCACTCTTCAGTGTTTGTGGGGCAGAATTTGGTCAGGAACAGTCAAGAGATAACCCAACAGCAATTTATATATCCTGGTCCATTCAGCAGTTTGAGTGCCTGATTAAACATCTTGAATAGGTTGTGAAATTGAGTAATTTCCCTCCTTTGAAGACAATGGTCTGATCTAGGATGGTCTTTATGGTCTTTCCAGTTGTAGTGTAGATACAGCTAACCCAGTCTCCTGCCTCCAGTGCTGGCCAAAAGTTGGTACCAAGAAAAGAGTATGAGAGGAGACTATGCATGTAGTGATCCTTCCCTTGGAGACTATCTCAGCCTACAAGACTTTGTGTCTCTGAGACCTTCAGAGCTGGAGGAAGTTTCTGTGGATTTAGTGATCCCTCATGGAATATGTGGGCTCAGGGAGAAACTTGCAGAAGAGTCAACTTTTGGGGTCTGTCATGTCCAATGGCCAAGGACAGGTGAAGCAACCAACTCTCCCTTATGTTGATATGCTTGCCTTCAGTGAGTGTTCAGGGTGACTGCAGTGATCCTTTATGTTCTTCTTAGAGTGGTCTGGATGTAGTTCTTTCAGTGTGCAGTGCTGAGTGGTGCGATATACATGCCCAGGTCTTACACACACAAGCTTACCTTTCTGAGTGGTCCAGTGTGCCCTACACAGGTCTTGTACAACACAGCAGGCACAGTTCCCTTCTCGTCGTTTCTGGCAGCAAGACAAAACACGGGCTGTGTCTAACTCAGGGCTGCCTTTTCAGTTGCAAAATAAGCCTCTGTCAGAAAAACTTCCTGTACTTCCTATTGGGCACACCATCTGAGAGAGAGGAGAGAGGATAACTTTTCTCCTTTTTCAGTAAAGGGCTAATGCCTTCCAGGACTGGCGTCTGATTAGCAGGTTAGCTTTGCAAAGCTCCAGGAAAGCACGAGCCCAAGCAGGCAGCTGTGATGGGTCCAGACCCTTCTCAGAAGCACCTGCTGAAGGGTGTGGACCAGAGACAACAGGCATAAGTAGTAGCAAGGGAAGTTCTGGCTGGATAGAAGAGGGGAGAGTATCACTGTGGGGGAGGTCAAACACTGGACTAGTGGCCCGGAGAGGCTGCGGAGATCCTTGGAAGATACCCTGACCGTGCCTGGACAGGACCCTGAGATTGAGCAGGGATTAGACGAGAGGTCTCCAGGGAAAGAGAAATGACTGCTAGTCAAATGAACAAGTGGGAAGAATATTTACAGCTATATCCAGGGATGCCTTTAAATGAAGGATTACTTGACTTATTGTGACTTTTCTTTTTCTTTTTTTTTTTTTTTCTTCTTTCTCCTAGGGTCGTGGTGCTGGAGAGCAGGCCAACAGATAACCCAACAGCCAACAGCAATTTATATATCCTGGCAGGGCATGAGAACAGTTACTGAGAACAGTGCATGGCAACTCACCATGACAAGATAACACTCCTGCTGCAGCATTCATGGCAGGCTGAAAATGCACAAAAGCTGCAGTAACCCGACTTCAGTTACTTTATAATTTATTGTGGCATGAGAGGAAGATGAGAATTGTTTGTGGTATGGACACATTAGCATTAAGATACCACAGAAGTGCTTAATTTACTGTTATGTAATCTTTGTACATACGCAGTATTTTTCAGTGAAACTTCTTGCTGAAGACCTACACTGACCTTATGTAGATAGTGGTCCTCCTGTTAAGTACAAGTGTCTTACCTGTACAGATGTAAAAGTCACTGAGGATGCAAAAATGAAATCGGGGTACTATTTTAAGGACTTCTCGTGTGTTTATTATAAAGTGGGATGCTAGCAACAAATATAGTACATTTAACAACACTATTGTATTTTATTATATGTAATTTACTAATACAAATAAATCTTAACTTTTAGAAATTGTAACCAAGGCTGTAATCAGATTACAATCTTGTTTTTAATTTTGATGCAACACACTGGTGTTCATGTTTGCACAACGTATTGAGATGTGATGTATTTAGTCACAAAGGTAAGCTGTGACTTTGTGGATATGACTTGGGCTTCAGAGTTCCTTTTTTTAGTTTACTTGGATCGTTTTCTTTGTGAAACAAACCAGTTAAACACCTGTATTTTTATATTTAATTAAAACTCTCTTTATGATTCTTTCTCTATGCTTGAAAACAATACTTCCTGGATGGGTGTCAGTCCCAGAATAGTGGTACCTTGCTGTAACACTGCAATAGGTGTTTGAATTACTAGTGTATACAATGGTTAAAAATTAGTATTACTGTTCATCTTACTAAATAGCTTCATATCACAATGAAAAGTAGCAACATTCCACATTGTGGAAATGGCTCAAAGATCTTGTCATTTTGACTTTTTTTGGCCTTAACCATTTTCACACTTTTCTTGATTTAGGGTGTTAACACATGGCCAAAATAATTTAGTTACTACCTCATTCAAACAATACAATGGTTACTACGCATCACAGGAACTTAGTTTTGATCAGAAGTATTTTTGATTGCTATTTTCCAATGGAGTATGTAAATGCCAAGTTTTACCAAAATGCACACATTTGACTCCTTTTTTTGTATATGTTCTTTATATTTTATTGTGATAATATACACTAAAAACAAACTAAATTTAAAGTGATTTATGGCCTGCATTATTGTTGTGATTGGTAATGCTTTGGAATATGTTCCCTAATGTATATAATGTAAAATAAACTTTTTTTAACACGTTGTTGTATAAGTAGATTACCACCTGCACTAATTTCCACCTAAGACTAACATGCTGATGGAACACACAGAGTTTTGAATTCTCCTATTAAATGTTTATGTGCCAAACAGAGAAGCTGGGCATTCTGAATGTATGAAAGGTCAGACTGCTGGGGCTCAACTGAATTTTGGCTTGTGCTAGCACTAGAGGGTAGGTATTACTACCCTTTTGACCTTTAAGCACCAGACCTATACACTTTAGAATTTGTCTTCCCCAATTTCAGCTTACTTGTTTCAATTCTTCCCTACTGTATCTTGGCCCCTCCTGCCATTGGCTAGTTTTCTAAGTTCATTGGCTGCAAAAAAGGATTTCTTTTTCCTTCCCCCAGCAAGGCTTTTTCTGCCTATAGGACCCAGGTGTGTTGCCTCTGCTAGCCACATCCCTTCTGTTCCCTTGTACTGAACCTCAGAGCAGCCCCATGGGAGAGATGGTAACACGAGCCCCACCGCTGAGAAGCTGAATTCTCAGAAAAGGCAAGAACTTCTGTGCATTTCACAGCACATTTGTGCTGCTGCTGCCCGAGGGGGATTTCCGCGTCTCTTCTCACAGGCTCTTCCTCACTTAAACACACAAAAAGTAGCTGAATTTTAACCAAAACACCCCTAAAATACAATATAGCTGATGTGCAAATGAGAGATCCCTGAATGTGCTTCCTCCTGTTGGGTTGCTGCAGCAGCTGTGGCCAATTGTCTTGCTGTTTTGGGGCTCTGGGGCCATTGCTGAATTGCAGGTGACAGGAGCTCAGGGGCTTTTGTTTTATTTTGGCTGAGCATTTTTTGGTATATAGATGCAATCTGGGATGCAGCTGGAAGAGCTGGCCAGATGAGAAATAGGACAGGGCAATGGCATGTGACAGGAAGGGAAGGCGAATATTGTGCTAGGACAGGTCTGTCTCCAGTGCATTGGTAAAGACAGTTTGGCTTCTATGTGCTGCTCTCCAGTCTCAAAGATGAGGAAGGAGCAAAGGTTTTTCCTCTCAAATCCATGAAGAAGCTATGGAAGTGGGGAGCTGGTCTGCAGACTAGGCTTGCTCCTGAAATCTTGGGGACTCCAAAGGGTGCCAGGGCTCCTGCTTTTTGATGAATTGCCCTGTTGCAGAATTTGGGGGTCTGTGCTGCAATACTGGTTCTCTGGCCTCCCGAGCTGCTTAGTTCCTGGCAGCTGCCTGGATGTCTGGTAGAGCAAGAGGTCTCCTCTGCTAGGCCTGCAGCTGCCCCGAAGCAACAGCTTCCTAGAGCCACGCTTAGTGGCAGCTTCCAAAACCACCCCTCCTGATGTAAGTCTGTGTGGCTGACTGAAAGGAGCAGATTCATGGGCAGGAAGCTGAATTACAGGCAAGCCTACAGCTAGTTAAAGCAGCTACTCTAACAGCCCGTGCGGGTTCCGCTTTTCTTTCTCTTCCCAGCCCTGTCTACTCTGGCTGCTTTCGCTCCTGGCCGCTCACATGCGGAAGTGTGCTGTGATGTGGCCAAGCGATAGGACGTTCACCAACCAGGTAGCAAAGTTTTGATCAGTGCAGGGGCCAAGCTTTAGTCCTGGTTCAAAATGAGCTTTCTTAAAGATATTCTGATCCTTTGCAGAGATGTTCCTGGACGTAAGGAAGCCAGGGGAGTAAGTGCGGAATTTATCGTGTTCTTGTGTGTCTCTACAGATGGTGCTGTGTGCCCCTGTCAGAAATGGGAAATGGGGATGTTCTCAAAGAGAGGCTCAGATTCAGGTTTTGCAGCCTACTGCCATCAACTGAAAGCAAGAGCTTTGCAAGGTGACACGCTTGTTGCTACCTACCTGTTCTTACAGTTTGCAACCATGACCCTGAGATCAGACTGCATGCGCCCTGGGCTGGGGGCACCAGGCAGTCTCTGGGCAGCGGTGGGGATGAATACGTCCCCCAGGCTGAGGTGCTGGGCACAGCAGGGTGACTTTCTTACATCACTGCTGGCTTCAGCTTTACCGATACCACGCTGGGTTTTAAAGGACTCTACATAAAAGGGTTGAAAAGAAGCTGATAAAACCAGGGAACGCACCCAAACTTCTTGCCTCTCTTTGAGGAAACAGTTCAGGTTGATTTAAAACATGGATTATAGAGAGCTGTGTTCCAGATCTGTACTGAGGGGTGCAGAGAGAGCTTGGGGGGGGGGGGGGGGGGACATGGGCCCTGGTAGATTCTCGAGCCCCCGTTGTGGACAGTAATGCTGGAGAGAGGGATTAGCCTGTCTGCTTCCCAGCATCCTCTGCGATACGGCTGCATCACTGTCTCCTTCCCTCCTTGGGAAACACTTCCTTGGGTGCAGACATTCCCCCTGCACCTAACTGAAATCCAACATCATTCAGGTCCCCCTTCCTTTGCTCTGCCGTCCAACTGGCAGCTACTCCCAGCGGTGTCCTGCAGTCCAAATACAAGCCCATGTCTTCAGCCCCTGTCGGGCCCTTCTGGTGATATCCCTTCCCGTTCCCCACAGGCAGCCGCTCAGCCTGGGGGCATGTTGTCACTGTTTGTAAGCCCCAGCTGCTCTTCCAGCCCTCAGAGGAGAGCATGGCAAAGGGCTGCCGTGCCCCTCCAGCCTGTCCTCCTCTCCCTCCAGCAGCAGCCCGGGTGACCCCAAACGTCCCCATCCCGCCCACACACATCGTACACCGCAGACAGCCCTGCAAGCCACCGCCGTACTGGCTGCAACCTTTCACTTCTGCTCCTCCTGACAGCAATGGCGATCAGCATCGTCTTCGCCTCTCTTGGCGTAAGGGCAGATCATCCCATTGCCAGGCTCCCTGCACCTCCCCTTGCCACCAAGCCTTCTCCTTCCCCTCGTGCTTTGAGTCCTCTGTCATGAAGGCCCTCAGCAGCCCCTGGCTTTTAATTCCACGCGTTTTCGTGCAATAGCTTGCTCCGTAGCAAACGCCAGGAAAGCTGCAATCCTCCATCTGGGCGCCCTGCCTGTGGTGATGCACATGTCCATACCAAGTAACCGCCAGCACCTGCACCTGATTGGACTTTGGCTGCCTCTGCTGTCCTCCATGGATGTTGGGGCCCAAATCCAGAGATTTGGGACTGCAACCGGTGAGCGAACGACATCCTATTGCTCTCAGTCACATTCAGTGAATAGGTGGGATTTTTCCCATCCTGCCTTGGATGCTGGTTTAATTTTGCCATGTTTTGTGAAGCAGCGGCTCCTCAGACAGCCCCAGCGATAGCTGCAGCTTGTTAAATTGCTCCACAAGTGGATCCGCACCCTCCCACGCAGCCCGTGGAGCATGTCTGTGATGAACAAGTGGCCAGCGAGGAACCTGGACTGCCTTGTCCACTGACAAACCCAGGGCCCCCCAGGCATGGGGGGCACATGGTCCATGCTGGATGGGCCTGGGCATGGCAGGACCCTGGCCCCGCTGTGGGAAATGGCTGTGTCAGAAGGGAAGCCTTGAATTTGTGCAAAAAGCCAACCAAGCAACCCTGGGCTTTCACCAACAGCCCAAGTCATGGCCATTTAGGCAATACTCGGTGCTCAGATGGAAGACAGAATTTCCCTCCTGTCCAGCCCATCAGTGTCTTTTGAAAGGGATTTTAAAGTGAGCATTAAGGCATTGAAAGCCAGGAGCAAGAAGGCTAAATCCCGGGGGGCTGGGTGCTGATAGCTCACAGTCATGAGGTGCCTGTGGCCTTACCGAATGTTTGAACTAACTGTGAACACAGAACCTGAAATCTTACATCACTCAATGCTCTTTTGTGTGAAAGGGAGAGATACTGTAGGTCATTCACTGGTATCCAGGGGTCTCAGATCACAGTCCCGGCACTGCCTGACCATCATTTCCAAATAGAGGGGCTGGAAAGCAGAGCGCTGGTGCAGTTTTACACCCAGTGTTATGCACATTCAGGAGCTCCTGAAATGTTACGCTTCAGGATTTAAACTCTGACAGACTGATTTTTCACCATAAGGTAATGAGTACAACATCTTCCCAGTCTATCAGATGCTGAGACTGAGTGTTCCTGAATCTGCAGGCAGCCTGGCAGGCTGAAATAATAGCTCTGAGATGTGAAATTTCCCTCCTTTCATCCCCGTTCCAGCATGTTCAAAGCAGAAGTCTGACTCCTTCAGACAGGAGTATCTGCGTAGAGGAAAAATGCCCGAGGCAGGGCTGAGGGGTGAAGACAGCTCTTTCTGAGAGGCTAGATACATTATCTACCAAAGCACTGCTTAGCGCCTCAAGAACGTCTCCTGTCCCCAGAGCGTTTCACAAACATTAATTAGCTGAGCCTCCCAACGTGCATGCCATTCCTGACAGATGTTTGCCTAGCCAGTCCTTGAGACGAAGGGAGACTCCGCAGTCTCTCCAAAGCAATCTGTGCGGGTACTTCACCCTCCAGCTTGAAAGCTGGTCCTCAGCCTTACTTTCAGCCATCAGCACAGGTTTTCATACATCTTTCCTATCCCTCTCACTCTCCGTGCTCCCTCACAGCAGCTCACTATTGCCTCTTCCAGCCCTTGGGCTCTCCCTGGCCCTTGCACCTTCCAGAACAGGGCAAAAACTTCTCTTCAGCATCCTCCCTCCCTCCCTCCCTCCGTCCTGCCTATCAGGCCCCACAGACCACCGCGGACTTTGGGGTGCTTAAGCCACTGGGCTTTAGCTGCATTCTGGCTTTGCTTCTCCTGACCTTTTTCTCCCCCCTGAGAACCAGGCTCGCTTTTCACCCTTAAGGCTGTTCTTGTGCTGCTTTAACAGGGTGTTTATTTACCTCTGACCGCCGTCCACGTGTGAGATGATTGTACATGTCAAGCGGGGAGAGACTGGAGCCCCCGGGGAGGCGTCGCGCAGCCCCACGCCCTCCAGCCCGGCACGGGCAGCCGGTTACGGCAAGGGCCGGCGCCGGTCGCCACACGCTGGTCGCGCGGCCGTTAACGGCTCCCCGCCCGCAGGGGGCGCGCGCAGGGCGGCGCCCGCCTCGCGAGGCGGCGCGGGGGAGGGGCAGGGAGGAGGAGGGGGGGGGAGCCCGACCACGCGTCGCCGCGGCGCATGCGCGGGCGGCGCGGAGCGGGGCGGGGCGCCGCCGCCGCGCCTGCGCCCTGGCCGCCAGCCGTGCGGGCGAGGAAGGGGCGCGCGGAGCGTTGAGCGGCGGCGGCGGCGCTCCCCGCGGCCGACCCCGCCCCTCGCGGCCCGCCGGCCGCGCCGCGCCGCGCCGCCCTCCGCGGGGGCGACCGCCGAGAGCCGGGGGGAGGGGAATGCGGCAGCCGCCTCCCCCCCCCGCCGCTGGTGGCCTGCCGGCGGCGGCGGCGGTGGCGGCGGCGGCGGGGGGCCGCCGCGCCTCGCTCTGAGGGGCCCGCGGCCGCGCCGCCGGCGGCCGCCGCCGCCGCCATGCAGGCGCCGCCGCTCGGCTACGAGTTCTTCAGCGAGGAGAACGCGCCCAAGTGGCGGGGGCTCCTGGTGCCCGCCCTGAAGAAGGTGAGCGGGGGCGGGGGGCGGGGGGCCGCGCCGGGCCGCGGCGGCGGCGGCCTGGGAGCGCCGCGGCCAGCCCGCCCCGGGCGCGGCGCCTCGGCGGCCGGGCCCGGGGAGTCGCCGAGCCGCTGAGCCGCCTCGCGGGGCCTGCCGCCGCTCCCGGGGCTTTGCGCGCTCCGGAAGCGCCTGCTCGGCGCCGGCCGGTGCCCGCCGAGCATCCCCGCGGCCCCGTCACGGGGCAGCGGGCGGGCTGGGCTCCCGCGGAGGTCCCGGGTGACACGTCGGGGCCGGGGGGGGGGTCGTCTTCCCGAGCCGCTGCTGAGAGGCTTTTGGTTAATTAGTGTTCAGGTTTAACGGCTCTTAGTTAAGCCTGCCTTGGTGTAAGTGTTCCTCGCCGGGGAGGCTTCGTTAGGACGGAGCGGGGAGCCCTGCTCCCTCGGGAGGGTGCAGCTGGGGTCTGCGGCGTGGAGGGAGTTTATCTGGCGGAGGGGAAAATCGTCGGGGCTGCCTCTCCGCTGCTGTAGTCAGCGTTCAGAAAGCAGGAGACTTAAAATTAGCAGGAGGCTTCAGGCGCTCTTGCTTGAACCGGCTGCAGATCGCAGGGCTCGATCCGCACTCTTCAGGCGTACGCAGCAGCGTTTTGCAAGTCCGTTTGCTTATAGTGATTAACCGCAACTTTTGCGCCGAAGACTTGCGCCCAGGGCTAGCTGAACTGTTGTTCCCCGGCACAGACTGGAAGTCTCGAGTGTTGCAGTTGTACCCGTTCAGTATTTCTTCCTAATTTCCTCTTGCACCGCATTGCCTCACGTTTTTCTGGGCATGCTCTTTGAGATCTCCAGCTCTGTGTGGTTTCATCCAGTTCTTGGGAGTCTTCTTACTTGTCTCATCCATAGCATATGCTGTTAATGTCTTATCCGTGATCATTAGTCACTCTTCTGAAACTAAGCTTCGAGGCTAAGCGTTTGACCCAGGCTAACTCTGCTTCCTACGGTGCTTTTAAGCACTTGAACAGCCAGTCAGCTGAAGCTTGGTTGGAACCTGGAGCTACCAAGGTCTGAACCCAGAAGAGCTTGTTTCTTTGGTGGGTGGGTTATTCCCTGGTTCAGCAAAGGTTTGTCAAGTTTGGAACAAAGCTCGGTGCTAAGTACTGGAGGAAAAGAGCGAGGATGCAAAGGCAAATATGAGTTGAGATGCTGGAATTACTTGCTACATTTGAAGCACTAGATCTCATCCCAGTGAACAAGCCATTCGTGGAGCCGCTTTGGATTAAAGATCCTTGCTGAAGGAGCTGGATGAACACTTTGGGGGAAAAAGGAGACCAGGAATTCTGGAGTCAGAAGTCAACAGTCAGAGAAGGCCAACGATGACGAGTTACGAAGGATGACAGACTGGCCACGCAAGGTATGGTGGCCTTGATTTCATTGTCTTATGCTCTATTTCTTGTGTGCAGAGGGGTGGCAGTGAGGGGAGACAGGGTGAGGTGGAGTTACTGTTGAAGACTTCTCTACACTCCAACTTGCAAATGTATGGCAGATGTTAACTCTTCTAACCTCAGTTCTTCATGAGATCACCACCTGTTTCTTATCTTCTCGCAGGCTGTAGTCCAGTGTGCTCCAGAATCATAGTCCTCTTTGCTTACTATTCCTGTCCCTGTAAATGTAGAAATGAAGCATCTGTCCATATTGCCATCTACTTTACTGAACAGCTGGATACTCTAGTTACAGGAAACTTAAATAGCAAATGAAAACGTTAAAGCTACTGGAAAAGCCAAATAGGGTGTTTTACTAACTTGTGTGGGTACGTGTGGTTGTGGCTAGGGCGTTTAAACCTGACGGGCCCCGTAAAGTAGTGAACATAACTGGTGGGTAAAACCATCAAAACTGCAACAGACTTACTTTGACTGTTGTCTTTATCGTTGAATTGTTCAGAAAACGGAGATGATACTGAAGCTTTGCAGCCGGTGGGCTTGAGATGTTGACCCTTTGCTGTGCTATAGGCCAAGCCTATAGCTAGAGGCCAGCATGTGCAGCTGGTAAAATAGAGAATGTGGCAGCATATGCCAGCAGGGTCAAAGGGCAGAACTGGCCTGGAGGGAAACATAGTGCCCTGTGGCTTTTTCTGCTAAGTTGCCAGAGTAAGCTATCTCTGTCAAAGTCAGATTATCTGAGGCTCATGTGCATCCCATGGTTACTAGAGGAGAGCTTTTTCCTTATGACTCCCAGTTAGCCGGCCGGATCCTGATATTCGGTCTCAGGTAGTGACAGCAAGCAGGTTGTTGACCTCTCCCTTTAAAGCTGGTTAGATCTACAAACAGCGTCGTGATGTTTTCCTGTGTAGCTGGAAATGAGACTTGATGTTTTGGAAAGACCTATGTTGAAGTGATGTCTCCAATTAGGAGAGTACCATTTTGATTTAATATTGCTAAAGTATATGTATACCAGGATGGAGTGTTCCCAGCCACTGGAGAGAGCTCCCACGCGTGGATTAAATCATTAAACTGCCATTACCCTTTTGTAACTTTGAGTTGGCTTGTAGTATGGAGTCCAAATTACAGCCCCAGAAACAATTGCTTAAAAGCTAGGTGTTGCTAAACCATTGCAGACACGTATTTTTTCCCAAGGAGGAGTTCTGATTCCACGTTTTTACCAGACAACAAAAGACAGAATGTGTAGTAAGAATAAATCTCTTCCTACATCAATGAAGGAAAGTATGCCTTGTCTTTCATTAGATATGGACCTTCACAATAGGCTCTGTAATGCACTGTCTTTGCATGGAACAGCTGCATTCACAAAAAGCAGCTCTTGTACCATTCAGATCATAATGTAATCCCTTTTCTTCCAATTCTCCTTCAGATGCTGTCAAGATAGACTCCAGTGTACTCAATTAGGAAGAAAATGATGTGTACTCTGAGATGTTTCTCTGCCTGGTCACTGTTATTTTGAAGCAACAAAAAAGGAGTGTTACAAAGATCCTCAGTGGCTGGCGAAAGACAGTAATCTTGATGACGAGGTACAAGAAAAGGAAGTAAGAATAACACCTGGTGTTTGAAACTGTAGTTGCAGAGAAGGACAGAAGGTGAGATGCTGGTGCTGAAGACAGAGGATTCAAGATGTATGAAACAACAGAGTCCTTGAGTGGCTGGAGATGGAGATACGTGACTTTTAATGCACCTTGGAGAACAAACTCAAAGGGAATGTCTGCAGATCAGTGCCTCTTCCAGACTTGGTGTTCCTTCACTAGTGATTTTATATGTGTACTTTATTCTGACCGCAATTTTTTGGATAGCTTTTCCTAAACATCTTCCCTTGTGGCTTTGTCTTGCTTGTATGACTTTCATTTACACAGTAGTAGCAATTTTTCTGCACACCTATGGTTTGCTTCTTCCCTGATATGTTACAGATTGGTATCTTAAGCAACTTAACAATTGAGAGAGAGAGAAGACTTTCTTACCATACCAATATTCCACTGTTTTGAAGTAGTTGAGCAATTAAGAAGGCTAGGTGTGTAAGGGGTGCTCTCAAAATTTGTTGTGGTCAGAATGATTGGATTGAAGTTGGTTGACAGCTTAAGGGGGATTTGCTTCTTCAGTTAAGGCAAAAGTGTGCTTCCAGATACTCTGTATATTGTGTAGTCGCTCTTCTGTACCTCTCATGGAGCAAAAGATACAAGAGAAGTATCAGAATACTCAGGAAGCCATGGCTGACTGAAAAATTTCTGCCTCGCTCTTTTAATTAGCTGGTTCTTCAAGTTGATGACACTCCAATTGCTGCTTGTTACTCAAAATGGCAATAGATGTTCTGAGCACTGCTTTACTGCAGATACAGGACATCCTCAGTTTGTGATGGCTTTGGATTCTCTGTACTTCTGATGGCTATGGAGAATAAAGTTAAAATACTCCTACAGCTCAAGTCTTATTATAAGTATTTTCACTTGCAGACGGCTGCTGCACAGTACTGCTGCCTTGATACAAGAGAAATGTTAGCTAAAATCTTGCAGCCTCAATGAATTTCTTCTGATGTATGGATCAAAGACATCTGTATTTGGTTTAATTTACTGAATTTTTAACTGGTGAAGGTAACAAAGCATTAGGTAACAGCACAAGACAGGATTGCCATGTATCATCAGAGTTCTACCAATAATAATAATAAAATATGCAGACTTTCCATAAAATATTTCTTCTTGGAGTGTTTAAGTAACAAGCAGCTAGTTGTTGGTAGTCTCATAGTCATGGAAGAAAGGTTACAGAAGACATGTTGAGTAAAAATAAGGGCTGTAACATTAGTGAAGGCTTTCAAACTAACTGAAGAAAATTCCCCCCAAAAAATCTGCTGTGCTACTAAAAATCTGTTGGACAAACTGTATCCGCAAAGGCCTGTTTTGACTACCTCTCTGTATTTAGTATTTTGAAGGCTTAGGAAAATACTTGTAATCAGTAAAATCTTGCCCTGTCTGAAATCCTTTTGGAAGATACCTTGGGAGGGGTGGGGTGTTAGAGGCCAGGCTTCCTTCCAACTTGAGATAATGTAATGAAAATCATAGTTTTCTTTTAAACCTTTTTCCCCCCTCTGGTGGCAGGAGAATATTCGGCATCCCAGTAGGCAGGGAAAGGCAGCTGTGTCTCTTTCCTTTTACAGTCTCTATCTTTTCTTTAGCTTCTTCCATTTTATAGTCACAATATTGTGGTAAATGTGACTTTTCTTTGCTTGTTTGTTTTTTGTTTGTTTCCTGTAAACACTTTCTTACAAGCACTTCGGCAGCCACCAAGAACAGTGGTACCTATACTCAGCGGTGAAGTAGAATTGTTCTTCAGCATGCATCATTTGATTCATACTTTGACTTTTTGCCAGAATCCCAATAGATGGGTAGCCTTGCCCAGATATGGAAAAGATGATCTCTTCCTAACATTAGATGCTTCATTTTCATTTCGGTACTCCGTTATGTAACTCTAGAATGATTTCCTTCTGTTATGCACCTTTTTGAAGCTGTTAGAGCTTCTACTGTTCCTGTTGGGACACAATTCTGTAGTTGTCTCTCTACAGTCTTCTAGTATGTAGAGTTTTTTTGGTATGTTCTGTATTTAGCAGAACAAAAACCAAGAACTGCGAGCCTGATTGCGTTGACCATTAATGATGACTGGGGAGCATTGAGCTTGTATTTGTAGCTTCACACTCGGCATAAATGAGGCCTTTTTTTCTTGAAGACAAGGTGACTCTGAAGAAGAGGTAACTTGAAACTGTTGCTATGGGAGTTTGGTTTCGTATCAATCAGATTGCTAAATTTGCTGTGCGAGTCTTTCATTCTTACCTGTTGTCAAATCTCTCAAGTGCAGAATAAATTACTCTGTATCAGTCTAGACTCTTTTTTGAATTATTGTGTGACCAGCCTAGGAATTGTTCTGCTGGACCAGTCAGAGACTAAACCTCTGTGTAAAGCGGAAGCTGTTTAATCTGTGTTCTTTCAGCTGAACCCTGTTACTAGATTTGGTCTAGATGCCTACTGCTTCCGATGAGGCTTGTGGATGCATATGTATTGTAGTTTATGATGTGAAGTTTGAAAGGCGTGATTTGAGAAAGGTCTGTATATAAGTAAGTTGCTAAAGGTTTATAAAATAAGATGGTAAATACGATATTTTTATCTTTGTACTGTTCATTAAACTTTCTAGTTGGGTTTCATGGACTTTTTCTGACAGCTTTTCAGAAAGCTCGTTACCTAATTTTGTAGCTGTTGTTGTTCCTGATGAAAATTGCTTGCTCTTGTCAAATAAAAAAAGCCCTCAGTGGTCATACCATAGGATTTTCCTAAAGTACTACAAGTTTTTTCTAGCCAGACGCTGCGTCTCTCTGCTCTTATCCTTGAGCAGAGAATGGAAAGCTGTTCAAGAAATGCTTGCTCTGCTTATCTTTTAATTGAAAAAGATCCCGGGTCTCTCCCTTTTGGAAATTATAAAAAGATTGAGAGGATTGAACATTCAAAAAAAGCAATCAGATAAGTTGAGTGACAACTGGAGCAATGGAGACAAGGATTTTTAGCTGATCTAAATTGTGTATGCCAGCTAGAATTTGGTGGGGTATTTCGATGTACTGAAGCTTCTGTGAAAGATCTTAAATTGTTCTTTTAGAGATTTTTTCTTATCGTAAGATAGACATTTTGGTGTGTGTGGGTAGGAGGGAAGGGATGGGTTCTGTCATTATTTAAGGGAGAGGTTAAATGTTTAGATAAGTATCTTATCTAAACATCACTACACTTCAGAAGCTGTTAGTCTGTCTGTTTTTATCATGTGGATTCCTAACACGGGATTGTGAATGATCTGGTGGGATTCAAGCCATGCTCCCTCCTTTCAAGGGTGGTGATAAAGCAGGGTGGCTCAGTTTTGTTTTGTTTTTTTAATTTAAAATCTGAGTTGACTTTATGAAAAAGACGGAAACCCCCCAGTAACTTGATCTTCTTTTTTGTAGCTGGTCATGTGACAATGTACGCTAACAGATGTTCTCATTTCTTGTCTTCTCTTACTAAATCTTGCATCTTATCCAGTGTTGCATCATGTCTCTTAGATTATTAATTTCTTGGGACTTGCTTTGAGTACTCTCAAATTCTCTGTTTCAATCTCAATGTGAGCCTTTAAGGACTATTGTAGCTCAGATACTAAAATTACATGGTTCTATGATAATTGTATACCACGCTATCCTGTAATTTTGCTCATTAGTTTAGTAGTTTCCTTGCTTTCTCTTGGATGAGTTTGAAACCTAAATGATACTAAACCTCACTTAAGTAGCATTGCAATGTATTGACTACCTACTTAATATAGACAAACTATGTTAGTAAGCAAAGGGTACCTCATGATGTTTTTCTCTGGCAAGGTGGATATTCTGCTTGAGCAGAGCTTGCTAGTGCCGGAAGATGATGGCCTTTAAGAAGAATGATGTAATTACCCCCAAACATAAACGCTTAGGAAAAATGTTTGGAACTTTTATCTTCTGAACCAGAAGTAGGTTATCTTTGTTGACTCTGTTTTGGCTGACTGTGCATAATGTTTCAGGTCACAGCCCGATGTGATTCTTTTGTTTGTTCTTATTCATATAGAATCTGTATTACAGACTGAGAGCGTCTGATGAGACTAAGTCTAGAACCTATTTTCCAAGCAAAGGAGAAAACAGAGCTGTTCTTCATCAGCCTGGTTTACCATGTTCTGTATTTCTACTGTCCGATTGGCTATGTAATTCAACACTTTTAGGAATACAAAATGCTAGAGTATGTTGTGGGGTCAGTGTAATGTTAATTTGTTCAGCTCTGCTTGAAGAAAAGGGAAAAAGACACGCAGATGACATCTTCCAGGCAGCTTATATCAGCTCTGATCTTTGAGAGAATATTTGTGCAAGTCCGTAATTTCTGGTGGTGGTAAGATGCTCCAAAACAATACAGTATTTCAGGCATCGGTGTTCGAATTATAAGAAATGCTTGGGACTGCTGGGCATGCTGTTACTCAGGTACCTCCAAAAGCGCACACTGTAGCTATGCGTGGTGAATTTCTTGGCAAAAATGAAATGAATGGCATAATCAGCATGCTTGCTTTAGCTAGTCAAACGGAGAGGAGTTCTGTTCTATTTTTGGTCGAGTGTTTTTAAGTTTAAAAAAGCAATAAATTTTGGAGATGTTCTTCAAGACCTGCTGCGTATGGGTACACAATCTGCAAGCAACTAAACCCATGATCTAGCATATTTAAATCTTAACAGCGGTTATATGAACACCAGGACTATGCCCAGACATGAAGTTTCCAAACTAATGAGTGCCTTAGCAAGCAAGTGGATTTCTATTTGAGGCTGTTGTGCATTTGAACTTCATAACAGATTTTATTCTTGCTACAACTGCAAATAGGAATGAAAACTCAGCTGTGAAATTAAATAATTATGGTGGCAGTATTTGAATATAGGCATGGGTTTAATATTGGGATGAGACAGATTTGTTGGGTTTTGATTTAAGCTGGTTAAGTTCTTTTGTTAGTGACTGGGCGAACTGGAGGCATTTAGAGTTGGGTGCAGTGGAATGGTAAAATGATGAAATTGGGACTTGAAATATCTGTTGCGAAAGTTAGCAGTCAGCTTGCTCTGGCATAATATTTGCCGTAGCTGTTTAGGACTGAGGTTAAACTACTTGTCAGTTTATGCTCTGAAGCGTTGTGCTTTGCATACCTGAAATTTAAACTAGTTAAAACTGCCCTGTTTGCTAACTACAAGAGTGCAAAGAAAAGCCGTGCTGCAGAATTGTTTCAGAAGTTAAATAACTCTCTAGAAAAATAAATTGGTAACTTGACCCTTTGGGAGGAGAGAGAGGATTGTGCCTCCACAGATTTACGCCAATGGGAATTTACAGACACTTATGGTGCATATGTAAACTTCATCTGTTGTGGGGACCAAACTTTCAAAGACTCAGAGCTGCCACTTAATGCCAATACAACGTTGTGTTGTTTTTCTCCAAGTGTTTTCTATTCTAGAGGCTGACATCCTTTTCAAAAAGAGTGCGAAAACAGACCGGACAGTTCTAAACCAAACTTACTTCAATGGGAGCTAATCAAGGATGGGTTAAATCATTTGAAGGCAAAACACTGCTGAAATCTGAGGGAACAATCACTGTTTCCATAGTGCTCTGTCTTTGAAAAAGTTCTGTATTTGTGTTGTGATAGCTCGAGTGGCATACAACAAGCTGGAAAAGAGAGAAACCCCCTAGTCTAAAGCTGATTGTACAAAAAATGGTGTAAGAGCCGGGGAAAAACAAATTTATGCAGTGTTTTTTAAACGGTTTTCCTAATTGCCCTGCTAAGCACTGTTATTAATTAATTGTATTCTTGACATTAAATGTTACTAACAGCAATTTGAATGCATTTAACTTTTGAGGTTTATATTTCTACAAAGTGTAAATTAATGTTTTGCTTAAATCTGTCCAGTGTGTCTTAACAGAGCTGCAGTGCACGCAGTTCTGGTTGGAGTTTTCTAAGCTGTATTTTGTTCGTTCTTTTTGGCAGCTTCTCTGAAGTAAAAGCATGTGGTTTGGGGAAGAGTGAAATTCAAAGCTTGATTTCTTCTATTTCATATAGGTTCAGGTGCAAGTCCATCCCAAGCTTTCCTCTACTGAAGATGCTTTACAGTATGTCGAGGAGTTAATTCTCCAGTTGTTAAATATGTTGTGTCAAGCCCAGCCAAGAAGTTTTCTGGATGTAGAGGTATAGCGAATATTTATTACAAGTCTGATCTGTGTCTCCCAGCTTGATTTGAACTATTGTATGAAAAGTCTAATATATTAATCATTTCAAAATGTAAAATCGAATGCACAGTATAAGAAAGAAAAACAGTAATTATGTATCTTTATGTATCAGAGGCTTCAGCATAAAACCTGTTTTGGTCTGAGTTACCTAACAGCTTTTTTTATATCAGTTGAATTTGTTGTTCAATACACAGTAAAACTGTCTTTGTGTAAGTGTATTATTGTGTAATAGATGGTGAGTGTAACTTCTGTAGGTAAAGCTGACTGGTTTCTTTCAAAAGACCTCTTTGCACTTGTACTGCGTTCAAACTATAGCTCCTTAGTCTGGAACTTTATGCTGCTTTCTCAGCATGATGATTTAGGCTGATTTCTCTCTTCTCTTATTCACCCCCCCCCCCCCATTTCCCCCCCCCAGCAATTTGAACAAAAATAGTTCAGTTGCTTTCTCAGAATGAGTTAAGGAAGACTTCTTTCCTCTATACTGAAACCTCTTAGAATTCTCTTTTCAAAGACCTACAAACTCTGTTGCTCGGAGAAGACTCCTGAAATTTGAGAGGAGGGGTATACATTTTATTTCCATTAGAGAAGCAGCCTAAGCTATAAGCTTTATAGCTAAGCTATAAGATCATAGCTAAATTATAAGCTTTACAAGCTATAAGCCCATGAGCATCTTGGTAGCCCTTGTGCTTCACCACGTATGGAAGATGACTGCCCGGTTACAGACCGCATCTGCGGTGTGCATGCTGGTTTTCCAGTAGCTGGGGGCTGTGGCTGTGCCAGGTTAGGTAACAAAACAAGATGCAACTTCCTTAAGGTCTGAAGAAAGCAGTGCTGATGGCTCCCTGCCAGAGAAGTGCAGGGGGCTGAGGAGCTGAGAGGTTGTGGATGGAGACTTGTGGTGATGAGGAGGCTGGAAAACCAAGAAATAGCTGCCCTTTAACTCGGGATTTGTGAATTCCTTCCTTCCTCTTCTCTCCTAATTGCTAACCCCTCTAATAGTGTTTCAGTGTCCCCTCTAGTGGCTGGCCTGTTCTGCAACATTATCTGGTGTTAGCTCAGGCGACAGAGGTTTGGGAAAGATTCTGTGCAAGTTTTTTTTTTTTTTTTTTTTTTTTTGTTAGCATTGTTAAGCACAGCATTAAACATGGTGTTATATAAAGAGCCTATGGTTGTGAAGTCAAGCCCTAAGGATGAGAAATGCAAGAATTAAAGATGATCGAGCAACCTCAATTTACCCCCTTTGTGTTTATACATGATGATGCTGTCTTTAATTATATGGTCATACACATTTATTTTCCCCCCAGGACACCTTTGTTGTTCAGTCAGCAGACTGGACTATGCTAGGGGAATGAATCAGTATTGGAAAGTGAATGAGACTTTTGTTTATAGGACCTCTCCTTTCCTTGAAGTGCAGATTGGGGGGGGAGGGGGGCAAAGGCTGTACTTTGGAAAGCTGGGTGCCACCTTTACAGAGCTCAGCTTTTGTAAAAGAGGTTTTGTTTGCATACCTTGCCTTGTAGAGTTCTTCCGAAGTGGCCATTAATTTCATCTTCCTCATTTCATTGTTGCTCAAATTGGGGCTGTATTTACGTAAGTGAGCACTCGCAACTGAAACAGGCAGTGGGAGCTGTGGTCTGAAAAAGAAAAAAGTGAAGTTATCCAAGAAATTGGATTACTGGCGTCTTTAGTTGGACTCCAGGGCTACCAGAAACAGTGAAGTTCTTGAACTTCCATAGACCTGCTTACAGGTCCCAGCAGGGAAGCCATTCAGAGCATAGGGGAGTTTGGGTGTGTGTTCAGGCACCCTGTCTGCTGGAAGGAGTAAACTGTGAGGAAAAATCAGAACAAAGCTGTATTGGGTGTATTTGGTCCAACTATAGTCTCTAAAACTGACTTTTGAAAAACGTGGATGCTGTTCAACGTTCTCTTTGTTAACATGTTCATCGCTCTCTTCAGAGTGGTTTCTGCGCAAGTAATACACAATATGGACCATGTGCTGATCAGGGAAGGTAAAGCAGAAAACGCATAGCATCTTATTCAGTGGCCAGTATCCATTTTATACGTGGAATGGAGTGCTATGATAACATGTAGTCATGTACTTAAATGCTGAATTATCAGGCATGTTCACAAAGGGAACAAATTGCACCTGCAAAGGGAGCTTAATTCTGGCATTTCTCATATTTGAGCACTAGATTTTTTTTATGTTAATGATATTCTGATACTCAGACTATTGAATTCACAGATATATAAGCTTTTATAGTTGCAATATTAACGTTATCAAACGTTCCTTCGTTAAGTAGTGGAATGCTCTTTCTTAATATAGTAATATAGCTAAACTCATTCAGATTATGCACTTATCCTTTAGTCCTGTCTTCTCTTTAAGGATCGTGTTCAAAAAAGCTTTCCCCATCCTATTGATAAATGGGCAATAGCTGATGCCCAGTCTGCTATTGAGAAGAGGAAACGAAGAAATCCGTTGTCTCTCCCGGTAGAAAAAATCCATCCTTTATTAAAGGTAAGCAGTCATATAATTTTGCTTTTAGAATGTGTAACTAAAAGTTATCACCTTTGTTTCATGTAATGTGTGTATGGTGTCTGAAATGCAAATGAAAAGGAATAAGAAAACAATCTGTATTTTAGTGTTACATAACTTCATTTTCAGTGTTTCTGTTTAGTGAATTGTACATATTTTTTCATTTAAACATTTAGGACTTTATTTCCAGAAATTTCTTGATTGTTTTTGTGGAGTCACACAAATGAAAAAAGAACAATCACATTTGTAGCAAATGAATGCTTAGCTTTGTTTATCCAACAGAGAATTAACTCATTTTAAAGAGAGGTTTTTGGGGAGAATTCTTGTCTATTGGCACCTCTGCATTTAATAGCAGAATAACATCTGTGGTGATACTGTTTCCCCTCCAGACCTATAGACTACTGTACTTGCATTACTAAAATAGACTGTAGATATGTGGTGAATGTTTGTTGAGTGGAGTCTTAAACTTCTGATTTTTAATTGTATCCTATGGTATATATTTGATCAACTAATAACAGTGGAGCACTTGTTTTTCCCTTTCAGGAAGTTCTAGGCTACAAAATTGACCACCAAGTATCTGTTTACATAGTGGCAGTATTAGAATACATTTCTGCAGACATCTTAAAATTGGTTGGGAATTATGTGCGGAATATAAGGCATTATGAGATTACAAAACAAGATATTAAAGTGGCAATGTGTGCTGATAAGGTAAGCATAACCCGTTTCTCATGTTAAGAAAAGGAAAGTTTTAAGTCTTGAGAGCATAGTGTTTATTCCTTATTGTGTACGTGAAATGTTGCACATTTAAAAGAAGAACTTATTGCACTAAAATATGGTTCCAGTAATATAGCAAAGCTATTAAAATGCTCATTGAGTTTACAGAGTTGTTCTTTGTGCTCGTTAATAGTTTAGTGTCTGTTCTTTTTGAAATCTTCATTGCCCTAATCCCAGCAGCATGTGAATGCTTTAAAAATTGCTGTGAAGCAACATTAACTTCAAAATTTAACATTCCTAAGTTGTGATGGTGGAGATTTATTTTGTAGCTTGAAAAAAAGAAAGCTAAGCTTAAGCACGGGCCTTTTCCCAAAATAAATAAAGCTGTCTTGTTTGTTTAAAAAAAAAAAAAGTCTAGTAATTAAAAAAAAAAATACATGCGCATGTCAGCCTAATCCTCCTTAGGGGTCCGTATTTTCATCTGCAAGTAGTCTTTCCTGTAGCTTCAAAGAGGAGTCACTAGTTTTGGACAGGAGTTGCCTTTCCCCAGTGATCCAGCAGCGCTAGGAGCAGGCTCCCTTGGCTCTCTTTCAGGTGCCTGTGCACTCTTAGCTTCTGTGGCTGCCTCATCAGCATCTCAAATTTTCCATCATTTCAAAAACAAAGCTTGAAATAAGACCACCCCCTCCCCCTTAAGGGAGGGGAATTCGGAGTCTGTAATCCTGCTGAAGTCTAGGCATTTTGAGACTTACCACCTCCTTTCAGTGCTTGGTCTTGATCTGTCTTAATCAGTGTCTTTGGTTGGACTTATCTCTGTGTTTCAGTGAGAGTCTTGTTCATCCTTGCTTCCCTTGCCCGTTCTCACTTTCTTCATCTTAACAGAGGGTAAAAGAAGGTATCTTCTGAGATCTTGAAGTGTAAAGTACTTCTCGGTCAGGGCAGTTGTCTTGGTCACTCTTGTACCTGCCTGGGTCGTTGGAGGAAAGCGTTTGAATATTCGTCATCGTAACAGGGGCAGTGTTGATGCAGCATGGTTCCTTCCACGCTAGGTGAAGCTAGGTAAAAGCAGTTAGCAGAAGAGCCATGATGAGGTTGATTTAGTAACTTCCGTTACGAGAGAGACTCTTATATTGGAGGAACTCTTATTACACCACCGAAGAGCCTTTTGAAAGGCTCTGGAGGAAAGAGCAAGTGTATGTTAGGTTCCTACCCCCAACATACTTTTTTTTTATTCCCTGAAACAAAACCATTAAAGCAGTTTACATGGCCTCATATGCCTGATTTTTTTGCAAGCACTTTTGCACTTATTTCTGTGTCATCCTTTCCTGAAAAATTTTGCCTTGTCTGCGAAAAACAAACTCTCTTGCAATGCAAGCTGTTTTTCTTCCACTATCTGTCCATTCTTCTGAATGGAGGACAGACTAAATTGTATACCTGGGATATGTTTACTTCGATTAGTTTCCGTGGATTTCATAGTAGCTGGATGCGCCTTATGAATACAGCCTGGAATCTTCTAGCTCAAGTATGCCCTAGGACTGTGTCCATGAAATAATTACAAACATTGGAGCCTCCTTGAATACCTGTATTATTCCATCTAATTGCCCACAACAGTGAGCCTATGATGTCCCACTTTCCAGAATTAGTTAGGATTCTGCCTATAATCTGAATTCCATGTGAATTCACTGGCTTTAGAAGATGATTCATCTTCTGCTCTTAGAATATGTCTTCCAGAAGAAGTCAGTCTTAATGCAAAATGTCCATTGTTTTGCTTTCAGAGGTGTTTAAGACTAGGGTGTGTAGCAGGGACCTCTGACTCATTAGGAGGAAGAACCTGCTGCGTGCCCATTTCCCTCCCCACTAGACCTGTACATTATTGAGGAGTGTTAGGAAAAGACCTGGGTGAAGAATGAGTGCGCTAGGTAGGCGTGTTTCTTCCAATAGTCAGGTCTGATGAACCTACCTAGTACTTCTAAATTGCCAGATGTTCTGTGCAGAATACTTCGTTTGTCTAATGTGGGTACTCAACTGCTTGCTTTATTGATGTCTTCTAGATAAGTGAGTGTGACGTGATGTCTTAATTTGAAGAAAGACTTCTGCATGCTAGGCTAAATGTCATGTTGTTCATTCAGAAGTTTGATTCTTGAACTCCAGTTTGATAGCTATTTTGCAAAACACTTGACATTTCCACTCTGTTTTCTACCATTTTGAAAGCTCTAGCTCATGTTTAATGTGTCAGCCTTTTTTCATGTGGCTCTCAAAGGAGTATTTACAGCTTTGATCCTGCAGTTTGCCGTGCCTCTGTCATCTTGGTGATTGACAGCAGTCATCTCCGTCTCTAGAGCATGCAGATATAGGTTGCCATGGCTTCACCTCCGTCTCTTCATAAGGAGGACAGCATGTAAAAGTTCTAATTTATTTTGAGGTTCATATTTATTTTTTGATACACTTCATGACTTCTGGAAGTGGGTGTAGCTCTGAGCACCAGACTTTTAAATACTGTCCCATCTGTCTGTCCCAGGACAAAGTCATCTTGTGTAATAAACTGTCTTTTGCTGGCTTGTTCTTAAAGTTTTCTACCTTGTTGTAGATTAAGTGTGTGGACTCTATTTAGGCTTTCTTTTTTCTAAAGACACTTCAAGTTAGAATGCACTTTACTAATTTTCAGTCAACATCTCTAGTTTACCTTTAAGATGTTTTCTGTGTTTCATAGGCAGCAACCTAAAGTATAATTTCTGTTAGCCACTTGCTAAGTCATTGTAGTAATTCCTGGCTCAGATCCCATGTTTGGAAGAAGTATCCAGTAGTCTGCTTACAAAACCCCTTCTTTTGAGAAGTAATTACTAATTGTTTGTGTTCAGTAAGCCTTGCTAGGGCGAATGGGTGAATTAGGACTTTTGGTGGTCAGTTTTTGGAAGTCCTTTTGTCTCTGCAGTTCTGCAACCCAACCACTTTCTTTTCCGAAACTGGAGCCCTTCTTTGAGGTTCTGTTTTAACAAGAGAACTTAGGGGCCATTAAGGACAGAGACCAGGGCATATACAGTATGTGGGCAGTCCCAACAGACACTGCTGATTAAAGGCTTCTGAGGACAACCATGTATGACTTCCTGTTAAAGCTAAAGGTGAAAAGCTAAATAAACATACTTCTTGACATCAGAAAACATGATCTTTCCAGAAATGTTGATTCTGCATGGCAAATTCAGAATAACAAAAAAATATGGCTAAATGGTATCTCGGTGTGCTTTGTAGAACTCTTTCATTTTTTAGAATGATCAGCTGATTTTTAGGACCACATTCTTGGAGAGATGCCTGAATTGGTCAAAATGACTGGGGATTCTTCAGAAATTGTCACTGCAAGTAGTAGTTCTATGACTTGCAAAATCAAAGCAGTCAATGTTGCTTTTGTAAAGCTCAACCCATTGTAGAATGATATGCATAAGTCTCCTCTTGTTGATCAGTCTAATTTTATGTCAATAGTAGATTTCTTTTTGCAGTAACTTACTGGTAGATTTTGAAAAAATGATATTTTCACTCTCTGGCTTTCTTCCTCCCTGTTACCCAGGTGTTGATGGATATGTTCCATCAAGATGTAGAAGATTTAAGTGCACTAACTTTATCTGATGAGGAACCCTCCACCTCAGGGGAGCAAACCTATTATGACCTAGTGAAGTCATTTATGGCAGAAGTTCGACAATATATAAGGGAACTAAACCTCATTATCAGAGTTTTTAGAGAGCCATATGCCTCCAATTCCAAATTATTTTCATCTCATGTAAGTATTATGTAAAAATTATAACCTACTATAATTTTCTAGGACTTAACGATTGTCCAGTTTAACATATCCATAATAAAGAAAGCACTGTTCTTGAGTTCTGAAATGGAAATCGCAAAGGAACACTTGTGGGGAAATACTAATTGGTTCTGTAGAAGAAACCACCCAGCTTGTGCTGTTCACTTGTAGGCATGTAATTTAAGGTTTGTCAATGTTGTTCTTTGCCATTTTTGAATCATAACTGTTTATGCCAGTTTACAGTGTACTTTTTTATTATTTTTATATATCTCACACACAGATGTCTCAAATATATTTTAAAAACTTGTTCTGAGACACTGTTTAACATTTGTATTATAACAGAGTAGCTTTGCGCATAGTATGTTTTCTATTAGAACTCTAGTATATATTTCTCTGCTGATTTTTGTCTGCTTCTGTTGCTTTTCACAGGATGTGGAAAATATATTTAGTCGTATATCAGACATTCATGAACTTAGTGTGAAGTTATTGGGCCATATAGAAGACACTGTTGAAATGACAGATGAAGGTAGTCCTCATCCGTTAGTAGGCAGCTGTTTTGAAGACATGGCCGAGGTAAGAAAATAATTGTGCTTTTTGCTATTCATGTGCATTTTACTGATCTGCACTTAGATGCTAAAAGTATCTTTGTTCTAGTTGCCTTTGTTTAGGTTGAGGTCTCTTCTTCAGTGCCTGCCCCCCCATCATGAATAGATTGTCCCATTTTTTAGACTACTTTGACCTTACAGCCTTTAGACCTCAGCTTTTATAGGTCTGTCTAGTGTTTAGTTTTGGGGAGAACACACACACACACACACACACACACACACACACACACACACACACACACACACACACACTCTCCAACACTTGTGCCTGGATTTGGACAGGAATGGAATTATCCTATAAATCAGCTGTAGGTCAGGAGTGCTGCAGGGAGACCAAGTTGAGCAAGGGCTTCTTTGCTAGCAGGCTTGCTAACTTGATGAGGAGGACTTTTAAACTAGGCTCGTTAGGGTATGGAGACCGAAGCTCACAGGTAATTGAGGAAACGGGAAGAGAAGGGGGTGTGCATAAAGGAAAGTGTGACAAGAAAGGCTGTCACAGTCTGTCCTTGAGAAATCTGGGTGCCTGAGGGCTCATCTGAAGTGTCTGTTTTCCAGGCCACATGCATTTGCGTACTGACAGGAGGATGTGGAACTCTGCACAGTTGCAGAGCTCTGGTGTCACTGGAATTACAGTGGTGTGGCAGGAAAGATTGTGCGATGGAGGGTTGTGTGAATGAATACAAGCATTTAGGAGGGACAGGTAGGGAAGATGAGGTCAGGAGACTTTACAAAGGGGCAGCTTAAATGTACAGAGCTCTGTCATGAAATGGATAATGGGCCTGTTGAACACTTACAGATCAAGATCAGAAGGGGAGGCTACCAAAGGGGATGTCGTGGTGGGGCTTCCGCTGCAGACTGGCTAATCAAGAAGAGGAAGTGGATGATGCCTTCTTTAAACAAGTAGAAGTAACCTTCTGATCACAGACCCTATTTCTCTTGAGAGAATAACTATCTTCACATCTACTGGGAGGACAACTTACTGGGGCTCAAGTAATCTAGGAGATTTCTGGAGTGTACTGGGGACAGCTTTTTGCAGCAGGTGCTAATGGGCCAACTAGGGAAGGTGCTCTGCTTGATGTCTTTCTCATGAATAAGGAAGAAGTGATGGGACTGTCATACCTGATGGCACACTTGACTGCAGTAAGCTTGAGGTAGCAGAGTATAAGATGCTGAGAGAAGTGCAGGAGACAAATAGCAGACTAAAGACACTAGGCTTTGGGAGAGCACTTCCTTGTTCTGGGATTTTGTAGACAGGATCATATGGGAAGCTGGCGAATGTCATTGTAAGGCCACTCTCTAGCATCCTCAAAACTTCGTGGAGATCTGTGGAGGTCCCCAATCACAGAAAGTACAAGCATTATGCCTGCTTTCAAAAAATCCAATGAGGAGGATCCTGGAACCTGCAAGGTGATCATCCTCACTGCAGTACTTGGAAAGATTATGAAGCAAATCCTTCTAAAATTCATATCCAGGCATATGAAGGCTTAGAAGGTGATTGGGAACTGCCTGCACAGACTTACCAAGGACAAACTGTACCTGACCAAGCTGACTGCCTTTTAAGAGGAGACCGCTGACTCCACAGACAGGGGGAAGAGCAGTGGATATTTGTCTGGCCTTAATCGAGGCCTTTGGTGCAGTCTCCCTTAGTATCCTTATAACCAGCTTGGTGAGATGTGGCCTGGCTAGCTGGACTATAAAGTAGGCAGGGAATTGGCTGGACTGCCAGGCTGGAAGGACTGTGCTCGGTGATACAAAGTCCATCTAGTGGCCAGTTGTTACTGGCATTTCTCAGGGTTTGGTATTGGGGCTGATGCTGTTTAATGCCTGTATTAGTGACGTGGGAGAAGGTAGAGAATGCACCTCATCAAGTTGGCAGATGACAATGCTGCAGGGCAGGTCTGCTTTTCAGGGGACCTGAAAACAGGCTAGAGAAATGGGCTGACAGGAGCCTCATGGAGATGAATAATGGCAAATGCGAAGTTCTGAACCTGGAGTGGAGCAACCCTGCACAACGGTCCAGCCAGCTGGATGGGGAGCAGCACTGTGTGGTACGGCCTAGGGTTCCTCAGGAATGGGCACTGTGCCCTTGCAGCGGGGAAGGCTGACTGCCTGCTGGGATGGGTTAGGAAACGTGTAGCCAGCAGGTTGAGGGATACTTTCTGTGTAGAGCTTGAGACCACCTCTGGGGTACTGTGTCCAGTTTTGATCTTCCCAGTACAAGGTATGTCTATACATAACAGAGCAAGTACATTAGAGGGCCACGGTTATGATGAAGGAGCTGAAGCATGTCATATTCAGGGAGGGTCTGAGAGAGCTGGATTTATTCTGTCTCAAAAAGAGAAGTCTGAAGAAGAGATTTTATTGCTTAGGTTACCTAAAGGGAAGTTGTAGAACAGTCAGACTCTGTGGAGGTTCACAGTGGTAGGGCAAGAGAGAGCACACAAGATGTAACAAGAGGAATCCTGATTAGATGCTCTGGAAGAAAAATCTACAAAGCGCGTAGTTGAACATATTGCAGTCTGCCCAGAGAGGTTTTGGCGACTCCGTCCTTGGAGGGACTTGGAATGCAGCTGGATGAGGCCCTGAGCAACCTCAGCCAGCTTTGACATTGGATCTGACTTCGAAGTTGGCCATGTGTTGAAGAGGGGATTGGACCAGCTGACCTCCAGATCTCTGACCTAAATTATTCCATGAATCTATGCACATAAGTTTTCACGGTATTCATTCTCCTCTATATTTGTTTCACAATAACTAGGTAGAAAAGTCTTTCCTATGTAGTATATGTGTTTTCCTTAAGAAATATGCAGATTGGATATTAAATCACTTTTGTAAAAATATGCTATACTTCTTTTTAGGAGCTAGCGTTTGATCCATACGAATCATATGCACAAGATATTTTGCGACCTGGTTTTCATGATCATTTTCTAAGTCAATTATCAAAGCCAGGAGCAGCGTTTTATTTACAGGTAATTTTTTTTTTAAGCAAACCACATAATTTTTTTTAATGACATTATATTGTTGCTTCAGTACATTTATTGTTATAAGATTGAAATTTATTTTGTTTCTAGTCGATAGGTGAAGGCTTTAAAGAAGCTGTTCAATATGTTCTACCCCGGCTGCTCCTTGCCCCTGTTTACCACTGTCTTCATTATTTTGAACTGCTAAAAGTAAGAACACTGTGTCCCTCTAAATGTTGTTGGTTGTGGTATGTGGGGTTTTTTATTATTTTTTTGTCATACTGTGTTTTAGATAACAGAGCTTTGTGTGCTCAGTTAGGTATAAAACTTTTTATTAGAATCTGAATAACCAACACTTCATCACAGCAGTTTTATATGCTCTTGTGCGTATTATAACTAACTGAATGTTGGCTTGTTTTTTCATGCAAGTTGTACAGCAGCTGATACTTTTTGTGTTGAACAGTCAAGTTACTGTAACTATTAATTAAAAAAGGAAATCTAGGAGGTCTGGGTACACATGTTTTTAGAATGATTGTAAGATTGGTTGAACAGTGGTAAAAGATAATAGGCAAAATGGCAGTATCACAGAGAATGTGTTAAGTATTTCTTAAGCTGTTACTTTGTAAATTTACAAGCACAATAAGAGTTCACTTTGGACTTCATTTTCCTTCGGTAGACCCTTCCATGTTCTCCTTGGTGTGGCCCACATCCTCTGAAGCAAGGATATCACCTGCATACTCACCATAGGAAAGGCTTGGTTGATCTGTACAATTCTTGGGCTTTTTGTAATAGGATCTCATATCAATAGGGTAGCTGTAAGGATTGTGTAACATACACATGCAAAGAAAACTGCTACAGAATATTTTTGTTGGATTTATCAAACAGCATTGAATAATACCTTTTCAGGAGCAGAGCCTCTGAAGACAATTTTCAAGCAGCATCTTTGCTTTGACTTAATGGAAACTCTTAAGGGTTGCAGTGTTTCAAACTTAATTACTTAATTACATGGGGGAATTAAGATGAGAAGTAAAAAAAAAAAAAAACCTCTACTTGTTTGAAGAAGTCTGGCTGTGTTTCCTTCTTGGATGCTTATTTGGCTGTCCTGAGAGGAGCCAGTGGTTGGATCATCTTTGAGTCTGTCTACTTTAAGTCTCTATAGTCTTAACGCCATTTACACTGAGTTGGGTCTGCAAGTACAGTTTTAGGATGTTGCTCTTCTGTGTCACAAGCTTTTTTTAAATTTTGAAACTTATGCTCAATCTGTCTGTGTAGCTCTTGGGTTTAATCTGACTTTTCAGGTACCTTTTACATACTAAACATTTCCTTTCTTGACTCTCTGCTGGGGGAGAGGTGTGAGACAGCTTGTCTGCATTTTGTATCATAAAGACCTGCACAGCCATGAGATTCCTCTGCTCATGCTTTTATCATGCAGTCTCAAAATGTGGTACCTAGTGGCTTTATACAGTTTCCACCTGAACATGGTACTTGATAGACAAAGCATAAAGATTAACATTGCCTAAACCACAAACATCCCATGTTGCTTCTTGTCAATGACTATCTTAGCAGGGGAAAGGGGGCATATGTGCTTTAAAAAGGAGGCAGCAGCTCACCTGTGCCTTTTGTAGGGCCAACCAGAGTCTAAGCTAAGCCCAGCTCCAGAAGGTTATTAATCTTTTCCCAGCTCCTGACCCACACTTCATGTAAAATTCTTGTCTCTCCCCTTTAATTCTCTGCACTCCCCTTCCTCCCCCCGCCATGTGATCTGATATTGTCGACTTGGGTTTTATGCTATATTTGATAATTTTACAGGTCATCCCCCACACTGTGTTTTCCAAGTACCATTCTAGCAAGACACTCTTCTCTGTGGTCTGCCAGATGCAATGCACAGAATAGGCAGCGGCAGCTAATAGGTGCGTGTGAAGGGAGACAGTAGCTGCTGTGGCAGTAATCATTTATCAGCTGGTACACATGTGCACGTGCAGCATATGAATACCGCCCTCAAACAGCCTCTGCTGGCAATCGCATTTTCTTTCTTAGATCTGGAATCTTCAGATTCTAGTCCGGTAATACTAAAAATGCCCAGATTAAATTGCTGCAGAGGGATATATACTGCATTCTTTATAGTCCTACCAATTTCATTGATACACAACTGCATTAAACTCTTGCATACTAAGAGCCCTGACTTAGTGATTGTAGCCATAATTGAGTTAAAATGCTACAAAAATGGATCTCTGGGTATGAGGAAACAAAGTGTTGGCAGCACGGTATTGTATGTAATGAAAAAACATGTTTCTCTTCAAGAAGAGAGATGTTTAAGGATAAAGGAGTTAGCATTTTTCTTTGAGCTATGCTATGTAATTTTGCATGCTTTGAAGTTACCTGTTTAAAATGCATCTCAAAGTTACCTTCTAACTATGCAGACTACAAAAAAAAGTAAATTTCTATCCACTGATGGTTATCATATTTAGAAACTAAAGCCCTCCTGAAGTTTGGCAGGGCACCAGGAACACACAAATACATATTCTATTTTTAGCTAAAGTTTCTTGCTTTAACTTTGTAGTCATATGCTAATTTTCCTAAGGGCTTTGTTTTCCTTTGAGCAGCCTAAAAGTCCCCAAATCTTAAACAAGAAACTAACCATATAAAATAGCAGCTTCATATGGGACCGTGCTTTTTGTGCAAACTTGCAGATACTGTAAATGGGTTTTTCCAAATGTGAACTGTTTACTGAAAGGTAGAGTGGTGCAAACAGTGCAGTGATTTATTACTCTGAATTCTTGAAAAAGAACTTTACAAAACTTAAAGCAGGCATTGTCTCAGATATTGTAATTTGTGTGCATGTGTGGTATGCTTTCTTTTCTCTGGCTGATGGAAAGATTACTTGAAAATTCCTTTTTTCCAAGTAGAAAGGTCTCAAAGCACGCATTAAACTTTCCTTGGATAAAATAATACATTGTGAAAAATGGGATGGAGATTATATATATGTATGTGCATGCGCGTGCGCACACAGAAGTTGAGGACTAAGTCCACAGTGGATTCCTAGTAGGGTAGATGCCTCTAATTCCGAAATACAAGGTCTTTAAAATTTCGTAACAGGGAGTTACCTTTATGTTTTGCAGAAAAATCTGTTCTGCACCCAAGTGCAAGCTTGGCTCCCATGGCTTCTGAGTAAAAACTTCATATCTCCTCACTTATATTTTTTTACTTGGAATTCTATGTATAATGAGTTTAAATTCTCAGGGTGCTTACATTTCACAATAACATCTTGTGGGTGGCTTTTTTTTTTTTCTCCTAACTTTGTTCTTAAATGGCAAATGACTTGTCAGTCTCTAGAGACTGGCAGTTCAGCTTGAGTGGAAATATTCCTTAATTTAACTTTTTTTTTTTTTTGTCTGCCTCTTTCATTATGTTAATGCAACTTGAAAAAAAATCTAGTTTGGCAAGGTCTTCCGAGATAAGAAACAACCCTTCCCCCAACCTGATGGTATTAAATTTGCTACATGGTGCTAGAGAAGGCATAGGAGGGTGAAATTTGAGTAGTCTGGAACTACTGGAATATATTTCTGCTGATCCTAGTCTGATGCTGTATTGGGCAACACATCCCAAACTATTGTGGACTTTGACTTTGCTTTGATTCTTAGCCCTGCTTCAGCCAGGCTCGTGATCCAGAGCATAACACGAATGAATGAGGCAGGTTTGTGATCCCATCCGTAGCTGATGTAACCCAGCCCAGGGTGGAGAATCAGACTCTTAATTAGCTGAACTTTGGCAGTCTGCAGAGTTTTTACAATATCTGCAATTACAGATCATTGTCTTGAAACATTGTCTGCATAGCTTGTATTTAGTGCAGGCACTGTAATTAACAGGTTCTCTTGCTTTAGTCTACTCTTAAAGTCTCCTTAAATGAATATTAGCAATAGAAAATCACAGATTCAGACCAACTCTGAATTATTTTAAGAAAGCATTTACTTAGTGTCAGCAAAGGATTTTGTTTTCTCAAGTCACTTTGTAGTCTGGTTTGCTTCTTTCCAAACAAAGTAGCTTGTGTGTACAGTATTGTTTTGAAATAAAAATAGAAGCAAAATGTTATTGTTTTAACAGGTATTTGTATATGTAACTGCAGATGAGCATGAATTTGTTCTGTGTCCATGAGAGATTAAAAGTGCAATTTCATGTGCAAATGCAAGCATATCTGTTGGAGGAAATGTAGCTTGATAAATCTGTTGCTAATGTGGGACAAGGCCTGCATAGCCTTTTTGAGCGCTTCTGGGGCAGAAGCGCTGGAGTAGTGTCAAAATCAGTCTGAAGTGTAAGAAGAGATTTCCTGGAGTGTGACAGGAGGTGAAAAACCTTAAGCAACTTCTTCATATGGTTAAGCTATGAAGACTTAAAAACTGCAGTGTTGTAAAGATGTGGACCTTGGTTCTGTGGTAGAAGTTGGTGTAAAGGAGGCTGTATAGTTCTTACGTGGTTGCTTTTCTCCTCTCAATGCTGGTGCGTTTCTGCGTTAAGTCAGCTACGCATTTGGCAGCAGCCAAAGGAAAGATGACATGGAAAATAAAACCTTGTCGCTTGTGTGTATGGGGGGAGAAGGGGGCGGGGGGCACTTCTTCCACAAACTTGGTTAATCTAACTAACTGGGATCCCTGAGGTCATTTCATTTTGACCAAATATTAAATAAGTTATGCAGAATGTATATATTTTTTTTCTTTTTAGCTGTGGAACTCAGTGGTGGGTTGCCTATGTGTCTGTATCTATAAGATACATATATCCACATGCATATCACTTCATTGTTCAGTGACTTAGGCCATCTATAATGGAGATATGATGGGGATGTATGTTCTGTTGTATAATATTTTCTTTTTACAAAGGGTAAAAAGTAGCAGCAGATATTTTTTGCAGGAAATTTTCTGACAAGAAGGAATTACCTTGAAGAGTGTTTTTTTTGTTTTTTTCATTATCCCCCTAGAATTACTTTTCTGCAAAAGCTGAATATTAGCTAACAAAAACAAAATAAATATTGCTCCTTTCACTTGGCTTACAGTCCTCAGTGACACTTGGGAAGTGTTATTGTCATCCCGCTGTACCAACAAATGCTGTACTTTGATCCCTTGAAGCAGGGAGTAGGATGGCAGTGGGCCAGGCTGCTCTTGTCTAGACGATGCCCTGTTTGGAAAATGAAGTGAAGCCCTAGCCAAACTCTGACTCTTTTACCTTCACTTACGTACTTCAGAGTTTCGGTGGCCTGTTTCCTGATCCATTTTCTAGGAATGCTCACAGGGCAAAATTTCCCTGGTACTTGAAGAATTAGGAGAGCTGCGCTGGGGCGGACTGCTCTCCGGAGCTGGTGATCTATTCCCCATTCCATATGAATGACAGCTGCCTACTGCTAATCGAAGGTAGATAATTCTTTAGCTCGCTTGGCATCAGTTCATGCTGGATGCCCAAGGCCAAATTTTCATGAAAATAGATGGATGTTACAGTAACTCGGCGAAACTTTTGGGGTTTTTTTTCCCCTCTAAATTAAAGCTTTGGCACAAATAACTCAAAATCATGTGTGAAGATGGATGATTATTTTAGTTGAGACTTTCAAGCACTGTAAGCTAAGTTTTTGTTGCTGAGACATCCACAATGTAGTCCTTGGTGCACTTGCATTGGTGCATGGTCTTTTAATTGCAGTAGTAGTCTGTTCCCTGTCCTTTATTCCTGCCTCGGTTCCTGTCGCCTTCTGTGCACAGGGAGATCCTTGGAGAGAGGTAGTCCTGTGGCTAAGACATTCAGCCAGAATGTTCTGGATATGGATGGGGCTTTGGATCTTGCATTTTAGTCCCATTACCAGAACGCTTTCTCTGTTGGCTCTCACTGCGGTGGGGGGATATAGTTCTTCAGTGCTAGGACCACCTTTTCCATCAACACTTTGATATCTCCAGTGGAGACTGATGGAAAAATGTAGAAAATAACAAATAGAAGTCACACAATGAGCTACCTTCATGGTTTCTGTAGACCAAGCTGTCTTCATTGAGGGCTCCTTGCATCCCTCAGCTTCTTCACAAGCTGCATCTCTTTTAGTTTCAGCTACTGCCTGCAGCTCCCACTTTGTCCTTTGCGCCAGACTTTCTTTGCACACTCTGTTCTCATTTTTTTCCACATTCTGTCAATCACTTTTCAGGATGTGCCGTCTGTAAATCTGTGCAGAAGGGCAGAGATATGGAGAACTGCCCTGGAATGCAGCATGGTAATAGCTGCCATCAGCTGGTTTTTTTCTTTTTCTTATTTTAAAAAAAATGGCCAAAGTTGATAGTTTTGCTTAGCAACTGATGGAATTCTGCTTGTCTGGCATTTCCTATGCTGTTTTTTCTTAATCCTCTCTAAAATCAACAGGGCTCTACCATTGCTTTCCAGAACGAGCCCTGAAATTTTGGAATTCATCAGATGTAGCATTCAAAAGTTAACACGTTTGTATCCAAACATAGTGGTGCCATCCATTTCAGCCTTGCAGACTTGGCTGTTAAAGATGATACTTGAATTGTGTCAAAGCAGTGAAAGTGGATTCTAATCCACTTTGGAATTACAGAAGAGAAAGGGAAGATGTTTTTGGATTGAATTGTCTTTGCTGCGATGGAAAATTTTGGGGAAGAAAGTGGAAGACTTCAATTACAAGTGTGGAAGCACGTAGGTAAATATTTTGTGATATTTCAAATACAGAGCTAAGTGTTATCAACTTAATTATGCATTTTAAATTTCTAATGTACTCTGCAGGTCTGCTCCTAATGATGAGACAAAGCAAAGTGACAGTAAGAAAGAAGAGAATTTCGGAGCATGTAGGCTCTGGAAGGATCTGTGTGAACTTGTACATTGGTTGCAGAAAGGTAATGAATCTGCTATGGAAGAGACGTCAGCAAAAATACGTATTTTTGAAGAATGCGGAGCAAATGGCTTTTTTCATACTTGGAGAAGAGGCTGCCTGCAAAGAAAGAGGCCATTTCCCCAGGATGGGAATCTGAACATATAAAATATGTAGAGAGATTCTGCTGGCAGCTAGTAGCCTTCCAAAAACGTGAATATTTAGGAGATGGTGTTATGAAAACATCAAGTAACTTATTTGAAAACAAAGCTTTGTTTTTATATCTGTTCCTTGCTAGAGCAAATGTTAACTGTGTAAGCTCAATAAGCAGAACTGGTCGCATACATGGACCCTTTCTTTGGCTACTTAAAAAAAAATTTGGAAACTGAAAACAAAATGTTCTCTTTCCTGCTGAGCAGACCTCAGTCAAAATATCCAGCAGGCTGCAGGAACAATTGAGTAGACCTAATGTGGAATACAGTCTCCTGACAGGCCATACCCTTTCACGGGATCGCTAGGGGCGAATTGGCATCTCCAAACCTGTCGTGGAAAACGTCAAACTGTTGAATTGCTGAAACATCAACTGATGAATTTCTGTGAGCTATATATTTCTAAATAGCTCTTCCTGACTTCTTGCTGTATCCACTTCTAATTGGAAGATGACACTTATTTCAGAGTAATATCATCACTCCTGAAGCAAATTAAAATTTCATGTCCCCTGCCTCCCCCCCTGCTGGCAGTAAGAGCATCTATATCGAGAAATTGAAGTAGCAATTCTTTAAATTCACACTTTTCTTTAATCCAGATTGTTGCACTACTTTGGGCTTGACTTAAGTTTGACATACTCAAACCTTCTACATATCTTTCAGATATATTTTTGAAGTCACATAGGCAAACTGTGAAAGAACTGGGAAGCTTGTACTGAAAGCTGGTGAATAGGAAATGCTGCTTATTTTCCTCTCTTTTAACACTTTACTGATACGATAAAATTCCTAATGGAGTCCCATAGTTTACATTATGTGAGTTAAGATTTTATATGAAATAAGACGATGGCTTTTTAGCTCCTATTTCTTTTAAAATGTCATATCTCCAAGAGAATGATGGACTTTATTTTTTGTAACTAATCATCTAACACCTGGGGTTGCTGTTTGACATGCCTATACAAGATTATGTACTTTAAGGGGATTTACTTTTTATAATTAAACTGAGAACACATAGTTAATAAGAAATTTTGATCAGAGGAAAAAACTTTACCATACTTTGGCAGTATATTAAATTCTGTTCCGCTCTTAAGAAAATAAGACTCTGTAATGTAAATCTAAATAAATTGCTACATACAGGTGTACATATGGTTTTGCCACCCGGTGTTCAAAATTGAGTTTGCATGAAAATGAAAGGATTTTCTTAAATTTGAGTGTGTTAAAGCTGTGAATGTATCTCCAGGAATACAGCACACTGAGTTTGCTTCAAGCGTGAAGTGCCCCTTTGACTGTTAGCATTTTCCAGAAGTTAACATTCCCTGCAGTTCTCCCCTGTTGCTGTTCCAGATGATTTTCTGATGCTTTCTTTAAAAAAAAAAAAAAGGTTTCTGAATCAGAGTGCTTTTTCTAGCATACTACTACTTTGGGCTGAGGTTTTTATCATTCAGATAAATCACAAAAAGGCAGAAGAGCTCTTGGGCTGCTGTTAAGAAAAGTGGCTACCGGGATTGTTTTATGGCAGAGTGCGAGCACATCAGTCTGCTTTTGTCAGAGGAGAAACCCTGTTCATTTTTATTCTCCTTGATCATAAAACAGCCTGTTGGAGGATTACCTTTCAGTAGGTACTTCATCTTCAGAAGTACATTGGAGAAAATGGGGAGGCATTAGAATAGAATTTGGAGTACCTCTTTTCAAATTCTCATGAATGTTGCTTATTTATTTAACATTTCCCCACGGAGAAGATAGCTAGGTTGTGCCACAGATCATGCTTCCTTTGCCAGCTTTCCGAGGGTTTTGCTACCTCCCTGTGGGATTCAGGATGTCCAAAGGAATTTCCTAGAGGGTGCTGAGAAGAGGCACTCTAAAGCAGCACTGGCTGAGTGTACAGCTGCCTGCAGCTTCCACCTCTTAGGTGGGACCTCTTAGGCACTAAACATCTTGGCTTGATGTTTCAAGGGGCAGCAGGTTTTGTTAGCACCCTCAGTCAAGAGACCGCTTGTTAAACGGACGTGGGACTGCAGTTTAGAAAACTGGGTTGTGATTTCCCTACCTCCCACCTGCTGTCACCTCTTTTGCTTATAGAATCTGCTCTGTGATCTTTCCTGTCAGATGAATCCGGGAAGCTGCGGTTCATAAATTTCAGTGGTTAGACTTAGGAAAATCTTCCAGGGAGATATCAGTCTAGATCCTGATGCAGGACCTGAAGTGCAAGTTTTTATGTCCCTCATGACAGTTATTAGCACTGTTGTATCTTCGTATTCTCATCATATGTATAAATGTCTTTTCCTTCATTGCCTTTCTAGTTAGATGTACGCCCTCTCCTAAGCTGTCAGGGAGTCTATAGTCTGATTGTGCACTGCATGAGGAGGATTTCTTTTGTATCTGTTTGGAATTTCCTGTTTCTTAGTTTTATAAATATTATCTGATCCTTGTGTTATGCAACAGGTAGAACAAAATATCTCTTCTTCTGCTTCTTGACATCCCTTTGGTGTTTGCAACCTGGAATGTAGAGTGCTTTTTTTTGGTTAGAGACTTCCATGGGTATTCTGTTTTGCAAGTTTGTTCGCCTTGAATTGTCAGGATGCTTTACCTATAATACTGATTATTATATTAAAATTATTATAAACCAATGTTTTCTTGTAAGATTATTAAAAAATAGTCTAATGATTATAGTATTACTGATAATCGGGAAACTGCACCTCCTTCCTGTAATAATAGTACAGTGTTCTTTATGGTAGGCTGTATTTAAAACAAACAAAACAACCTTTTTGTTTGGCATCTGCCTGTTTCATTCATTAGGGGGCACTGCACAGCTACAGAAAATCAGTGGGTTTTGCAGAGGAACTTGAATGCATTTCCAGTGATGCCGTTTCACTTTTCAGAATCTCCTATTCCAACTTATCTAGGAGTAGTGTAAGATAAAGGGCATTGTTGTAATTTAAGGTCATTTTTGACTAAGACTGTTTCTGGTAGCAGTTTATGGTAATTGAGGCTAGAAAATCTCGAATTCAATTTCTGTCTCACAAAGCAACATCTCTGTAGCAGTTCAGAACACTATATGTATCACTATTTTTGTTAGTCTTATTTTTGCTCGAATTTGTCCTGTGCTTACACCATGCCTTTTGCTCCCTGCCATATCTCCTGTGATACCCTTTCAAGCAAATGGCAGAATATGCTATGATCTAAAAAGCCTTGTTTTCAAAGAAACTAGGCCAGAAACAATCTTAACTGTTGCTGAAGGGTGGTGACCAGCCAGAGATGATAGGAAATCCAGTCAAACTCTGGCGATGCACGTTGGCGAAGAGGCAAAGAACCTCCTTTGAACTCTTGTGCAGAAAAGATGCAGAATCTTAGAGGTAGTTACACCTTTCTTTTAGTTTCAGGATTTTTTCCAGCAGTCCTGCACCTGCCTCATTTGTCTTAGGTCCTCTCTGTTGTTCAGTTAGCAGAATATGGTGGCAGTAGGCTGTTCGTTCTTGGACCTTGACCTTTCTTGAAGTAAAGCCTGTTGTGATGTATTGTGAGCTCTGTTTCTGTGCTGGTTTCATTAGTAGGCACTCATGGCTAATTTAATTTAGGTCAAGAGTATGACAGATGACTACATGAACTAGAGCTGCAAAGAATAAACCTCATGCCATCCTTATGGCTAAAAATACAAAGAAAGTAGTTATTGGCATAGACACCTATTGCACTGAATGATGGACTCTGGTCAGGGAAAGAATTAACACTATTCTGTGACCTATTCAAATGTCAAATGTGAATGTGTTGTATTCAGTGGGATTTTGGAGGACAGCAGTTACGTTTCACACTGGATGCCAACAGTGCAATTGTACTCTTTCCAAGGGGGTTTACCTTTCTGGTTCATGCCAGCCTGTTACCTGATTTTACCACCTCTGTCAAAATATATCTTTCAATCATGTGGAGTGAGTTCTTGATGATGTATAATAATCCAAACCCCTTATCTCTTCTTAATCCTGTAAATAATTGATACCTCTGTTTTATGCTCAAGCCACAGCCATACACAGGGAAATTTTTTGTTGACTATAAACCAAAACACTTTCATGCTTAAACTAAAACATTGAGGATGGAAATCTTATTCAGCATTTTAGGCTAAAGAAGAGCAGGTTTTGTTCTAGTGAACTCATCTGTTATAGCAATAGTCAGGCACCAAATACTAGTATTAAACCTTCTACTACAATCTTAGTTTATGACTCTGTTGCTTTGTCTTTTAAGAAAAGTCAAGTTAGTATTTGAAGGCTGTAGCTGTGTACTCTGATGGAGACTTTTTAGAGCTTTGTACCTACCTAACGTTAGGTGCCACTTTCTGTGCTGACGAGCAAGCGTCCAATCAACCCCTTCGGGGTTGAATGTTCACGTCCTCTTCCCCATCCTGTCTGCTTATGGTTTTCTATCTGCGTCTTGCGTGAAGGATCATGGTCCTGGTGGACAACAAGCTGCACACAAGTCAGCAGAATACCCTCGCAGCAATGAAGGCCAATAACCATGAACCCCATATTGTGCTGTATTAGCAGGAGTCTAGCTAGCAGGTGGAGGGAAGTGGTTGTTCCTTTCGATTTACCACTACTGAGAATTTTTTTTCGATATATACTGAAACAAGTCCAGGGGTGGGCCGTAAAGATGATGAGGGGAACGAGCATGTGATGTAGGAGTGGGCTTGTTCAGTCTGGAGAAAGGAAGGCTAAGGAGGGCTCTTCCTGCTGTCTTTGGCAATAACAGCGTGGGGGGTATAGGGAAGACAGCCACGCTCTGCTTAGAGGTTGCCTAGTGGAAGGGCAGGAGTCAGCAAGGGAAATTCTGATTAGCTTTCAGGAAAAAAAAAATCACCATGAGGGTTTTTGAGCATTGGAACAGGTTGTCCAGAAAGGTTGTGGTCTCTCCATCCGGAGAGAGTCAAAACTCAATAAGGCCCCAAGTAACCCGACTGAAGTTGACCCTGCTTTGAACAGGGGGTTGGATAAGATGACCTGCGAGGTTCCTTCCAACCTAAATTACTGAATGATTAAGCTGTCAGTGAGGTGAGAGCCTTTATAATCTTCTGTTTACAAATGCGATGAAGGTTTCCTTAGCTTTTAGTCCAGCTCTTCTGTCCCGAAAGCTCCCCTCATGCACTTTGTACAAACATACATACTTCCCACAGGTCTGATCCTGTCCTGTCCAATGGTGCATATCCATATCTCCTTCCTCACTTATTTTTCTTAAAATGTAGCACCTTTAATTGGTTCCTTTTGGGTAACGCGAGGTGAATCAAACTAGTTTTGTGCTGAACGCATGTGCCGAAGTTTGTCCGTATCCGAGGGACTGGTGGCGGCTGCTCTAATCTTACTGAGTTTAGGCCGTTCGTGGAGAATTGTCTCCCTTGTCTGTGTCAGTAATGCGCCTGGTTATTTGATTGTACTTGGTAATAAACGGGAGCACACAAAAACAGTAAATGGTTGGATTTCTTTTCCCTAGGTCAGGCTTCTGGGTACGCGTGTACCAAAATGCTTGTAACACTTCTTGTGTTTGACTTTCAATGTTTGCAGCAATTAGAAGAAAAGAGTGAGGATGAAGAGGATAAAGAGTGCTTAAAGCAAGCAATAACTGCCCTACTGAATCTTCAAAGCAGTATGGAAAGGATATGCTCCAAAAGTCTTGCAAAACGAAGGCTTAGGTAAACACGTTTCTGTTTTTCCTGCTTTCTGCTCTTAATGCTTTGCTATAAATCCAGGGCTCCCAGTTTCCTCTTTTAGTAAACAATGAACAAAATAGTTTGTGACAAGCCTGCTTTTTCAGAGGAAGTGACATCAAAGCCAAGATAATTTGTTATTGTTTTAAAACCGTTCGAATTTCTATGCGTCTTCGCATACTGGTAGTTGAGACGTCCCGCGGATTCACTGGTAAGTAGAAAATCACAGCATTTGCAGGTTAATTATGCTCAGTTAATAAATGCTGGTGTAAAAGTATTGTACACGTGCATTTCTGTGTGACTAGAAGGGAATGTTCTTGATTTTGAAACTACTTGAAAGTAATCTGAATGGCTTTTTGTACAAAGGCTAGTTAAAATTACTACTAGTATTCAGTTGCACTGTTGCAGGAAATTCTTCTATTTTACAATCTGGTATTTGTTTTAACATTAGAATTTCTGCAGCATTCTCTTTACTAGGTATTTGCATTTGTTAAAACTTTGCTCTTAAAATTGTTTCAAAACTTTATTCACCAAAGAAGTTCTGTACTGTGAAGTATAATCTTTAAGCTTGGACATGAACGTATTTAACAGCTTGTTTTCTCTAAATCTGCTTCTTTCAAATTGATGCATTCTAAAATAGTTTGACAACTATGGAAATGAGTGATATGCTAAGAAGGTACTCTAATGGCTTGCCTACTTCTGGTTGCTTGTGTTTAGGTAAAACATTTATTGCATACAAGATAAGTAGAAAATTCTTCAGATGGGCTACTGAGAAAAAAACGTTTGTCAAGTCCTGTAACAGTGCTTTTGGTAGAAGAGTCCTGATACTCGGTTCTGAAATTGTATTCTCAGTGGAATTCTCGTCACTCAGAAAATAGATTATCTTGTGTTTTTGTGGTTAGTGGTGGTTGTGGTTTTTAAAAATAAATATACTAATAGGCTGCCTTTCTCCCATCCTTCACCGAAGTGAATCTGCATGCCGATTCTATACTCAGCAGATGAAGGGGAAACAGCTAGCGATTAAGAAAATGAATGAAATCCAGAAAAATATTGATGGTTGGGAGGGTAAGGACATTGGACAATGCTGTAACGAGTTCATCATGGAAGGAACGCTCACACGTGTAGGAGCAAAGCATGAGAGACACATATTTCTGTTTGATGGCTTGATGATTTGCTGTAAGTCAAATCATGGCCAGCCAAGACTTCCTGGTGCTAGCAATGCAGAATATCGTCTAAAAGAAAAGTTCTTTATGCGAAAGGTACAAATCAACGATAAGGACGACACTAACGAGTACAGGCATGCTTTCGAAATCATCTTAAAAGATGAGAACAGTGTTATTTTTGCTGCTAAATCGGCTGAGGAGAAAAACAACTGGATGGCAGCATTGATATCGTTGCAATACAGAAGCACCCTGGAAAGAATGTTGGATGTGACAATGTTACAGGAGGAAAAAGAGGAGCAGATGAGATTTCCAAATCCTGAGCTTTATAGGTTTGCAGAACCAGACTCTGAAGAGAATATCGTGTTCGAAGAAAACATGCAGCCCAAGTCTGGAATCCCTATCATCAAGGCTGGGACTGTTGTCAAGCTCATTGAGAGGCTGACTTACCACATGTACGCAGGTGAGGCATGTTATTTATATAGCCAAAAGAGGTGTCGACGAGGCTACGCTTCTCTTTTTCCCTGTTACTTTAAATACCTCCGGCAAAATGCATACAGTATATTGAAAGGGAATATGCTTTGCCTTGCAAATATTCTGAAATGCTTTTTGAATGAAGGTTTGGATTCGTGAAGAAATCTTTCTGCAGCTTTGTAAGCTGTAGGAATTAAAACTGTGAATCCTGTTTGGCTGAATTTAGTGGGATACGTGTATGCATAAAGCTATTCTCCTGCAAGGGACGAAGGGGGGCGGCGCCTGCAGGAATTGAGCTCTAGACAATACTTTTTCCTGTATGCCCCAGGCGACAAGAATTGCCTGCTCTTGGGACTTCCAAAGCTGGGGTGGTATATGAAGGGCCAGCATTTCAGGAGGGAATTACGGCCCGGTTCTTTCAGTTAAGGTTATAAACTCTTACCTGTGCCCGTGCTGATGTGCAATGAGTATGCAGCAAACAGACGGAATAATACCCGTTTGCTAGAGGTAGTCATCTGCATAATTTAGCCTTAGCACTTAGCCTTAATCAGAATTTCAGTGGAGATTTGATTTGAGAACTTTTGACTACAAGTTTGTTTGGGCTGAAGAGACATGAAAAGCAGTTGCATGAAACGGATCATGCAGTCCACCCTCAGTGTGTGCTGTTTTTCGGGATAATTTCCCAGTATTTTCTTCAGCTCTGCTGAAAAGTTTGGGGGTTTTTGATTCTGTGTTTATGGTAGTTATTCTAAATCTTTGTGCACTTTACTATTAGTGCATCTCCTCATATTCAACAATGGTCTCCCCCCCCCCCTTTCTTTTTTCTTTCCTTTTACTCCTTTCTACTGTGATTATCCTAAATTGTTCTGTAGCTCAGTCCTGATGGCACTGAATACCTAGCATAGAGCAGGAATATTTGTTTGGAAGAGGCAAGGAATAAGCTGAATATAATTAGGACAGTTTTGTGGGTTTGTTTATTTACTCCATTACTTTTATTGCTCTCTTCCACATTGCCTTCAGTTTAGCTTTCCTAACATTAATTAGAAACATAAATGCAGTATCTTGCCTGCAGTTTTTACCAGAGCTGTTTTGTGACCATGCTCATATTGTAACTTTATAAACCTTTAGCTTTTGGCTTAAAATTTTACAGGCGTGATTTATGACATAGTTTTATTTTTTGGAAGTTGGAATAAAACCATTCAGCCTTAGAGAAAGGAAGGCTTTCTTTCTTTCTTTCTTTTTTCTTTTTTACTAGAATTGTATTTGGCAGAGAACTAACAAAAATAGTACCTTTTAGTGCCCTTGCGAGCATTTGCTTTGTTTTGGCTAGCTTGCGTACCATTGAGAATTGCCCTTTCCACATACACAGCGGCTTTGGCGCAGTAACCGAGGCGTTGTTCCAAGCGTTCATAGCATGCTCCAAGCTTCGTCTCTGTTCAGCAAGCCATGAACTACGTTCTTGAGTTCCATAAAATGAAAACAGCTGTTTTTAAAGAACATGTGGCCTGTTGAAGTAGGTCTCCTCTGTTGATTTTTTGCATCTGCATGTCTTTTTGGCTTTTCTAGCCCACAGGACAGCAAGGAAGAAGTCTGACTGATTGATTGATTAGATCTACCCTCTTCCACAGTCATTTAAATCCCTGCACTTAACAGCCCCTACTTAATGAAGCCATAAGTAGGATGCTTGAAGGCTAAAGTTACTGTCTTGTGTGACCTTGACCAAACCATTCTACATCAAAACTAAGGATGTGGGTACTGTTAGACAGGCTGGTACAATTTGACCAAATTAAAAACACACATATATATATATATAGGATGATCTTGTGATGTATTGATTTAGCCTGTGTTTGCAACCCTAAAGATCTTAGTTCGGCATGTGGATCTGATGCTGAAATGCTAGGTTCAAAGTCATTTCTCCGTACTCCTATTTTTCATTATACACCTTCTGTTTTATAATTAGTTTTCTGTGAGGAAAAATGTAGTCATTCTAACTATTCTTTGCTGTCTTTTCTAGGGGAACAAAGGAATACAGATTTAGTGACTCAGCCAAAAAGGCTCTGTTGCACAGGAAACGAGGTCCATTTACTATGTAAATCATTCCGTGTTTTGTTGCATTTTATGAGATGCAGTGAGTTAGGCAACAACTTTCCATGGTAACCCTTCAGTTATTCTTTCCTACATGTAGCAGCTGAGTTCAGGGCTTCTGTTTTGCTTTGAGGTTTGAGGCACAGGAAAATGAGTATCCTGGTGGTATCTAGCCAAACAGCTAGAGATTGCAGAATTTCTTTTCTTGCCTCACACAGGGTTGTGTACGCACAATTGTAATCTTAAAAGAATGTTACCGACTTTATATAAATAAGCCACAAGAGCAAGCCCTTACTTTTCTGATGCAGCTTTTCTCTGGTGCAGCGTGACGGGGTAGGTAGCCCGTGCTCTTGACAGTCTAGACACCCTTTACTGTAGCTCTGCATCTTCGCTGGGTTCTTATCTTTGTAGGTCAGATACTCTATGGAGTGATTACAGGCACAGTTGCATAGGTTGTGCCAACTTGCTTCAGGTTGCTGAAGAGCGGTTGAGTGAGTTGTATCCTGAAGAGTAAATGGGCCATGTACAGCCAGTAGTCGACTCAAATCAGGGCTCGACTTTTTCACCGTGTACGACGAATCTGTGTCCCATTTGCAGCAATGGGTGTCTGACCCCCCCCTTTTTTCCCTTCCCTCACCTCCATGACACATGCACAGTAACAGCTTCCCCGCAGGACTTTTTCCCTGTTTCACTGCAAAATAGAGACTGCCTGGTGGCCTAGCTCTTCCCCAGCGGTGCTGTGAAGGGCTGAGACACGCAGTCACCGCCAGAACTAGTACAGGGACATACCAGAACGTGTGGAAACCCATAACCATCCTGCAGTGGAGCAGCTAAGAAGGACAAATCTCCTCTGCAAAAGCCACTTCCCATATATTTTTACATGAGCGAAACTGTCCTTCAAATAGAAGTTCAGATTTTGGCCCTATCTGCATATTCTGGGGTTTGTATGTGCTTAATGTGCATCTGTGTTCATTATCTCCTCCTTTTCCTGATATTTGTGTGAGAGCAGCTAGGTTAGGAGATACCAAAGTTTGAAAGTTATGGCAATTTTTTTTTTATCTATAGGGCAGTGCTCTTCTATTTTTAAAGCTTTGATATGTTAAGAGTGCTTGTGCGTCATCATAGTGTCCGTTTCCTTTCTTAAGGAATTCAAGGGTGATTATTTATAAATCCTTGTAGAACAAGTTATTGTTCTTTTTTAGCTTTCAAATTGGCTGTATTGAAGAGAGAATTATCACATGAGCAGACATCCTGACTAACTAGTGTTGTCTGTTTTTTTTAACACTTGCTCATATATTGTACACTATTTTAAGTTACAGATTTTGCTAGTGAGATAACAAGGTGAGGTTTGATTTTCTGATTTACTTCGTATGAAATTCAATGTGTTTTTTGGATTTAAGAGCTGACCCTACCTGTAAATAACAGTAGTTAGGACTCAGAGCCTGCAGGGATCTGAAAGCATTAGTGCTATAGAGTCTTTTCTCTCTTTCGTGGAGACAAAATCTGTCTAGGGTGCATGCTGCGTACAGAACGCAAACTGCGAAAACCTGAGTCACCGTGTTTAGTTATATACTTGTTTTTAGGAAGCGTGTTTTGCAGTTAGGAGATCAGCGTGGGATATTGAAAGGCGAGCCCTTGGCTATAGAGCGTTGCTGAGTGCCGCAGCTCCCGTTACCTGTTAACTTCTCTAAATTCTTAGGTGCCGGTTGATGTCTCTATGTACCGAGCTTTTGAAGTCAAATTTTAAATGTTTCTCCTGGCCTTGCTAGTTTGCGCTGTGGAAAAAAAGGAGAGGGGGGAGGACACTAAGTTCCCAGCCTGAAGAAAAGGTGTCCCTTTTTTTTGTTTACCTGTAAGTTGCTCCATCTGTAACATCTCTTTCTGCTTTCCAAACCAATAGCTGCCTCGCAGGTTGGGAAGGACCAGTGATGCCCATGGAGCAAGGGGCAGTGGGCACCTGGGGACATGCTCGTCCTCTGGAAACTGCATAAAAGCCATGTATTTGTATCGTGGGGGTGGTGGGAACAAGCAGGATGTGCTTTCTGCAGCAGGATTTGGAGGTTTGCCTTTGAAAGGGCTTTCAGGCTGTGCAGTTTCAAGGGGGAGGGAGCAAGAGGTATTACGATAAGAAAGATGGAGTAATGAAGGAAATGAGAGGATAAAGCAGAATAGTTGGCGCATGGTCCAAGAAATTGGAATTTGAATAGAACAGAAATGCAAGGAGAAGCTGTGTTATACCATACACGATCAACATGTGCAAAGCCCTAGAATAAACTGCTCCCCAGCTCAAGACCTTAGTAGGATTTCAAGAAAGGTAGAGGGTCTGTTCAAGTGGGTAAGAAGCGTGTAAATAGCTAAGAAAGACTTAAAAAAAAAAAAAAAAAAAAAAAAAAAAAAAAAAAAGTCTTAAAACCCCGTGTTCCAGCGAACATAGTTCCAGTCTACCTGTGTAATTGCTATCTAGAGTTTTAAGTCAAATATCATAGTTTTTTTTTCCTGCGTTACAAATACAGCCTATAGGGACTCCTGCTTCAAGTTCTGTGTGCTCTAGTTCAGCCACTCTGTCTTGGAAACATTTCCCATTCGCGTTTGGTTTGTAAATCTGTGTGTGGAGAAGCCTTTGCAACCTGCTCGTTAATCCGGTCCCGTGGTAACGTTAACCTTGTTTCTAGTGAACTCTGTGTAGTGCCAACAGGCTGTCACTGGGTTTCCTCATGCTCGAAAACAAATGGTTTTGCTTTTGTAATCAAGGGAAACACTTCAGTTTTCACTCTGCATACTTGCTTTTAAAACTGTTTTGTATATTTAAATAAAGCCATACGTGAGTGGTCAGTTTAAATGAAATGTATTGATTTTGTTGAAGTGAAACAAATACAACTTCAGAGTATAGCTGTCCGTTAGCTGAAAACACCTTTAGCCTGCCTTAACCACAGCTGGTCACAAGTTGCACCAGTTTGGGGAAGAAATTCTCCCTGAGAAGAGAGTTATGCCATTTCTTTCCAGTGTGATGTTACTTGCTGTGTCATCTGAGTTCTCTTATCCTGGACACTGTCAAAAACAAGATTGTTTACTAGGTGGCTCATTAATAAAATCATCTATTTGTTATCTTCAGAGTTGAGGAAAAAGAATGTAGTCTTTTAATAACTGAGATGACAGTCATTTTTATGAATTCTCAAGTGGAACTAAAATTGCTTTTAAATTCTGCTTTATATTGCTATCTCAAGAGGCTCTGAATTGTTACAGAAGCAATTTTGTTTTACATTATCTCTTCTGTAAACTGCTAGTCCAAGATCTTTAGTTTTAAAGGGTACAACTGACTTAAAATTATTTTAAAGTATGAAAAGTTAGATAATTGCTGACATGAGCACAAAATTATTCTTTTCCTAGACCCCAACTTTGTTAGGACTTTTCTAACGACATATAGATCCTTCTGTAAACCACAAGAGTTGCTGAGTCTGCTGATAGAAAGGTATGTCACTTCTTAAAATATTGTTCAATGAAGTACAACCTGGGTGGGGTTTTTTTTTATTTTTATTTCAAGTCAGGTTTGTAAAATTCTCGTTTTCAAGTTGGTTTTGATTCACTACTAACACATTTGAATGTTGCCAAATTTAAGGATTGCAGGGGTTGCAGGTAAAATCCTTTTTTAAGTAGCTGTAGTTACTTCCAGCATCTGAAGGGTTTTTTTGTCTTCAAAATCTATATTTTGTTAAATACTTTTATGGCATTATTGTAATCATCTCATATTTGTGAAAAGGCATAGATTTATTACTGAATTTAACAGTTGTGCCTATGTGTTTACCAAGAAATAGGGTTCTAACTTGTGGAATCCTTCTGAATTTTGAGCTAGCTTTACTCAACATTCATTCGTCATGTTGTGAGCAAGGTTGGTCTAATAGGCAACTGGTGCTTATACACATCTTCTGTGCTAGATTTGAAATTCCAGAGCCTGAGCCAACAGAAGCTGATCGTATCGCTATGGAGAATGGAGACCAGCCTCTTAGTGCCGAGCTAAAAAGGTTTAGGAAAGAGTACATACAGCCTGTGCAGCTACGGTGAGTATTGCAGCAATGTGAGGCAAAGTGATTTGTTTTTAAAGCCCATGCTGAGTTTGAGGTTGTTGGTGTGCTGATCAGTCTCTTGCACTCACCATTTTTTTTGGAATCTTACGTTTCTGCAAGGCAGTATAGCATAAGTTTGCCACAGAGAGTTATACAGAACATTTTAAATAATGTTCTTTTTTCTGAATGATAGCATTGCTCTGACTTCCTTAAATTTAAAGTAGAAAAATGGTTATAACTGGTTGCTGGTGAAACACAGACAGTAGAGTAATTGCATTTGGTCTACTGATTCTTATGTAGTCCTGTGAGCCCTCCACTACTAAAAGCCTTGAAGTGCTAGACTTGAAGATAAGGCCACGTTGCAGAGTGTTTACTTCCCCTTTACTGTTGCAGAGTGTTAAATGTATGTCGACACTGGGTAGAGCACCACTTCTATGACTTTGAAAGAGATGCTGATCTTCTGCAACGTTTGGAGGAATTCATTGGAACAGTAAGAGGTACTTACATTTTCTTACATGCTTGTATTTACCATAAATCATCCCTTTTCAAAGGTATGGTATGGATCATTTTTCCTTTCAGTGAGTGGATAAAGAGAAATAAGGCTGACTACTTACTAAGTACGTCACAAAGAACACAAAAAAGCTTAATTTAGAAAAAAAATCTGTTAATTCTCCAAAGCACAGCCCATGTTCAAAAGAAAGAATGCATTACTTATATCCTGATAAATATGTCTTAGCTCTATGGTAAGAGGATTGAAATAAATGCAAATTGATAAGACTTCAGTGAGGCTCAGAACAGAATAGCTGTTTTGATTGTCCCCTTAAACTGTAGGGGGGGGTGAGTTTTGTAAAAGATTAATGGTGAAACCACTATTTCTTTAGAGCAAGTGTTCTCCAGATATATTTCACAGTGCGTATCAGACCTGTAGATCACCTTCCATTTGTGATTGTACAGATCTTTCCTGTTAGCTGTCCCAGTTTTTATTACAAGCAACAGGGGCTGTTTGTTTGTAGGAAAAGGTAGTGTTAGAGAAGTATTTAATGGTTATTTAGTAATTAAAGAGAGGAGGAGAATGAGCCAGCTGGTTTAATGCAGATTACTGGTAAATTTTCAATGGACTTGCCATCTTATGCATGAAATTCTTATGGTGTAGAGCTAAACAGGCATTCGGCCCTTGGGTTTTATTCTCAGTGTTGATGCTAAATGCAATTGAGGGAGAAGCTTCTCCTCATTCATTATTTTGCCCTTCTGTTTCTTCTGAGGTAAGCACATACTCTTTCCCAAGGCATAAGTTTTGGGGTGTTCACAGCAGCTCGCTTTGAGCAAAAGAAGGTTAGTTCCCATAAAATCTTTTTGAAGTCAGAAAAGAAAAAAAAAGCTCCTGATTTAGAGCAGGAGCCTTTTGCAGGTGTTCTGATTCGCACTTGGGCGATCCTGGCAGACTTGGCATTGGCTTTTGAGAGATCCTGGAGAGCTGAAGCTCGTTAGATTAGGGTTAGCTTTGTGAGTATTCTTCTTAATGTGTTTGAATGCCTTGTGAGTTCTGCGGAAACACTTACACACTTCTAAAGAATGAACAGTTGCTTTAATGTATTCATTTTGGGGTTTAAATCCAAAGATTTCCAAATTATACTGGCCTCTTTGGAAAAACGGTATTAAGACTAACTAAATAGTGATTTTCTCTTTGTGTGCCAGGCAAAGCAATGAAGAAATGGGTTGAATCAATCACAAAGATAATCAACCGGAAAAAGCAGGCACAAGCCATTGGGCCGAGTCACAACATTACTTTTGAAAGCCCACCGCCGGCGATTGAGTGGCACATAAGCAAACCAGGACACACAGAGACTTTTGACTTGCTCACTTTGCATCCAATAGAAATTGCTCGGCAGCTCACTTTACTTGAGTCAGATTTTTACAGGTAACTTTCCTCCATTGAAAAACACATGACACAAACCAAAATATCCTCCAGCATGAAATTGTTTCTGCGGGCCCCTGCTGTGAAGCCCCACGGTAGGTCAAGGGACTTTACCAATGCTGTATATTAATTGTTATTTTTTCAGCAAAACAATTCTGAAAAATGTACCTCAAAACCCAGTATTTGTCTGGTCTCCCCAAGCTGATGTGCAGAACCTGTGACTGATGCATACTGTTAACTGCATTATGCTCCAGGTATCTCTTGATATTTTCAGGGTAGATCAACCTTTGAGAAATACAAACATGAATTAAATCAATTTTCTTCATATCCTGGTTTGTGAAGCAAATTATGGACCATGTCAGATCTGACCAGATGTCTGTGAGAGATTATTCAGGCGTTGGAAGATCACATTTTATTATGGTGAATGAGATTTAGACGTCATTCTTCATTTAGATGAACAGAGGTGGTTATGAATGATGTAAACTAACAAATATTTACAATCTAAAAAAGAAGCATAGGAATACCAGTCACTCAAGTCATGGGGTGAGCCTAAGAACATAAGAGAGCAGTGATACCTTTTTATTTCCAAATATTAATCTCAAATTCCCTGGAAATTAAGACTTTTTGGAAAAATAGTATCATCTTTCATGCTTCTAATTACACATTTTAATAAATGTGTATACTTTTCTAGGGCTGTGCAGCCATCTGAACTAGTTGGAAGTGTGTGGACAAAGGAAGATAAAGAAATTAATTCTCCTAACCTTCTCAAAATGATAAGGCATACAACTAACCTCACTTTGTGGTTTGAAAAGTAAGTGACTTTCCTAAATCTGCACCAACTCCATTCCTGGGCATCAGAAATATACCGTGAAAAATTCTATTTTGGGAGAATTCGTATTGATGCTACGGTTTGTCCCTGAAAGAATATTGCCTTATTGGTCTCAGGTTTTTATCCTTTTTATCCTTAGAAGAGGACTTCATTCTAAACATTTTCAAAACTGTGTCCAGCTAAGCTTTATGTATTTGTGTTACAAATTAATTTTTGCTTTTGCAAAACTCAAGAACGCTTCAGTAAAACATCATATGTTCTCATGTATTTAGGTGCATTGTAGAAACGGAGAACCTAGAGGAAAGAGTAATTGTAGTGAGCCGGATAATTGAGATCCTGCAAGTTTTTCAAGAGCTAAACAACTTTAATGGTGTCCTTGAGATTGTCAGTGCTATGAACTCTGCAGCAGTGTATAGGTTGGATCACACATTTGAGGTACAGTGAAATGTTTTCCATTTTTGATATGGAAGTGTCATGCATTGCACCTTAGCTACTCTAAAACCTTGTCTCTTCAGTAAGCATTTTCTTTAAAGATAAAACAAGGAAAGCAAAACCCCTAGGGGATGAGTGAGTTAGGCGGTAATACAGAGTTAAGTTCCTGGTTTCAGAAGCAAGAAATCAATCTTCACTTAAAAAGTGCAGAAAAAGGTAGCAAGGTCCTGAGATAGTGGGGTACTGTTCTCATTGCCACTGACCTAAGTATCGGTTGGAGACTGTTACTCTAAATGTTTTTGGTGGGTCACTTCCATGGCCCTGTCTTTCCAGCTAACCTGTTTCATCTCTTCTTAGCAAATTCCAAGTCGCCAGAAGAAGATTTTAGAAGAAGCTTATGAACTGAGTGAGGATCACTATAAGAAATACTTGGCAAAACTCAGGTCCATTAATCCTCCTTGTGTGCCTTTTTTTGGTAAGTAGGTTTGGTTCTGAATGAGCTGTATCATGCACAAGCATCTTGAAAGAATTGAGCTAATGCACTGAACAAAAGTATGAAGAATAGTCAGAAATCAGTTTTAACAAGACAGTCAGTTTTGAATTTCAGCATTTTCCTTGGCTTGCTTAAACTGGCAATGGGGCTGATTGTATAAGGGAAACTGTGACTTGTCTGTACGTGAGAGAAATGTTGAATTGACTATTAATTGTAGATGTTACTTGCAGTAAAAATAAGTATACCTGCAATATCTTAAATGAGAGGTGGGCACATTAAAAATATTACTGTCATTGACTAATCCAGAAAGAAGGAATTTTTCTCTCCATCCCCCATAAGAATTCAAAGAAATAAAAATGTATATGGATTTGGGGAAAGAACCCCCTTCTGGATCATCAAAGACTTATCAATTTTTTCAAATTTGGAATTTCTGGTCTTCAGCAAATTGTGAAGCTAAGCAAATGGCACTTCTGTTCTTCAGCAAGCTGCTCAAATGTTTGCTGCAGATCACTTCCAATTCTAGCAATACATCAGTCTTGTCCAACACAGGCTTCAGGCCAAAACTGGAAGAAAATGGTGTTGATCGCTTTTTTGGCCTTTTACAGATTGGGGAAAGACATACTCCAGAGCTCTGCAAAGAAAGATAAGATCAACTAAGAAACATTCTGTCCTACTTCAGAGATGAGCAGAGGTTAGCAGGATCCCACATGAACAGTTTTAGCTTCTCGAGATCTCAAGCTGTGCTTAGAAGAGTGATAGCGGGCCTTGGCAGTTCCAGTTACATCATCTGTGGACTTCAGAGAACTTTTTTCTCTCTGGTCTTCACGTGACTTGATAAAATTATGAAGCCAGGAGTGGGGGCTTGAACAAAAGAATAAAACCTGAGTGATAGGCAGATGACACATTATTCTGCATCAGTCTGATGCTGAGCGTAAAAAATAATTGTTTTGAGCTTAGCTGGGGTCTCTAATGGAGTAAAGCTGAACTGGGACAGAACAGGTGACAGTAAGCACTTGATCTCTCTACTCCACAGTTCAGTGAACTCCTGTCTTGCGAAACGCTGGTTATGGTTCAGTACATGTGGTGTGAGCTTCTTAAACAATAGAAAGCTGTATAGACTTTGAAATTTTGATGCAAAAAGGCAGCTTTCAGGAAAAGCTCTATTAAAATAATTAAATTATTGCCATTATTTGAAAATGAGATGTGGTTTTCTTGTTGACCCTAACAGAGCATTTTTCTAAGTAACTAAAATTCACAAATTAAGTTTCTGAAGAATTCTTTGTATTCTAGCCATATGACTTCCACCTTGTTTTGTGCTGTACATTTAGCATCTCTTCTGTGTGCTCTTTAGGAATTTACTTAACTAACATTTTGAAAACAGAAGAAGGCAACCCTGAATTTCTGAAGCGACATGGGAAAGAGCTTATAAACTTCAGCAAGAGAAGAAAGGTAGCTGAAATAACAGGAGAGATTCAGCAGTACCAGAACCAGCCATATTGTTTAAGAGTAGAATTTGACATCAGAGTAAGTGGCATTATTTCCTTGGGTCTCCACATGTTGAGCTACTTCTGTGGTGATTCTGTCAGCTGACAGACCATGTAAACTGATAGACTGACACAGAGATAGGCAGAAGGCCTGTCAAAAAAATCTCTGTAAGGTGTCACTGTGAGAGAGGGCATAAAGCTCGTGGCTCACAGTTTGGTTTATTTCTTTTCGCAGCTATTGACACGTTGGTAGATGGAAGGTCTTTCTGGTCAGCGTTCAGCAGAACAGAAACCGCCACTGATTCTCACTGTATTTCATTCACTTCCTTCTATTTGTTACTGGCCTAAAGTGAACCCAATTGTCATTTTCCTCCTCTGTTACACTGCTTTTATAATCTGTTTCCAGGTTTACCAGAACTGCACTGTGTTTACTTCATGTGAACACACTCTCGCGTGCACGCTCTTGCATGCGCACTCTCTCTTTTAAGATTTTGATGTCTTTTGAGCTATATGCTCTCCTTTGCCATAGTTCTGCACTGATTATTTTAAGAGATTCTTCAAGATTTTCTCGTCTTTCATTCTCCTCAGGGTTTGACAGAATGTTTTCTGAGAGCAGTCTTCCCCGGAGTCAGTGTAAAGATGGGCTCTTTTTAGCTTCCTCTGAGGGTCACTTGAGATGACCTGGTTTGATTTTTGCATGTGGCAGTTATTTAGGATACTTGCACAGTTTGTTCCTCAGGCTGAACATAGCCGGAGCAGTGTCCAGCAGAAGGCTGGCAATAAACGAGCCTAACAACTGATGTATCTGTCATCGCTTTTTGACTCCAGTGTTGTCCAGGATTCACGCTGGAACTATTGAGATCATTTGTGCAAAACAAACAGACACTGTAGAAGAATCTCAGCTGATACAAATTTTCTGCCTTCTTGTATTTCAGAGATTTTTTGAAAACCTGAACCCAATGGGAAACAGCGTGGAGACAGAATTTACAGATTATTTGTTCAACAAGTCACTAGAAATAGAGCCACGAAATGTCAAGCCTCCACCAAGATTTGTTAGTATTCAGACCTTTTTTGTCTTTCAAGAAAGTGCTTAAATGTGTCTTTCACAGGTAGCAGAAGTTGTAGATCTCAAGCTTCGTAACTAAAAAGCTGCATGTAGCTGATTTTGTGGTGGTTTGATTTCATATGGCCTTTTAAACCGTATTATATTGTCTTTTTTTTCCCTCCCCCGCCCCCCAGCCTAAAAAGTACAGCTATCCTCTCAAGTCCCCGGGAGTTCGTCCATCTAATCCAAGGCCAGGTACCATGCGACACCCTACACCCCTGCAACAGGAGCCAAGGAAAATTAGTTACAGCCGCATCCCGGAGAGCGAAACCGAAACTACAGCATCTGCACCAAACTCTCCACGAACACCTTTGACCCCACCCCCTGCTTCTGCTACTTCTAGTACTACAGATGCCTGCAGTGTGTTCGACTCAGATCCTTCAAGTCCTTTTCATGCAAGTAGGTGCTAATAGATAGTCTGCAAAGAATGTACATATTAAATTTTATGGTCTTAAAATGGTAAATCACATTTATTCTTCTGAAGCGACAAAGAAATAGTCACTTTTGTCTCCTTGCAACAACAAAAACCGTCAATGCATTTCATTTTTATTACAAGTTTTACGGTTAAGGGAGAAACTGAGTATAATGAGGCATCTTGCATAGAGGGTATTGCATATCTTTGAAGAAACTGTTGGAACAGAAGGCTGATATATATATTTTTTGCTCATATATGTCCCAAGCCAACACTTGTGGGATTTGCTGCCATGTGTGTGGTGAAAGTATGTGGTGAATATCTGTTTGGTGGTAAAGAATGAGAATACAAGTGAAGGTTATTCTGGTGCCTTACTCTGCCCTCTCACCTTCCTAATTGGTTTCAGTGCACTTAGACCTTCTTCCTGCAGAACTTAAAATCAGTATTTCTCTGCATTAAATCCATCAGGGCTCATCCACACCTGTTTTCCTTCTCTCTTCACCAGCATACAAGGAAGCACATATTTTACAATGTGCTTTCAGTAGTTTGTAGTGGACTTAGCTTCTTTTCAGGCCCTAGAGCTTTCAAAGAAAGGACAGGTCCTGTTTTCAGCCGGATGTCACAAGGAAAAGTGACTGGCTTACAGCAGAAGTTGCTTCTCAGACCAGTGACACTGCTGAGTTTTCAAGCCAGGTCTTCTGAGTACCCGTGTAGAAGAAGTCATTTCTTCATTTTTCTGCAGATCCAGAATATTGTTTTAGTGCTTTTGCGATACAAGAAGAACTTGTGTGTTTTTTGTCTTGACGATTGCCTAGCAAGTGCAGAAATTGATGGTCACAGAGGCAGTTGCAGCTCAGAAGAGCAGTTTGTCTGGGAGCTGGAAGCAGAGGGCTGTTTGGTGCTATCTTTCTTTAACACCTTCATTTTTCACACTTTTTTATGAGCAATTAATTTACTTCAGTAAAAGCAAGTTGCCTTTCATGACAGCTTTATTAGCCACAGTAGGGGGAAATATGCTGAATTGAACAAAAGTTCATCATTATCGTAATAATTTTTTTTATGTTCGCTAGGATCTGCTTCCGTGTCATCCATAAACTTTACCAAAAGTTCAGATGAAGCTCCTGTTCCCCCTCCAGTTCCTCCACGAAGAAGACCAGAGTCTGCCCCAGCTGAATCCTCCCCATCAAAAGTAAGTAAGGAGAGAAAAAAGGGGTGGGGGGAGGGTTAGGAGCAGAGGGTGAGGTAAGGTAGAAAAGAAACTCTTAAAGATAATTTCTGTATTTTCAAAGAACTGCATGTGAAAGAGTAAGCATGTATTTCAAACCTGCGCAGCTCTGCCTCATTATGTCCTAATTCCCAAACCAATGAAAACTAACCAATGGGACCTAAATTTAGGGTTAGAAATGTGTCTCACCCTCTTGTCTACTCATCTGCTGTGCTCAGGGCCTGGCACTGCCTGGGAGAGCTTGAGGTTCCAGGCAGATGTTTCCATCTGGGATAATCGTCCCAGATTGTCATCTTGCAGTATATAAGCAGGGATAAACAACTGAAGAATAATAACGATGACAGGTGATGTACGCACTTCAGTCCCCTGAAAAGGTTTGCCAGACTATTTGACCCTGATGCTGTGGCATTCAGTGCTTTCCCTTCTTGATTGTCTGTCCTGTCCATCTTCCTGCTTGAGCCATTGCTGCTTTTTCCTGTTGCATTTGTCTGGCATTTGGGAACTGTTCCAGCTTTTATTGCAGACAGTATCAGATGTCTCTTGATTTCGGTGGGAGTTGGTTCATGACTTCAGAGAGTTGGGTGGATTTGAAAATCCCACTCAAAATTAGTTTAGAGCATGCGTGTCTTTGCCTTTAAGAGGACTTGTATACGTCTTTTCAGCAATTGTCCCTTTTGGACTACGGACTGCTGTCAACTTGCAGAGTCTAACACGTTTCTGTCTTCTTATCAAAATGCAATCAAAACCACCATAAACGTGATGGGATGGTGGAAACCATTTACCCTGTCGTTGTAGCCACAACCTGGGAACCATTCACGTCTAATCCCAGCCACCCTTCCTTAATTCCATTTTGTGAATGTAGTTTTTTTAACCTGTTCAGCATCACTTGCCTCTCTCTTTCTCCTCATTCTCGTGGGGAAATAACTGGTAGTTTTAGCCATCCTAAGTGCTTGTTACGTGGAGGCAGTGGAGGATACCCAGACTCATGTCAGTGGGCAGATCTGGAACCAGCATGGAAACTGTTGCTCTGATCTTTTTTTGCCTTGCCTTTTTCCCTCTCCCTGTATCCTCATTCCCTGCATCCCTGGCTGCTAACTCACATTTTGATACATCCCTGCGCTACCCCTGCATGTCCAGTCTCTTCATCTTTTGTGTCGGCATCACTCTGAGAACATGCTTTTGTCAGACACCACCGCTCCCTTTCGTTTCCTTACTCCCCACCTCCATTCTGCACTTGCTTGCTGTGCCTTCTCTTTAACTGGATAGAGCAATCCGCAGGGCAGGAACTGTGCTCCCGTTTCACAACAGAGCCCTGGTCTTTGCTGCCACTCTGAAAGTTTATTGAATGAAATGTTTGTGTACCTCAGATTACTTCTGCGCACCTGGACAGCCCACCAGCAATCCCTCCTAGACAACCAACCTCTAAAGTGTATTCACCAAGGTACTCAGTGCCTGACCGGACCTGCATCTCTGACCCCCCTGAAAGCCCTCCTGTGTTACCGCCACGAGAACCTGTGCGAACTCCAGATGTTTTCTCTAGCTCACCACTACACCTCCAACCTCCACCGTTGGGGAGAAAGAGTGAACTCGGTAACACCTTTTTCCCAAATAGTCCCTCTCCATTTACTCCCCCTCCCCCTCAGACACCTTCTCCACATGTAGCAAGGAGGCATCTTCCATCACCACCTTTGATACCACAAGACGTGGACCTCCATTCTGTTGCTGGACCACCCGTTCCTCCACGACAAAGCACTTCTCAACATATCCCAAAGCTTCCTCCAAAAACTTACAAAAGGGAGCACACACACCCATCGATGCATCGAGACGGACCGCCTTTGCTGGAGAACGCCCACTCCTCCTGAACTGTCCCTTGCGCTGGGAGTCACATTTTCCTGGTGCTACGTCTGTTGCTGGCAATGGATGCACTGAACCTGGTGGTGCCAAGGAGTTGGGATGTGTATGCCAAACACTAAAAACTTTCCAATAGATTGGAAATGCAGTGTACAGAAATGGAATCGCAAAAGCGGACGTTGTAGTGGAAAAACCGGTTAACTTGCTGTTCCTCTTTTCGTATGCAGGACATTGTTCTAAAGTAATCGGACAACTGATTGTACCAGAAAACAGACTTGAGGGACTTCTTTGGCCAATGTGCAGACTGTGTTTGTGTAATGAGCTCTAATATCCAGTACAGGAAGGAAAACAGTCTGGTATCCATCAGTTCCATACAGTGGCACAGTTTTTGGAATGAAAACATTATGCACTTTTTTTAAATCTCAAACAGGGAACTTTATATCCTTCTTAATTTTCCTTTGCTTTACTCCCTGCTTTAAAATACTTTCCTAAATTTATGAGAAGGACTGTGAGGAAGATCTGTGGTACCTAACCGAGTTAGAATTAAAGCATAGCACTGTATTGCGGTCCTGTTTACAAGTTGTTACAATGAGTAGTAGGGGGTACCTAGGCTTCACCAAAGAGGTACTTTATTATTTTTTTCTGAAATATTATGGTGCCAGTTCAAAATAAATTTTTGCCGGGAAGCATAATGTCTAATTATTGCTTTCTTTAGATAGAGCAGATGAAAGTCTTACATCATTAAGATGACAGCAAAATTTAAGAAAAAAGCAGCACTATCACCTGAAGTAAATATACTACTACATTTAGAAGACTGTTAATCTCTGCTAGGTTATGTCACGTTCTTTTTAAGGTTTACTGATAATCCATTTCATGGCTAGTAGCTATTCTTCTTCAGTCATGCCATGAAAACAGTCACTTGTGAAAAGGAGCACTCACCGGCCAACTTCCATAGCTATTGTCATGTTTTACTAACAATAGGTTAATCAGCATACATAGAATTGCCTTGCAGTTGCAGAAATCATGTGTATATAGTGAATGTTGCATAAATATACTTGCAGATTGTTTTTAATTTAATTGAAATAAAGATACAGATATGTTTGGCTGACATATGTTAAATTATTACATGGACAAATGTACAATTCAGTTTTTCAGTTAAACACTGAAGGGGATAAAAGCACATGTTGTGGTACGTATTTTTCCTAGTTCAGCATATGTATTTTAGTAATAAGAGTCTAAAGCAAAGTCAGTTTTGGCATGTGTAACAAAGTAAGAATTTAGTAATAATTGAGAAGCTGGGTTACTCCCAAAGTGAATTATTATACGTTATAAAAATTCTCAGACCTCATGTATGCCATTTGTTAGAGGAATTCAAACTTACATTAATCTTTACAGTAGCCTTTCTGTGTCTGAAGTACACATGACAGAACGTGTACTGGCATAAGCTTCATGACATGGATTATCCATAAACCTGTGTACTGCTCTTCGACTGTAGCCAATACTGTGACAAATAATGCATGCCAGTTATTGAAGAAAAGAAGCTCTATAATCTCCACTACAGTATGTTTGTCAAGCGTGAAGTATCTCATCTCCAGTTAATAAGGCTCATGGGTCAAAGTAAAATTCTATCACATTTCCTCTTTGGAAGAAGAATATATTTCAGCATCTTGGAAAGCTGTGCTATTAGCGATGGTGTTAGTAGAATGATGATGGAAATCACCTTTTCTAATACTTTCTGCAGTGCCATCGATCGCTGCGCCCTGGTCCTTTAGTGTGGTCTTTACATTTCAGAAAGTGTTCAAATTTCATCAACGTAAACAGCAGTTTTCATCCTAGTCAAATGGTGAGAATTTGTCGGTTGTATGCCTTCTTTGATATCTTCAACAACTTAATTTTGAAGTATTCTGCTGGCAAAGGAAGAAAAAATTAAGATCTCAATCTCTGTTTCAGAGGAGAACATTCATCATGGGAGCTTTGGAAAAACCCCTCAGCTGCAGGAAGCATAGTTTAGGCTATCAGTGCTTTGGATGTTAACCCTACGATGGGCATACTGTTGGCAATGTCATAAAAATTATTATATTATCTCGACAGTGGGTTACCAGAGAAGGCCTCTTAAATGTAGACTCTCTGGTCTTTAGCTCTGGTTCTGTGCGAATTCATAGTCAAGGCAGGCGAGGCAGAAGGAATGATCCAATGGTTACGTTGCCCAACTAGGAACCCCGTATTCGTTGTTAATCTGCAGATTTCTTGAATGTCACTAGGCCTCTGCTTCCCTTTTGGAAATGGGGAGAATGCTGTCTCGCATCTCGGTGGATAAGGATTAAAGTTCCTTACTGGCGGGGTACTCGGACGATAAATGGTAATGGTTGCTATGCAAGAACCTAGCTTAAGCTTCCTTTAGAGCCCAGCAGAGTGAGTCCAGTCGTATACAGCGCACAAGTCCTGGGGCTGACTCAGCTGCGAAGCAAGACAGACAGAGCGAGAATCGAACATGTTGCATTTAGGATAGGAGTTTTGAGCACAGCTGCTAAGACACTGGTGTGTCTTAGGACAGCTTTATTTGCATTAGTAATTATTTAATCGGCAATAACTTTTTATTCGGACCACGTTTGCGTTGGTGACAATACGTTCGCATGGAAAATTCACGTGGAAAATGAATCACTTTTATGATTCTGTCTGGCTCCCTGTTGAACAACCCTGAATGGTCTGGTGTGGCCTGAGAGCATGAAGTGACCTGGAGCAATGCAACATGCTTATGTGGAGGCTGACAGCTAGCTGGGTGAGTTGCTGTGCTAGTCTGGAGTGCCTGCTATGGCTAAAAGTGAGCCCAGATGACTGCAAAGTACTTTGGGTGCAGGGATCCTTACGTGGGCAAGGGTGGAAAATGAAGTGCTTACATGGTTTTAGAGGTCAGCAGAACTTCACAGGTGCAATACTTTCACAATTTTTGCTTGTCATGTCACGGTTTCTGCTTTAGAGCATAGCGCAGCAGCACAGCGTAATCCGGGCTGGTTTTTTCTCTTCCACAGAGGATGTCATAGCTGCGTGTTAGCTTAGAAAAGTCCCCTGGGAGTTTGGGAACTGCTAGTTTCGCGAGCCGTGTACAATTACTGTAGTTCAGCCTACAGGATGACCCCTCAGCTCTCTTGCTACCTGGTGACCCAAGTTACATATTGCTGTCATGGCATTCAGCAGCCCAGGCAGGGTTTTCCTGCTGCTGTTGTTTAGGGAAACCATTATCCTGCTTTGGGATCCATACCGGGGCGTCATTTGAGCGCCCCATCCTCGAGAAGCCATCGCTGGTATGAGCTAGTCTGCTTCCCTGATGTGCCTCGCTTAAATCGGAGAGAAAGAGGTCTGTCTCAGTATATTTATGCTAGTGCACTGGATTTGGATCGTTTCAGGATTTAGGTTAGCATTTCTGGATGTTTAAACTATTTTTCCTTTTGTGCATATCTTAAATTAGACTTTCTTTCTCTGTTCAGTTGGGTCGGATTCAAACTCAGCGATGTCACTGGAGGTACCACTATTGCGGTTAGCAGGTTATTCTGCTTCTGGGAGAGGGTTTTACTTTGTTACGTACAGGGAGGTTTTCTTCTGAGCCTGGAGGGGTGCTTGAACAAATTCGCATCGCAGCAGGCTGTGTGGCAAAGCCAGTGCATTATAACAAGCGTCAGTTCTCGCCTCTGGGGCTGTTGTCTCAATCTAGTGTAGCAATTTGCAGAGGCAGCCTCTACTACTGGTGTTTCTAGCAGTGCTGCAATTTAAGCTCAACTAGAAAGAGCCCATCGTTCATGAATGTTTGTCGTAGAAGAAAAAATGTTTAAAATTAAAAATGGTAAACAAAAAGTTCCTTAATGCTTTGCTGCTGTGAGCAGTGCATTTGGCTGTGGTATATACAAGTCCCTCCTTGGTTTTCTCCTGAATGCCGATGCCTTTTTCCATCAGCAAGGAGGGCCTTGTTCAAAAAGGCTTTTTTTTTTTTCTTTAAGATGATATAAAAATGTTGGCAGCTTCTTATGGGTTCCCCCCTGCCCCTAGATATCCTTTTTAAATGTAGAGTTGTGATTTCAAAACCTAGATGATACATGGGCTGAAGTCTTTTTTGCTCTTATTTGTTAGGGAAGGAAACATGTGGCCCAATACAGTTGTAAAGCCGAATGCGCTTTTAACTTAGTTTGTAAATTTCATGCCTTATTTTCCATTAAAAAAACACCTTTAAGTGCATTTTTCTGTCAACTGTGAGCAAATTTCCCTTTTGCCTTTAATGAAAAATAGTGCATTAAGCGGCCAACTGCTGCAGCGTTGTAAGGCAAGCGAAGTAATGGGCAAGTCACTTTTTTGACTTTCTAGCAAGCAGTTGTGAAATCATGTTCCAGTGGCTGAAAGGTTGAAAGGGAAAAAAAAATTTAAAAATGTGCCAGATGCATGACAATTTTAGTAGCTGCCAAATGTGCCTTTTATCAAAGAGCATCTGTAACTTTTTTAAGAAGAAAGGTAGACTATCTGGGTCGCGTGATATTGGAATCGTTTTGGACAAATTTGTTTGAATCTACTTGGGAATGAGCTTTTTTCTGTTTGTGAAATGAGCAAATTTTAGGTTCCAATAAGTTTGTTCCGGTATATGTGTACATTTGCCTTTGTTTAATGGCATGGTTACTTGCCAAAATGAGTAAATGTTAAAAGCTATGTCAGTCCAGATGTAAAAAGAAAAAAGCAGAAAGAGAAAAGTGGTAAACTTTACCTGGCACATCTTATGACCTGTGTACCTAACTGTCTGTAGGTGATCTTTGTATGCTGTGTCTGCAGTGGTATTCGGATTGCATTTAAGTGAAAATTTAATAGTGGCTGTTACCTTTTGGCATTAAAAGATATGTTCTAAAAATAAAAAATGCCTTACATATCCCGGAAGTGTACACTTTTGAATATGTAAGATACAATGAGAGTCTTGGTAGTCTGAGACTGGCTGCCTTAAGCTTAATACTGTGCACTTTAAGTTAAGGACACTTGTGAGTCGCTACAGATGTAGGTATTGCTTAGAATAGTAAAATGTTAAATTATGCAATAGCTTCTGAACAGCAGCACCATATGGAGTAGAAGACAAGTGAGCAAGATATATGTACAATGAGGGAAACAAAGTGGCTTCCTGAGAGCGACAGCATCTTTGAACTGTGGTGTTCTCTGCCACAGGATTGTTCATTGTAGGTGTTAATCCAGCTCTGCAGCTTTCTTTTGTAACTTACTGCATCAAAGGATCTCTAGTTCATGGGTAAATACTGTCTCTTGATTTGGCTGTATGAATCTTCTGGGTAGTTTGTTTCGTATAAGAACCTACATCTTGTCTCTTTGTTGAATCAGATCACAGTAAATAAAGGGAGATTATCTTTCGTAACTTGTATCTGGCATTAGACACCTGCTTTCAAAGAACAGAGTGAATAAATGAAAAGCACTCATAAGTAGAAGCTGCTTGATATTCTTGGTAGCCTCCTCTCCCTAGTCCCCCCTGCAGAACCCCCATAAGCAATGAAACTGAAACCCCAACAGCCAGAGACAGTAAGTACTATCCTTGCTGCAGCTCCTCACCTGTTCATGTGTGAGCAAAGGGCCCTAAAACTTTCTGTGCAGAGTTTGGAGAGGAGAACTGGATTCAGTGGAACCTGTTGAAATCCTTGTGCTTTTGCCAGGGCGTATTGCCATAGTCTGTAGTGAGGTGAAAATACTTTAAGATCAAACAGAGGAAGCCATAAAAATTTGCCTCACTGGATAAAAAGTAGGAGAAGGTGCCGAGTTTATATAAACTTTGGGAAGTATGCTCTGTTTTGCTGACTTAGAGTAATGAAGTGGTGAGAAGATACATTTGGGCCACCTCTAAAAGCCAAAGTTATAATCTGAGGAGATTCAGGATGGCTGCCTTAATCAGGGAATAGAGCTGTGGAAAGGTAATCTAGAAGAGTTACAGGCATGATGACATGTCCTCTAGGGAGCCATCGCAGAAATTGGTGGTTCCCTGCCAGCTGATAGGCACGTGCTGCATCCTTATGGTGAAAAGGGAGTTGAGCAGGAAACACCCCAGTAGACTTGCACAGACGTAAAATTGCATTTTGGGTTGGAAATACAAAACACTGCCAACCAAGCTCCTAATCACTGAGACCACTGTCCCTGAGCTGTGCAGGACTGCAAGGTGCTACAGAGCAGTAGGAGCAATATTAGGCAGGCTTGACGTGCTGCGTGACGTGAGGAAGCGTGAGCACAACGGACTGAGTTGCCCTGTTTGTGGTATCATTGCTTTGGACCTTTTGAGAATGTGGCAAAGGTAAGATGCGTATACAGTGTTGATAGTCGGAATTGGAATTAATCATGAAGAAACTTGGTATGTGACAGATGTTTGATAGACCAGAAGATAATAAGATCTCTTGTGGAGTTGAATAGTTGAAATTACGGTGGCATGTATGTGAGTGGAGGAGGCTGGTGGGATTTTTTGTGAAGGCTGAGTCATCTGTAACAGAAACAGCAGAAGGAGTAAAGGAGATGGAGGGGAGCACTGAAGAAATGTCACACTGAGCTGCACTAACAGTAGGATCATGGCTAGAAGCCAGGAAGGAGACAGCTTTTCAGCCGAGTGCTGGGTGAAAGAGGCTTGGAACCAGGTGTTTGGGAGCACCATCCTCTCATGTGACTCCATGTGTGGGCAGGGGAACAGGATTTTTTAAGTAATGTTGCCTTGGAGAGAGACCTGAGAAACATGTATTTCTCCTTTTAATGGACACAACCTAATGGCTGATTCAGTGCAAAAGAGACTACAGCATTATTTAAAAGCAACATTTATTTGGCACAGGAAGAAAAATAATGGAGAGCACACACACATACTAAAGATGAGGTTGGGTTGGATCCTACAAGAGGCTTTGTGTTTCTGTTGTGGTACTGAGCATCATTCACTCATTTTATTTACATTTTGCAGATTGTGAGCGGGTACAAGGAAAGATTCAGGACATCTCAAATGATAAGTGTAGGCCCGGAAGTAAGAACTCACACAGGAGCAGAAAGAAATAATATCCATCAGTCTCACCATGCCTTAAATCAGTAAGACAGAAGCTAAAATCCATGTGCATTTTACAAGCAAGGGTCTGCCACTCTGGGAGGATTTCTTCACTCAGGAGATGTAGCAAGGTAGGTTTTCCCTTTTGTCCCTATTTCTGCCCTGGCATCTGCCTGGCAGGTGCAAGGAGCAAATTTGTGCAATGAAAGATAGAAGTCTGGTTGTGTGTGAGACACAAAGACATGAACATCAGAGCCCTTGGCAGCATCAGTGTATTACAGCAAGCTAAACCTTAAAAATCCACATAGCAACTCTCCATGCTAGGACATTCTCACTATGCCCACAGTTACCAAGGTCTCCAAACCACCCTCTCCTCATCCAGCTTCTGACACTGCATAGTCAGCCTTCTCTCCCAACAGATGGGATGTCTGGTGTCGCTGAAAGGGTTCCCTGCTTTGCTTTTGTCCGTGCAGAAATGGGAGAGCCAGATGACACAGAAAGATCTGAGTAGCAGCTCCCATCACTGGCCTCTGAGCACCCGCCTGTGATACGGGCAGGCCTGTGCTTAGCAGCGCTCCCAAGAGCCCGTGCAGCAGGCACAGCATGTGTATGGCTTTCAGGCTCATGCTTCTGAGTGCTCTGCATGCAGATGGGCAGTTGCACTTGGCTCTGCTGACTCCTCAACCCTTTCTTTTTACCTCCCACCACTGGCCTAGACTGTGCCTCTTCTCAGGTCCTCTGAGTATGTTCCCAGCCCTTTGCCTTCCTCCTCCTTCCTTTCGTCATCCTTTTTCCCAAAACATTTGCCCGCATCTTGGCATGACTGGACAGGGATGATGTTGGGGAGGGAAACGTGTCTTGTATACATAAAACTCTGGTTCCATGGACAAACAAATAGGTCTGGCTGTGGCTGATTCCTTTGCAGAACAAATAGGCTTCATTGATGCCTCAGTTACAGGTATCTGGCTCTTCTTACGTACAGGCTATCCTGGCTCTGTGCTGTCTGACTGAGGGCTGCTAAGTCCTAGGAGTGTCTTGCTGATGCATGGCTGGTCAGCGTGGAGCAGTGCTGGGTAAGAAAGGCCAGGGAATTTGTGACTTAATGAGGATGCGAGGGAGAGAGAAAGAGATTGAATTTTTTTTTTTGTCATTTTTTTTTGTTTAAACAAAAAAAATTTTTCTGGAATAGTTTCCAAAAGACACACACAAAAAATCTAGCATAAGTTGGGTTTTTTTCCCCCTTTGGAAGGAGGAGAGGTGGGTTTTGGGGAACTATTTTGGGTCCAGTAAAATATATGGGGCAGGCACTGGCTAAAACATTCTAGTCTCTAGCGTTTTGCTTGGCCAAAACATTTTAATCTCAAGGGCTTTGCTTGGTCATTTTCTTGAAACGTTGGAAAAGCTTTGAGATAAAAGACAGATTCTGTTTGGGTTGGGTTAAAACCCCTTTTCACACACACCTCTTCCCCTCCCCGAGAGGAGGAAAAGCAGGTTCGATAACTGCAGGTCAGCCGGCACTGTTGAAGAGCTGCAGGCCCTGGGTCTGCCGCTGGTGTTTAGCCATTGCAGCCTGGGACGCTGGCTTCCTGCCCTCCCTGTAGCGTTGCCGCTTCCGGGAGAGCCGTACAGCATGGTGGGTGCTCTTCTTTTTGCCCCACCGGGTGGGGAGCCATCGGGCACCAGATTCAGTCCCCCTGCACTGGTGTTGGCATGCCAAGCCCCTCATCTCACAGCCTTGCCCCCCAGGAGGTTGCCGTTGGCCCTGCTGAGACGGTTCATGGCCTCTTCAGGTGAGATGACAGACCAGCGTCCCAACCCTGCCAAAAGAGGGTGATAAAACCACCTTTCTTCTTGAAGCTGCCCTCAGCATGCCCCAGCTCCAGCTGATGTCACAGCCCTGAGCGATCAGTTGCTCTTGCTGCTGAGGTGTGGCGTGGAGAATGCACTAGAAGGGCTATGGTTCCCTCCATATTGTTGTTTTAACAAAAGCTACAATCTAGTCTTCTATAGAAAACAGCATTGCTAACGGTTTTTTACATCGAGATGTGGGGAGGGCATGCTCGTGGCTTTGTTGTGGGAGGAAGAGTATCGTTGCACAAGAAGGAGTTCTTGTGACGCTGAACGTGGGGCACCATCACCTTTCCTGCCCTGATGCCTCAATGTTAGCTGGAAGAGCTGCTCCAAAGCAGGGTACTGCACATGCTGGGGCTTGTAAGGAGGTGTCAGGCCAAAGAGAGTTAGCAAAGAGTATTCAAAATGTATTACAGACCAGGAGCCAGGACGCTGGTTGACTGTGTCAGTGTCTGCATCGGTCCATGGTGGGGAGAGAGTGGAGAAGAGTCTTTGTCTCCTGTGGTGGGCCCTGGACTCAACCAATGCCACCTGCCTGGAGATACAGGTGATCCTGACAGTGAGAGTAGAGATTCGTATGGTAGGAGGCAATTCAAGGAACAACACATCGAATAAAAGGTAGAGCAAGATTTCAGGGAGTGATGGAAGTCCGAAAGAAAGGATGCTGCTAGCTAAGCAGTACAAAGCCTGGGTGCTTCAGCTGATTCTTATCAGACCTCCTCAACCCAGCTGGGTAATGTGAGCTGGCCTCCTGGAAAATATCTTGATGATGGGTTTTCTTTAGAACGTGCGGGAAAGAGGAGAACTTCAGACTTCTGGCCAGGATGCAAATGCTGCAAAGACAAAACCTTTCTGTTGTGGGTGAGCCCAAATTAGGCTTGGTTTGAACTGGGAAGAGCAGAGAGGTATGGGAAATCAAGCAACATCGGGGGATGAGGGGGAGGAGAAGAGATTGGGATTTGGCCAAAGCTTTCCAAAACTCCAAGGAAAGTTAAGTTCAAGTCAGGCAGGGGTGAAAGCTAGCAAGTTCCTGTGCTTACTGGACCTGCTGGCTGAGCTCTGCTTCAACCCATCGCCTGGCCCTCCCCTGTGCTAGGAAGAGCAGGCTGCATTTGTGAGGCAGCCGTGACCGTCTCCTCTCCCCCACCCCTCCACCTACTGTGTTAGTCAAGGGGGGGGATCTCAGGGCCTTGCTGTCTGTCTCCACCCTCAGGGACCTGGGGAAGCACTGTCGCGCTTAGGCTGTGGCCTGCCTCTCTTGGGGCTGCTTATTTCTTTTTGAAGAGCTTGCGGAAGGAGCTCCGGAAACCCCCCTTGGGCTCGTGCCGCGGGTTGTGGTCGCTGAAGGATGTTTGCTCATTGTCATCCTTCTGGCAGAACCTGGTGTTGTCTTCTGCATGGAGCTCCTAAAAGGGAAAAGACAATTTAACCAGCGTTTGCAACCTCACGTCCTTGTCCCTTTCTCTTTCTCTCTCTCTCTGTGCTAGGAGGGACCTGGTGTGTGATGAGGTGCTGGCAAGGCTGGGAGACAACACATCCCTCGGGCCTCGGCAGCACTGGCACCTCTGCAGAGCTTGCTGCAGGCTGTGAAGCCGGGGCAGTGGCAGAGGAGTGGAGAGGCACGGTTAGAGGGAACTGGAGCCTTCCTCACTAACCTTTTTATGCAGAGAGGCCTTGCTAGCCCCTTCCTTGGTCAATGAGGGAGCAAGCCAGCGTGAGGAGTTGAAGGAGCAGGTCCTTCCCGCCCCCTCTTCACTTGTGAACTCCATTTACCTTAGAAGAGAGAGGCTTCCCTAGCTGATGGGATGGGAGAGACTCTTCTGTTGGCTCTGCTGCTCCCTGGTTGTATATCTGTGGAGCAAGAGACTTTCGTTAGCACACGCACCTTGTGGTAAATGTGCCACTGAAAGATCTCCTCTCCCCCTTTCAGGAGATGGCTGAGTCCCTCTCAGTGTGGCTCTGGACAGGCCCCTTTTTCTCCAGTCCAGCCTACCACTGCTGCAGTGGTCTCCTTTGGAGGAGACCATGTCCTGCAGAGGTTGTAGCCAACACAGCAGCTGTTCTGGCCTAACTTCCCATCTGCACCCTGCTCTGTGCAGGCGGGTGCCAAGCAGCTGGCAGGCTCTTTTTTCTGGGTGGGCTGTGTCCCTACAGCTCTTCTCCCTCTGCTTCAGCTCCCCTGCTCAGCTCTCCACCACCTCCACTCGCTAGGCTTTTCTCTTTCTTTTCTTTAAGGTTTCCCTGCTGCCTTTTCAGTGAGGCTGTCAGGAATGTTTCTCCCATCATCTGCACCTGCAGCCTTCGTATCCCTTGCCTCATTAGAACAGGAGAGTGCTTCTCCAGGCTGCAGAGAGGGCACTAACCTAGCACCTAGGCCTCTTCCCAAGGAGACCTCAAGGGCACAGGGATATTCATCCATGCCTTCTCCCCTGGCTGCTCCAGGTCAAAGCTGACTCTGAGCAGGCACTGCAAACTGCAGGAACATTGTTCCTGCGAGGCCTGCTGTCCCTGCAGGGCTGGAGTGCCGCCTGCCATGCCAGTAGTTGTCTGAGGGACAGGGACGCAGTTGCTGGGCTCTGTCTGTTTTCCCAGAGACTTCAGCATGGCTCCAAGGGTCACAGAGCAAATGCAGGTGAAACAAAACCCATGGACCAGATCCTTGTTGGTGCAAATGGGCTGACTTGGCAGAGTCATGCTGGTTTACACCAGCTGAGGATCTGATCCTAAATTTCTTAGCCCAGCACTCCTTCTCGCAGCAGGTGAAAGGGCATCTTTTTAACTGAGTGCCAACCTATAGCACTCATTTCAAACAGCTTTGCTCATACCTCAAGGCCCCGATCAGATACAACATTTACTCGTAAGGAGAGCTCAGTGACAGCTAAAGAGACATGACAGCCTAGCTTGTCTCCAGGGTGATCTAGCCCTGCACTCAGCCAGCTGCGTGTCTCAAGCCCATGCTTCTCCCTGGAGGAAATATGTGTGAAAAGGAGCTGTCCTGCATCTTGTCTCTCCCTTGGATATGTACGTGCAGATGAGGGCTTTGGATGTGCAGACTTGGAAGCTATTTTGGCATGTTCTCCCCTAACTGTATCTCAGATCTCTCTCCTGCTGCTGCTTCTGCACCACCATGTGCCTTTCTTTTCTCCTCCTATTTTAGCCTCCTTACTTCCAAAAAGCTCTGTTTTTCACCCGCTCCTCTCTGTGGGGGGAAGTAGCTCCTTTGGGAGCTTCGAGATGAAGCTGAGATCATGTGAGGCTGGACATTTCTCTCCTGCTTCTGCTGCAGCCGGCTCCCACTGCTGCTCCTCGTGCTGTAGAGTCTGGCGCTCACGCCCTCAGCGCTCCTCGGCAGCTCCTTCAGGGACCTGCTCAGCTGCTTGCCTTTGCTGTGGAACATCTCACGCTTGTAAGTACTGCTGCTTACGGGAGTACAGCTCTTAGGCAATGGCTGTAAGGCATGATCTGTCCTCTCCGGTTCTGACGTGAAGTTAACAGGCCTAAGGAAGCAAATGTCTAAGCTGGATTCGGAAGAGGCTGGGGAGCAATTCTCAAAGAGAGCAAGGTTTTGGAAGGCGTCGTCTTCATAGGGGCCTGGCAGGGTGAAAACTTCCCCAGGGTAGTCAAACTCTTCATAGCTTGGCGCAAAGTTCCTCGCATCCTGCAGCAGCTCCACAGAGGTCCTGATGGCTCTCTCAGTGTTTCCCACCGCGTCAGCTGGCGGTGCTTCATACTCCATTTCGGGGATAGATTGTAAGGGGGCTGTCAGAGCCTTGAGTTCCTGCTCCGTGAGCTGAGAGGATGCAAGGATGTTCTCTGGCCTCTCATGTTTTCTACTTTCCATTTCCCAGTCGGGGGGCTTTACAGCCTGGATGTTCTCCATCACAGCTGGCTGGGATTTCTTCATCTGGGGCATCAAATGCCTTAAATATCGGAAACAAAACAAAACAAAAAAAACCCAGAAGGAAGTGGAGTACAAAAGGATGATAGACAGCCTGGCAAGCCCCCCCCCCCCCATCCTCTTGCTTTTAATACCCAAAGGTATTTTAGTATCTTGGAGAACATTAACAGCTGCCATTAATAGAAATTGTCTAGATGAATTAGCAGGAGCAAACCTGCAGGGGTAGGACTGCTTGTCCAGTAGCTTTGGGTCACTCGAGCTCTACACCACCTAACAGATGGAAACCAAGAGCAGGGTCTGGCAGCTCCTTCTCTTTCCTGTTCATCCCCATTCTGGATTTTCACCTTCCTTTCCCTCTCTGTAATATAGGGGCCTGTCTTGGGGAGGTGATTCTGTCTGGAAAAATGTTGAGGGTACCTGGAGAATTGCTACCCTCCATGTGTGCCAGGGAAGTCAGCGGGGAGTCCTGCTTCGGGGAGGCACTAGGTACGCACCTCCCTGCACTTACAAAACCCTAGTTAAGGAAGTAATGCTGCTGTCCACTGGGGACATAATGAATGGGGCAGGGGAAGGAATGATTTTATGCTCACCGCTGGGAGTCTGGGTAACCCCTCCCTTCTGGTGAAAAAGGAGGGGGTCTGGGGCTAGGCAGTAACACTTTTCATACTCCTGCGTACGTGCTGTGCTGTGATCCTGACTTAATTTCAGGCCGTCCATGCAGGCGTGCTGGCAGCAGCTATTGCAGCAGCTGGAGCCTGTGTTGCTTGGGAATGCCTGTGCAGCATTTGAGGATTTGAAGATGACGCTACGCTAGGGAGGTGGCTGACATGACAAACAGCAGTGCTTCAGTCCAGAGGGGCCTTAGTCAGCTTGAGAACTGGGCCAAGAAAAACCTTGTGATGTTGAAGGAGGAGACCTGGAGAGCTCTACCCCGGAGCAGGATAACTGCATGCATTAGGCCAGGCTGGGAGATTTGGGCTGAGCAGCAGCTCTGCTGTGAACTTGGGGTTATGCCAGGGTGAAAAAGAGCCGGCGGTGCGCGCTCATCGCAGACAAGACAAACCCTGGCCTGGTTTGTGTTAGGAGCCCCATGGCCAGCAGAGTCAGGGGAATTATTACTTGCCCTCTATTCAGTGCTGGTGAGGCCCCACCTGGATCATGTCCAATGTTGTGTCCCCCGGTTCAGGGGGGATGCGGGGAAACTGGAGAGGGGCTGGTGGGGGCTACCAAGGCAGTCAGGGCCCTGGAGCACAGCACCAGTGAGGTGAGGGAGCTGGGCTTGGGTGGTCTGGTGAAAAGGAGGCTGAGGATTGATTTAATAACATTCTACGACTACTTTGAAGGGCATTCAGAAAGTTGGTGGGGCCAAAGTTTTGTAGTATCAAACGATATAATGAAGCACAACAGCCACAAGTTGTGGCTTTGGAGTTTCAGGCTGAACAGTAGAAGAAAAAAAATCATTAGGGGGATTGTGAGATATGTGGGGGTCTCCATCCTCAGAGGCTTTTCAAGACAGGGGCTGGATAAAGCCACGGCTCATCTAATGTCGGCAACAGTCCTGCTCTGAGCAGGAGGTTGGATGGAGGCTCCAGCGGCCCCTTTCAGCAAGTATTTCTGTGATTCTGTGTGTGCATCTCTACTTATTTAGGTGACAGACATTTGCCAGGTCACATCAAATATTTCTGGTTCCCAGTGGAAAAAATAAAGGGGCAACTTCTCTAAATGAGCTGTTGCTATACAGTATGGATCCAGGAACTCATGGGACTGTGCTCTAGGATCAGTGAACCCACATGTCTCCCTAGGCAGCACCTAGCCTAGACAGTTGTAAAGGTAAAAGTCATTCTGCCTGCAGGGACAGTTTCCAAAAGAGTAGCCCACAGGTTCATTCAGCCTGGTATGCTGAAACAAGAGATAAGGCAAGCCTAGCATGTTCCTTCTCTGATCGTCTTCTCAGCTGGCACCTATCAATAGGTTAGGGATGGCCAGGGATTGCAGTGGCACCGGTAGCCCTGTCTTCCTTAAGTTAGTCTTGTCACTTTTTGAACCCATTCGCACTTGCATCCTGTGGCAGTGAGTCCCATAGTTTAATGATATGCTGTGTGGAAAAGCCCTTTTTTTTGCTAGTTTGAAACCTCCTGTTCGGTCATGTTGCCTAGCTCTTTTAACATGCCACTCAGTGAATCATTCAGAGTGCTGCTGTGCACCGTGCTGCCAGCCTCGCACAAATGCATCCCTCCCCGCACGCTCCATTAGGACGGCTAGCAGCTAATGATAGCTTTGGCAGCCTGTGGTGGAGCTCTGAAGTGCTGCCTGCTTGTAAGCTACGTGATAGTGGATGGCAGGAAGGAGCCAGCCCCTCATCTTGCTATGTATCCCTGGGGGAGTAGCCTTGGAGGTGACAGTCTGTTACTGCCTAGTCTCACTGGCTTAGTATGGGAGAGGAGAGCGTTTTCAGCCTACTTTGACAGCCTTGTGCTAGGACAAGAGGCTTACGGGGTTGTCGTGCCAGAGGAAGGTGCTGGTGGGAACGACTGTATGGTTTCTTCGGAGTGGATCCCGCTGTCCCGGATAGAGGTTGCGCTTGGTGTTGGAGAAACCTCTTGGCTCGTACACTGGGAGGTGAGACCTTTGTACAGCTTCACCAGGGACGACCTGAGGGAGGAGAAATCCATCGTCGTGCTAAGAAATAAGGCAGGGAATGAGCACGAGCGTGTAGAATCACAGAAAAAAGGGCTGGGAGGGACCTTAATATTCCCCCGCACCTCTTCCCACCCAAGGAAAGACCCATTGCACCTAGTCTGTCATAGGCAGTAGTCTTTCTATCCTGTTCCTACTAGCTCTCATGATAGCAGTCCCTCCCCAGCAGGCTGTTCCAGCCCTTTACCACCCTCCATGTTGGGCAGCTTCCCTGAAGTCTGATCTAAAGCAGCACTGCTGCAATTTTTCTTCCTTTGTCCTACTGCCCCAGTGAATCATCACAAGGAGCAAAGACAACCAGGTTTTGATTAAAAAAAAAGTTCTGATTTCAGGGAAGACTCCTGAACCAGAATAGAGCAGTCTAGGTTCAGTATCTATTCTGCCACAGTTCATCTCAAACAAGTTATGGGAGGCTTTTGTTTCCCCCACCCCACTCCCCCAGTAAGATAAGGTAATGCCATTCGCTCTTGATCTCTTTTGTAGCCTGTAAGGGCTTCAGACCACAGGCTTGGACTTCCCCAGGACCCTGAGCTGCTGAAGCAGCTAAACCCCCCTGTATTCTGCCAGCGGTGAGTGACTTTGCTATCAGCTTAAGGAATCAAATGTTCCGATAAAACACATGGCAGCTATGTTTAGGGTTAAACTGAACTTCCCTTCACTCTGAGTTATGAGTAAGGGCCCACCCCAAGTCTGACCTCAGTTTGGAGGACAGATGCCAACAGCTGGCCTTCCCCAGCATTCATAACCAAAGGGCTGTGTTCTACTTCAACAGAGCCGTGTGCCTGTTGATCTTGCCTGGACCTGCACCCCACGTTTCTGGGCTGCCCCCACACCACCCTTTCCCTGGTGATAGAGAGAATGAGGTGATTTTGTGCTTACTTCTTCAGCTTTTTGCGCTTCTGTATGAGCAGGTCCTCGTTGCATTGGAAGAGGAGGCTGTAGTGTGAGATGAAAACCCGGAGGCGCTGCACGCACACCAGCAGCAGGTAATAATCAGGATGCTCTTGCTCCGTGAACTTCAGGACGTTCTGGGGCACAGAGGAGAGCAGGCTGTTTGGAGGGTGTCCTAACCCTTTCTAGGGAGAAGGTACAATCGGGACCATGGCCTGGCCCTCTGCAGTGCACACAGCACTGCCTGGGCACTGGGGGAGCTCTCCCAGGCAGCACCAGTTTCTGGGGGACTTGGACAGAGCCTGTCTGCTGCTCTTCCAGTACAAATACTGGAGGTGTGGGAGGTGCAGTGGTGGAGTCTAGCATTGGATAAACCCAAAATTGGATAAACAAGTTCTCCTTTGATTTTTATTGGGCTTTGCTCCTGTGTTGGTATTTGCCTTGTCTGCAATGCTTCAGTACAATTCAAATAACCTTCCTGCAAACCAGAACTCAGCCTGTTTTTCAGGCAGCTCTGCACAGGAAAGGTCCTTTGCCCCTAGAAGCAGCTCTCTCTCAGCTCCCAGGCATATGGATCACTCAGCAGAGGGGGCAGCTCTATTGCAAGAGCTCAGCACACAGCAAGCGTGCCCCATCTCTGGCCTGCAGGTCTCCCCGAGCAGCAGGCAGCACAGCTTTGGGGTTCCCGGGGGACAGAGACTGGTCCTGTCAGACTCAGTGGGGAACTGGCAAACAGAAACAAGTTGCAGATGAAAAATGAAAACAAAGGGAAAGTCAGCTGACTTTCCCTTTCAAAGGTTTGTTCACAGAGCCCACTGAGTTAGCCAGAGGCCTTGTGGCTGTGCTGGTCCAAAAGCCAGCTCTGAGATAAAAGCCATGTGTTGTCATAAGAGTTCAACAAGACAGTTTCCATCCTGGGGCCCTACCTGTAGATGAATAAGGTATTCGGGGATTCGCTGGACTATATGGAAGAACAGAATGTAGAGGTCAGATTTGATTTCTTCTTCTACCTGAAACAGAGAAAGCAAATCAGAGTCACTCCTACCCATAAAATATGTCTGCTTCCAAATAGTTCTGGGGTTTAGTGAGCGCTTTGCCATGAGTAGTTAAGCAATTCATGGGAGCAGGATAGTCAAGTGACAATTGTGCGTGACAGTGCAACAGTTCCCATCTTGCTTCTGGAAGGGGTATTTGCAACTCCTTTCACCAGCAATGCTAGTCCCAGGGATGAAACTCTTCAGGTCCAGGGGTTATCTATGGGTCACAGTCAGCCTAATTAAGTAAGTGTGTATGTTTAAAGTGCGCTAGTTAAGTTTCACTGAAACCCCAGGCAGACACTGTTTCTCAGAATGAGGGCCTTAGTTTACACCAAAGTGAACTGAACAAAATGGGACAGGCTCTTGATTTAAGGTATCTTGGAAGAAAGTTAGTGTTGTTTTCGTTATTGCACTTTAAAACTACCCTTGCATTTAACTTCTCAGGTTAAAACTAAGAATCAAGGATGCGAGGCCAAATATCTAAAGCTGAACAGTAGAGATTGTTGTCTCACTGAGGAAACTAGCACTTAAAACCTCGCTGCTCTTCTCCCTGTTTGAATGAGTCCTCTGTTTTCCAGGAAACACTCTTATTTTTCTAGGATTTGCATAGGAGAGCCTTCCAGGAGCTTTGATCTGAGATACCGTTTTGTGTCACAGCAGCGATATAGTTTTTGTTTACACACAGTGGTGAACATGTTTAAAGTTGCCTTTAGTAGGTCCTAACAACCATCAGCCATGGCAATGTTCTGGAAACTGGTATTTGGTAACAGAACAAATGGATTCCTGGATTGGCAGGGATGTCTGGCTGTGGGAAGGCACAACAGGAGGAGAGGCAAGCATGCATGCTGCACTTAGGTGTCTGCGAAGCACAGACACAGAAGGAAGTTTACCTCCTTCAGGATCACCACGTGGATCAGAGAGATACATTCTGGCAAGTCCCTCAGGTAAGCAACATAGTAGTCCAGAAAATTGTTCTTAAAAGAAAGAAAGAAAGAAGGAAATTTAGGAAAGATTTTTAGCCACAGAGTCAGCCAGAACAAGAAACTCTGTTTATTCCCCCACATCACTCTTCAGCTCAGCAGAGCTCCTAGCTGTGTAAAGTTTCAGGGCTCAGGACTTCACAAGAAAGTGTGTTTAATGAAATGGGTTCAGCTGTTGAATACAGTGTATAAAACTTTGTAGCAGATGGCTTTGGGGAGCTTGGAAAGGAAGAAACTTTAGGTATATACACTTTTAAAATTCAAAAAAGCCTCCAGTCAGATTTGGTGCATCCTTCCAGGAAAGGTCCCACCCCTCGCCATGGGCTGGGCAGACCTTCACCCTGAGGAGAAGATGCTGGCCCATGGGCAGATGAACAACACAATATGACTGTGAAGGTGCTGTTTTACCTGGGGCTACAGAATTTGGTCTGACCACGCCACTGCACATCGCTTACCCTAGGCGCAGCTTCACAGCATAGCCCCTCTGCTGCACGCTGTCTCAGCCCACCTGTGGGACATCCTGTTTTGCCTGACCCCAGCACAATGTCATGCATCGTAGCAGAAGAGCCCAGAGAGGGCTGTAACGTACCTCATCATTTGTTAACTTCAGGAAGATGTCTCCTAGGATCCCTTGGCGTGGCCAGCTCAAGACTCTCTCCTGTAGAGCGTGAAGTAAATCGACGTGCTGCTGGACCAGGTACCGCAAAGAGTTGGGGAAGAAACTGAAGGGAGAGAATATCAGACCCAGTTACATGGAGCAGAAACACTGAATTGAATCTCAAGGCCCCGGACATGTTCTGCTGAAGTTTGCGTTCACAGGCGGTCAGCATGGGCTTGCTTTATACACAGGTATTATTAACCATTTTTACTGGAGTCCTGGCTGGACCAGGAGGCCCTGTTTCAGGCACTGTGTACATGCAGATATCCTTTGCAGTGAGTTATTAGTGTTTTGAGGGTTTCTTACACTGACTTCTCCAGTGCTTTGTGTAGCTAATCAGAATCACCACAACTGAAAAGCCCAAGCCAGTGCTGCTTTGGCTAACGGAGCAGGATCATGGTCATTAGCAATCCCATGGAGTGCTTGGAGGAGAGCTCCCCAGCTTTGTGTATTGCCTCATTTGTTGGGCCCTTTAACAAACCACCTTTCTGATGCAGAGCCGGTCAAAATGTGCCATTGCCTTTCTGTCACTTCATGCTGATTTCATCCCGAATCAGGATGAAAATATCAAAATATTTTGCCAGATGGAAAGTTCTCAGGGAAAAAAAAGGAAAAGTGAAAACTCACTTGGCACTGTCAAAATGTTTCAGTCTGAACTGTGTCTGTCGTGAAACTGTTTAACCAAGTCCATATTTACCCATGTTCCAAAAGTCCCACAATGTGCTTCTGTCAAATGACTCCAAGGATGCCTCCGGCCAGGACGCAGTGCATTGTGTGAAAAGCAGTATGGTCAGAGACCCCAGCATCTGCAGGCTCAGGGGCTAAGAAACTCGAAATGAAACTTCTCTATTCAGTTTAACAAATATATCAAATCCAGTTGAAACGACCCAAAACAAAATAGTTGGTGTGATTTTTCCTTGCAGGCTTTGTGAAGTGAGCACCTGTCAACCACATTGATCTATGAGGAGGAAACTTCAATGTCTGCCTTGAATTGTACAAATTTACAGCTTTTCAGGGATATGCTACTTCAGCAAACAGGCAGGAATGTCTTTAATCCCTGCAAAAACCTTCCAGTGCCTCCAATTTTCAACTTGAAATAAGCTTTAAATGTTTAAATATCTCTGTGTGGATGAACTGAGTGAGGGGATGAAACAGGAAGAATATTGACTAAAGAAAGAGCATACTAAATCAAATACCTTCTCTCTTTGGTGCTCCTTTTCACATCTGGTCCTTGCAATGTGGCCTTGATCTTCAGGATTAGGGAAAGGTTGATGACATATTTCCTTTCTGACTCCAGCAACTCCAAAGCGATGTTCTGCCTTTTAGCTTCCACAAAAAAATGGTTAAGTTTAGGGAAAAAAAAAAAAAAAAAAAGCTGACCCCAAGGACAGCATCATGTTATACTGTATTTGGCCTGGTGATCTGACACTAAATCGTAAAAGGAGAGTCAGTTTTCCCCAAAATATGATATTCTAGCCTGACGCTACAGCAAACGTGTTTCCAGCTTTTTTCAAAGATCTTAGGAAAAACCAAACAAGCAACCAAGGGCAAAACAATTCATACCAGAGATTAACGTGCAGTTTCCTACAAAACGAGAAGTTGTATTTCCCACCCACTTCCGCAGCTCCACTGTCACAGCCCCACCAGCACTCTGAACCTGTTGGGTCTTGGAACGGAGGATGGGTGTCCTGGGTGCAGAGTGTGTTTGGGGTGTCTTATTTGGTGGCCTGGACCAGCAAATGCAAAGGCCAGGGGTCCTGGGGACTCTGAGGCCCTGAGGGAGTCCCTCCGGGCAGGGGAAACTGGCTTGTTTGTCTCTGTAAAGGGTCATTACCAGCTCCCACCAGGTGTGAGTGCAGCTCTGAGCCTCTCTGGCTGCAGGTTTCCTCTCTGCGCTTACCAGCCAAAGAGGGTTCACATATAATGTTGTCTGCTGAGCTGTATCTGCTTTGGCCCATATCTTTCCCTCTCTCTGGTTGCTCTTTGGATATATATTCATCTCCCCAGTCCTTAGTGTCCTTGGGCTGCTTCCACACTGTCGATGGCAGATGCACCTTTGACTGACCATCCGTTGTCAAGGAAGGCTTGAGGCCATCATCTGTCTCTATGGCCGCTCCTGCAATGGCAAATAGCGGTGTGGCCTGTGACATCTCAGTCGGCAGGTATGCTGAAGCAGGCAGCCAACGTGTATTATTTTCCCTGTAAAGTACTGGAAGGGGAGCTTGAAGCATTCTTGGTGCTTAACAAGTGATATAGCCTCATCGAGTTAATTTACAACTCCAAACAGAAGTGCAGTTGATGAGCACTTCAGCAAAACAAGGTTCTGCACCCTTCCAGGGTATTTTCAAACTCGGTTGTTATTTTCTGACCAAAAAAGGTCCAAAATTAGATATCTATGCTAGAAAAGAAAAAATATATATTCCAGGTATGGTTGCACTCCAAGATTTTGGGACATTTCAGGACTTGATAATATGACATTTATTGACAGGTATTGTAGAAATGGGAATTATGATTAGAATTAGGATTTAAATGTCACTCTCAGTGGATATAAACTGACATGGCTCTTACAGTTTTTGTCAGTGTAATGTGGTTATACAGCAGCAGCAGCGGGATGGGTAGTCTGAGGCTATTAAATCACAGAGAAGGCAGGGGAGGACATGTTAGTGCCATAGGGCTGGAATTGCTTTAACGCAAATGGTTTGAATTTGGTTCACAATGAACTACCTTCCATAGTTTTTGTTCTCTTTTTCTTTCAGTGGATTGAGGTGAAAGAGCCATGTGGAACAATAAGTACTTCTAGTGAATACTGTAAACCTCTGGTGGTGTTTCTCATCTGCCCTTGGTTTTTTTGTTTTTTTGTTTTTGGCCAGGATCCTTAGTGTGTCCTCAGTACATCCTTCTCTTATTTCTTTCCCGTTTTTATTTTGCCACAGAAAACCAACTGTTCTCTCTCTAACTCTTCAGGCCTGTCTGTGAGGAGTCTGTTTGGAAGCTGGTGGGCGAATAAAGCAGCTCACCACCTCTACCGGTGGGTAGTCGCTGTAAAAGCCGACTCTTGCCATGTGGCAGAATGGCTCGGTGGTTAGTCTTTGCCATATCAGTGAGCTTCAATTCTTCCTTTCTGCAAAAGCCCTTTTAAAGGCAGCAGCAGAAATGCTGTGCTGGCCAAGTAGCAATGCTTCACATTGTCTATCAGTTACTTGGCACTTCAGGGACCCAGATTTGCCCTGACAGCTCAACAGCTGCATGAAAACCGGTGCACGGTGAAAAGAAAGTCATTGCTGTGAAACGCATTCCTTGAAAGCAGTTCTTCAGTGCAGTAAAGCCAGCACTGTAATTGAATCATTGTCCTACTGTTTTTTAACAGTTGGATATTTTCCTACCTGGACCTGCTATGACTTTCACGCCCCCGTCTCCCATTGGCATGATCCTGGTGTCAGACACTATTGAAAAACAAAGGAAAACTTAATGAGAGGCTGTAGAGCAGGTTTCCTCCTGACAAACCCCATCAGTATGGTCAGATCTTTTAGCCTTTCAAGTTTTTGGTCTGGGAAAACCCCTGTTAAATCATCTGCTGAGGAAGAAGCTGCTCTTTACCGTTGTGCCTCTGGTCTTTGTTTCAGTAGCACCTGCAGACGAGCTAATGTGGGGCCCCGGTTGTGCTTGGTGCTGTACCACCTCAGAGGAGCGTGAACAGTCCTGGCTTGTCCTTGTTCAGGAGATGCAAGTCAGGTAGGACAAACCCAGCAGGCAGAGTGAGAGGATGGAGGCCTGCCATTGTGACACAGCTGGTATTTTGGGTGAGGAGGAGCTTACCGAAGAGTGGAGGGGTAAGACGACCAGGAGAAGCAGGTAAGAGGCAGGTGTGGGATGAGGGATGTGTGGGAGAGGGCTGACGCACCACCTCAGAGCAGGGCAGAGGGGGCCCATAACTGGCCAGATTCTGAGCAGAGCAGAGCACTAATGTTACAAGGGAGAAGATGCAGCCTGATTCCCTTTTCCTGAAGGAGGCAAGGAATGGCTCTTGGGGCAACATTCACAGTCTTCTGCATCCAGGCCGGTGCCGAGGCCATGCTTGCCTTCCTGAGACACGGTGCTGAGGTGCAGACACAGACCCAGGAGCAGTGCTGCTGGAGGCAGCACTGTCCCTTTCTCTTTCTGTGCTGTTGGCACCTGAGCAAAACCTGGTGTCCTCTTAACTTAGGGACCTTCTCTGCAGGTTTTTTTCCTGAGGAAAGCACTGCACTTGCCTAGTCCGGCTGTCTCCTACCTTTTTCGTAGGTCACGTTGTGCAAAAGACTAGTAAAATCTTCATTGATCAGCACAGGGTCTGGCAGGTTAATGGATCGAAATGGGCTGCCTTGGAGAGGCGTGGGTACTGTCTGTGACCCGTGGTCGTCCTTCTGTGCTCTTCTGTACAAATACAAAGAATGAGACAGAAAACATGAATACTACAGGAGAAGCTTCTAGCTACACTACAGCCGTGGCAGGCACCAGCATAAGTGCAGAGACAGAAGCAGAGCAACTCAAGCAGACACCAGGAATGGAGTTGGCTTTGATGCTCTTCATGAGCAATATCCTGGAAGTAACTTCCACTGGCTATAGGAGAAAGTTATTTCAGATCTGCTCTTTTGCAGAACGTATGTCAGCTAATTAAATGGCTTAATTAGCTCAGGGGTTAGCCTAGATTTGCGAAGTGTTTGCATCTAGGCAGTTGTACATCCATCATCCAAACTCCATTTTCAAAGGGAGGCTAATCAGGGCCAAGGTGGACGAGCAGTCTGTCTCCTCACAGTAACAGAGTGGCCCAGCAATGTGAGAACATGCTCCCACATGTCCCTGCTCAGAGAAGCAACGGTTAGTGACAAGGAAACAGAGCATGACTGCACCTTCGGGTGCCCGTCAAGTCCTGCACGCTTGGCACTGGGAGAAGGGAGGAGAAACTCCACTGCTGTTGTCAGATAGGGTGGCTTAGCAACGGCTTTTAATGGTCACAAGTATTCCTGCCCCAACACATCTCTGGTAGGTCTGTGCGTTTCAGCAGGCCTTGGTTTCCCCAAGAGCCGCTGGGAGTTTTTTGCTGCTAGAATCCCACTGAGTGTTGGTGATTTTCTGCTGTGTTTGCTCAGTGAGTATACGTCTAAAAGCTGGGGTGAACTGAAGGCTGGAGCTGCTGTTAATAATCAGGGCTTATGCCCAGCCAGGAAAATACCGCGAAATTAAGCCATAAGGAAATGAACCAAAACAGACACCAGTATTAATAAGCCCATCCGGAGCCCTGGAGTTCAGGCCCTTACTTCGCTTTCATTTTCCGTGATTCCCGCCGCTTCTCTTGCTGCAGCTGCTCGATTTTCTGTTGCATTTCCTCCTGCTTGGCGCTGATTTCTTCAATCATTGACTTTGCATCGCTGAGCTCCTCCTGAGAAACAAGGAAAAACACAGTGTTCCCAGTGTCCCAGCATAGGTATTCACACATTGTGCTTGTTGGCCTAGATCCCAGTGTGATCACTTGTGTATAAGTTTTTGTCAATTGGGCCTTGAAGCTGTCTTTTTAGCCCTGTTTCCCAAGGAAACGAGGCCCAATGCAACCTCCCTGTGCATGTGGCTCACTGTCAGCATGTCTTCCCCCAGCAGCCCTCAGGCAGTTTCAACTGGACCTGGCATGGACCTAGAGCTCTCTGACGCATGAAATTCCTGCAGGTTTCATCAACGTGATCAGCAGAACGGAGAAGAGGAACTCAAGAGTTTCTTGTAAATCGCAGGAGAGGGGTTTTTTCTCCCTAGCAAATAAGAGGCTTCACCAGGAGCTCAGCCACACCATTAGACGATGGACATGAGCATGAGGCAGAAGGAAAGTAGCCTTTGCCCCTCCTGCTTCTGGCATAACTCCTTGCATCTGGGTTTTGAAACCCCTTTTTCCCCCATAATGATGTCCTGGATAACCCTGCCTCTGGCTGTTTTGTGACCACTGCCACGTGCCCTTATGCTTCTTGCTGTCTCCCTTGCTCAGTTAGGACCCCAGGACCACCTTCTGCTCAGTGCCAGCTGTCTCGCCCTGCCACAGGGGCAATAACAGGCTTTTCCGGTAAATAGCCCTCTTTATCTTCAGAAGGTATTATTGACTCAGCAAAACCTCTTGGGGAAAATTTACCATAAAAACAATAAAACCGTTCCTCTGCCAGCCTCCTCGCAGGCAGTCATCCAGTTTCTGCAGGGAGCTGCTGGCTGGTTCGAAGTGCACACCAAGCCCTCTCGCTAGGCTCTAGGCTCTCTCGGCGGCCCTTTGTCTTTAACCTCTTGGGCTGGATCAAGCCAGGCCGCGCTTCCTCCCGGCCGCGTGGGAATGCAACTTCAAAAGGCTTTAGGGTTTTGTATTCGTTCCCTGCCCACCAGCAGCTTTGCTTGCTGCAGGAAATGCCCCCACCTGACCCAGGGAGATGTGTGGCGCAGGGGCACAGCAGCGAGCGTGCCGCGTGCCCGTAGCATGTCGCATGTGCAGCCCTCACCATGGGCCCCTTGTGCCCAAGGCGGCAGGCGGCACTGCCTCGTGGCCCCTCGAGAAGCCCAAATGGGCCAGGGCGTGGGTTACATTTGGGTGACGGTCTCTTTGTGGGGGGAACCCAAGGCCGAAGGAACTGCACCAACTACATCTGCAAATAATTGCCAATTCATTTCCTTCTCAAGCAGGAAGGATCGATGGGGGAGAGCTGCCCCGTGCCACCAGAGCAAACGTGGCAGGTAGGCATCCCTCCCACCGGTCGCGCTCCTACCTTGAACGTGTTGAGGGAGTTCTTCATCTCAGCCACTTTCTCTTCCATGGCACAGCGGCAGCTCTTGACCTTCTCCTCCAGGGCGTACTCGCCATGCTGGATTCGTGACAGCTCCTGCATCGCTTCTGTGAAACCCGCCTTCAACTCAGAGGCTAATGCCTGCAACTAGAGGAACCACAAACACGGTGGGTTCAGTCCCTCCTCCCAGACACAGGTGGCTGTGTCCCCAAGGGTCACTCATGGCGCAAAGACTGGGCATAACCCGTCCTGTAAGGTGCTGTCCTCTCTCTCCTCCTCCTGTCATGGCTGGGAGACACGGGGCTGTTCGGTTCCTGCTGCAGCCTCAGCATGGGGTAGGCATTTTTCTTGGACAATTAATGTGCTCCTTTCCAGCCCCAGAGTTTTTCCAAGCTCTCCGGCAGGTTGCAGCCTGTCCGTCTCCAGCAGGAGAGGGCAGCCTGGAACACGCTGAGCAGGTTTGCAATAACAGCAGCCAGATTATCGATCCCCAAAGCAGCTGAGCAACCCAGAACGTGACCCCTTTGGAGCAAGGCGTCCTCCCCCGTGTGCTGGCAGGGCTGGTGCTCTCCCTGCACAGGTCTAACGCCTGCTGGCTCTCAGAGGGCTGCGGAGAAGCCGTGTCCTTTGTCCGTGGGCCCTTTCCAGGGAGGGAAACGGCTCTTTGCGGGGAGGGAGTGGGGACTTTCTCCTGGCATACAAAGACAGTGTGCCCACCATTGCTGTTTTCTATCCCTAGAGGCCCTAGCCCTGCTGCAAGAGCTCACAACCTAAGCTGGAGGCAGCCGGTTGACAGCTGGGCAAAGCAGGAGGCAGACCGGGCTGAGCCAGGCTGGCAGAGCGAGCGGACAAGGCAGGTTTGGAGGTGGGCACTAGGGAAAGAGGCAGCCTGCGGAGGGCTAAGCGGGGACACCCTCTTTGGGGGTAGCTTGGGCCGGCGACCCCAAACTCGGCACCCACTGCCGTCAGCGAGGCTCTCGTTCTGCCTGCACGAAGCCCGCAGCTAGGTCGCGGCCCAAGGCGCTTCGGTACCAGTGGTTTTTACCTTTACAACAGAAATTCGGCCTAACATCTGGTTATAAACTGAGTCCAAAACTGGAGCACTGATGGTAAGAGGACAGCCACCCCGGGGAACTCAGGCGCTTGAGTCCTGTAAATGGAGCAGAGATGGCTTCCGATACCTCAGGGCAATGGCATACACCATCCTCCTCTGGTCAAGACAGCCTCGGTCACCGCTGCCATGGAGCGGACCGGCAGTGTCTTTACAGAGGACGTCTGCCTGACATCCCCACTCCTGCCCCAGCGCTTGCCCCGCAGTCCCCCAGTCCGGTCTGGCTGGACACATGCTTCCAGAGCTGCGAAGGGCTCCCTCACCTGACCTCCTCCCTCTCCCGTGGGGGCAGGCATCCAGCGAGAGGGGACTGGGAGCACGTTGGGGTGGAAAAACCTCGGCCTTGCCTAGCTACGGGAGCACCCAGGGATCTCATAGCACTGCTGGGACCAGAGCACATCCAGCAGTGAGGGTAGCCGGAAGGGACAGAGGGGCCATTCAGGTGCTCAGAGCAACTGCTGGAGTTGTGCTGCTACGGGGGGTAATGCACGCACCACGTCTGATAGCTTTGCCCATTTATCAAAGCCCAGGGTGGTGATCCAGGTGGTCCTGGCATCATCAGACATCCTAATGGACAAGCTTGGAGAAATGGGGGGACAAAAAGTGCTGCAACTGTGTGAAATGTTAATATTCCCATGCTTTGTCACTGGTGCTTGCCTTGCACAGTACGGCTGATTTCCCTAGCATCACGGCTGGGCATCCTACGCTTTCCTCCAAGTGAAAAGTTGTGATGCTTCAGACCTCTTTTAGAGATCTGCTTCAGGATGGAGGCATCGCAGCCTCCAAGTCCTGCTAGCAAGGGAGGCAGTCTAGAAGCTGGCCCTGGAGGTGTCTGTGTCTGGGGAGAATAAGCCCAAATTGAAATGCCCCTGCCGACAAGGCTGGCCATATTCTCCTCAGATGCTTCCAGCATGGGGGTAAACTAGACAGATCCTTTGCAAAAGTTACAGGGTTGGGAAGCAACACTGATCTTGAAGTTTTAGAGTCCAAAACTGCTGGGCATCATCAAAGTCAGAAAAAAAAAATGCTCTTGTAGAGAATTCATTGTCCATGTGTACTGAAACTCTGTTTGAAAGCAGAGTTTGAGCAGCTGAAGGAAAGATCTGGATTAGAGACGGGACTAAAGTACCCTCTGTATTTCAGCAAATGCATCTAAAGGTACACAGTCACTTGTTACTGTAGGGTTCACTGTTGGCCAGTCTCAGCTCTGCCAGTCACTGTGCTAGTTTGGTTTCTCTGTCTACTCCTCAGGACAACGCTCCAGATCCCAGCCTGGGTCTGTTGTGGCCAGTATGCAGCTGGAGCTGGCAGTGGATATTTCAGACACCAAAATACATCTTCTGCTCTCATATCCCTTTGTTGCCGTTTGATGGATGAAAGCAGCAGTGACCCCAGTCAGCCGCATCTGCCAGGATTTGTACAGCTGGACACAAAATGCTGAAACCCTGAGAGCTGGGTCCTGCCAGAACTCCCTCCTCTGCCACCCTCAGTGCTAGGAGCACAGAAAGGAAGCATAAACAGCCTTGTGGCATTGGATGCAGGTTTGACCCCAAATCAAATGGAATGCTTTAAAAGCAACACATTATCTTTGAACTCTTGCCAAGTGCGGTGCAGTGCTTGAGCACTGGATTTTTGTTTGAGATCGTTTCTAATAACAAGCTGCAGAAAACCATCCTTTAAATCCCTTGTGTTTTTACAATGAACGGAAGCCTTCAAAGTGTTGGCTCATGCTTATGTCTTGCCCACGTGCTTATGCCTATGGGCCTGGAGAGACAACTCACTGGTTTGTGAGCCCCTGGAAAGTCATGCAAATTCTGTTTCTAAAGCTTTTGAAGTGCAACATGTACCAAAAAAGACAGATTTCATACTGCTGTGGAGACTTGGCAAGAGTTTAACTGTAATGTATTGTCCTGACTCACCTATTCATGGGAACAAATACAGCTGAAGAGGAAGACACCTTAGTAAATTAATTTGAACTATCTAATGTCTTGAAGGTAAATGGATCTGCATGGTCAGAAGGAATCCTTAGAACCTGTCCAAGAACTGGGAAAGACCTGTTCCAAAAAAACTCTTAGGGATCTAAATAATCTAGTATGAGATGTACATTTCAGCACCCAACTGCCTTTGCAGTGTGGCCCTCAAACCTGACAGCACTGCAGTGTGGGAACCAGCACCATGCATCTGTAAAAGGTGATGTCTTCTGGGGGGGCTAACTCTTATTTTACCTGCTGCCCTGGTGTTTTTCAGCTCTGTGTGGAAAAGCCCTGCATATAAGACCTCTAGCGAGACTGAGTAACTGCCCGTTGGAAAATGAAGGATTCTCCTCCACTCTTTGCATGACCCTGATCAAGAGGACAATGAGAAGCAATCACCTGTGACGCTCACTTGACCTCCACCCTACGGGAATATGAACTCTGTGCAGAAGTTACTTGGTGGGTTCTGTTTGCAAAACATCTCGACTCTCCCTGATGTCGAAAGCTTTGCTCTGAGACTTCTAGGCAGCCCAAGGAAGAGGGTCGTAGCCAGGAGACGGGGATAGCTTGCAGAAGGATGGGCCTGGGATGGAAAGCAGAGAGGAGAGCCTTCGCGAGCTGGGTTTACTGCCCCTGTTGCTGCTGGGAAGGTGAGGAGGAACCCTTGTTGCCACAAGTAGCTGTGTCACCACACATCTCCCCCAGCACCAGCCAGCCAGGCTGTCCAGGGCTCTGCATCTCCAAAGGGATCACCATTCCGCACCTGCTGCCTATGATCCTTACACTAGCACTGGGCCTGCTCTTGGGGACCTTGAGCTGAAGCCTGTCCAAGCCAGTAAGAAACAAGTCTGTGATGAGGAAATACTGCAGATGAATAACTCTCTTGTTATAAAAATATCCTAGAAAAGAGCAAAACCTCCTATGGCCTTGAAGAAGTGTTGCAGTGGTACCTAGGGTGGTCTCAGATAGCCAGGATTTTCAGTTCAGGGAAAGATTGCTCTCTCAAAGTGCAGCTCCAGGTGGAACTGGAACAAGGTCTAAAGTGCTCAAAACTCTTGAATTTCCTGCAGACTAGAAATGCCTAGGAAACGTCATTGTGGAGACATTGAAACTGTGTTACTTCCAAGCTTCCTCCAGCTTATCTACTATCCATCGCTTTGCATGTCTTCCTATATGGCTGATGTGAAGAGGTAAGTAAATATTGTGTTACACAAAAGATAGCTCTCTTATCTTGTTAGTGACATTGCCTGAAACTAATTTGGCAGAAATCTAACACTTTCCACAAAGTCTGGATCTGATTTTCCTAAGCTGCTTGTTGCATGCTCTTACTAGGGAAAAAACAAATTTCTAGTACAGCTTCTTGGTCTGATGTTTAAAGGCAACACTTCTACAACCAAGTCAGCAGGGAGCCTGACCCTAAGGGTATATCTAGCATTTACAGGCAAGGACAATGGGAATAAAGAGCAGCAGGGTAAGGACAAAAGAGAAGGATGGAGGTATTTAAAGGGAGCTGCAAGCACACTGCACTTCTCAGCTTGTTTCATCTCTTGGAGGTCTTTTTTGGTAACCGCGATGTCACTAGGGGCCTCGCTGATGCAGAAGGGAACACTGAGCTGGTAACATGAACTGAAAGGATTCTTTAGGGCGTCCACATCTCAGCTGGGTTTTTCCGGAAAGCATACGTGTGCACAGTGTTCCTCAGCACTGTGGAGGGGGAGGTTTCCCAGTATGCTGGCCCTACAGCACATGAGCTTTCCAGGCACGCTGGACCCACTGCACTGGGCTCTTCAGCAACCAAGTCGCAGCTCCTGCTCGGAGCTGTCTGGAGGGGAAAAGAGGACGAGACAAGGGAAACTGCCTTCATAATGCAGTGCTTTATCTTCTCTGTTACGGGCAAGGGGCATCCAGTAACTCTACAACCACTTGCCATGTTGCACTTACAAGCAATTATGGGCATTAGTGTTGCAATGGTGCCTAGGGTGGTCTCAGATAGCCAGGATTTCCAGTTAGGGAAATGTTGCGCTCTCAGATTGCAGCTCCAGATTGAACTGGACCAAGGTTTAAAGTGCTCAAAACTCTTTTGACTTTCCTGTAGACTGGAAATACCTAGGAAACATCATCTTGGAGACACTGAAACTCTGCATCTCACAGGAACGAGGCTCCCTGGGCCGTGACATAGACAATCTTTCACATTCATGGTAGCTAATTGCTGCACAAATGTCACATCGAAGAATGGCCACAGAGCTCTGGAAGTCCTGAGCACCTTGAGCCACACGGGGGATCAAGCTCAGGGTTTCCAAGCTCCTGGCTGGGGAGCCAGGCAGAGACATGCAGCAAGATTCAAAGCTCTGGCCTGCCCGGCTGCACCGGAGTTTCAGGCAATAGCACCCCTCAGTGCAAGGAGCTGCGAAGCTGCCAGGAGAACTCCAAAGCCTCCCAGGAGACTTGCTCCCCGCTGGAGAAGACGCCCCAGGTCAATCAACACGTCTTTGCTCCTGGGGCCATTCATCCAGTTTGGTTGAAAGCTCATCAGAGTTCAGCCATGTAATCTCCCTCTGGCCCAATAAATTGACATTCTCTAATTGGTGCTAATGATGCCAGCTAATTTCTTAGCTGAGCACGCAAATCACCTGTCTAAACACAACCAGTTGTGAGCGGAGAAGTTTTACTGGAATGTCTTTTAAGATGAGGCCCAAGAGATGATATGTATGACATTTATTCATGCAGTGTGCACATTTTGGTTGCCATGTTCCTTGTAAGTGCCTACATTTTTTTCCCCACTGGATTAGCTTTGTAACTACTGGTTATCTATTAGTAACTCTTCAAACTCATGGAGTTATTCAGGGCATTTTGCTCATTTTTACCTGGGAAATCTGTGTTGCAGGGTTACTCACAGGCACACTTTCAGTCCCTCCTGTGGGAATAAAGAACTTCAGTCAATTAAAATGACTTATTATGGTTGCTATAAATAACTGGAACAGAGGATTTGAAGTCCCTCTCAAGGTACAAATCATTTCTAAAGGATTCGAGTCTCACTTTAAGAGATGTGGACACCATATAGGTTGTACAATAACTGCAGTTATAAAATGGGAATGGCTCCACTAAATCTGACCTTATGTTCACCTAATTTGCTGCCCTGCTCCTGTCCAGAGCTGATCTATACAGAGAGATGAAAAACCCTATATGCACAATTATGAACAAATTGCCCCCTGAGAAGTTAATTTCCATGTACTAGCCTTTAGTAACAAGTTTTTACTCTAAAGTATTACAGTTTAGTCTCTCTTTGAAAATTGTGATTTTTTTTAATACTCTATCATACCTATTTTCATTATCCCAATAAAAGGCTGATCTAGTCAGGGTATTTTAAGCCCTAACTTATATTTTGTCACAACAGGTCCCAAGCAGTAATCATGTGTTTTGTAACACCAAAAAATACACTCTTTTATGAGTTTAAATTCCTGGTTTTTGTGGCATTGTGATCCCACCTGGTCTTGTATAATGGAGATGGGCTTAACATTTCCAAACAGACTCGGCTCACGGAGGAGCTTAGATCCATTTTGCAAAAGTGATCTGAACACAGCAGAGGCATTCTCTCTAGGCATTATTGGGGTTTTGATGGAAAAAAGTCTATGTTTGTTTATTTCTTCTTCTACCATGGTCTCATTTGTGCAGAAACCTTCAGTTATCCACCAGAAATTGTCACTGGGTGTGCTCCCCTGGCACTTGGAGGGAATCGCAGTCCCATTGTCATCGAATTCTGTGGTGTTCTCTACACCGGGCTCCCTACCTGGCCTCCAGCTCCCAGAAAGCGCCATGCCACCCGATTCCTGGTCTGGGTCACCTCCCCTTGGCAATGTCCCTTCACAACATGCGTTTTCTGCTGCCTCCAGGAATTTGCTTTACCCTCTACACTGTCAGTCACCAGTGTGGCCGGTGGCCCATTTTGGGGGTGGCTGAGCTCCTTCCGTCCTTGCTGGCTCCAGGGGCTCAGCGCCTTACCTTTAAGAGCACAGAAATTCAGGCCTGCAGAGGCCTGAGAAGGGTTTAGGGCAGACTTTGCCCCAGTTAACAAGTGGAAAGATGAAGCCTGGAAGTCAGGGCTTTGCAAAGCACAGCTCCGCTCCGTGCTGATTACTCTGCCCCTGAGGGGGAATGTGGGTTACTGCCAAGGGCACCTACGACTTGGCCCTGTTCCGGTCTCTAGGATTTGTCCTGATTTGGAGGAATGTGAGCAAATTCCCTAGCGACTCCTGGAAGCGAGAGGCAGAGGAGGGGAGGTGGGTGTTCCTCTCTGCCCATGTGCCACCCTCGCAGCCGTGGGGTTTGGCAGCAGGGTCAGGCACTGACCCCCTGGGAGATACTCTCCAGGGTTCTTGCTGGGGGAAGCAAGGGACAGCGGGCTGATTTGGAGAAGTAACCAAGACCAGCGCTGCCAGCCATTAGGGCTTGAAATCCATCAGCGAGCCCTCACCAAAGGCTGAGTTTTTTTAAATCACAAGTTGTTTTTATTTTCAGGTTTGGCCCTCCTGGGTTCATCTTCAATTTTTCTCTGCAACCCCAGAAACTGGAAACTGGTTTTTGGCCTGACCGATGAAACTTGCTCATGATTCCTGGAGCCAAGGCTTGAGAAAACAGCCAGTGCCCTGAGATCCTCTGAAATCAAGAAGAAGCCTTGAGGTATGTGTCTGTTCTGATGTAAATGACTTTTACTGTAAGATGGTAACGACTGACCCACTAACCCGAAAAGAGCAAGAGGACATGTTCCTCAGTTAAAAACACAGTACAAAATAGATGCTGGGAAGACAGGGAGATGATGTTTTTGCAGAGTGCAAAAGGTGCTGGATGCTGAGCTGTGTGAAGTGCCACAGATGTCAGGCAGAAGTAAGGGAGAGTGAGGAAGGGCCATGGTCTCTCTCGTCTCACTTTTCCTTTGGGTGGTTTTTCAAACCGATCTATAATGTAGAGGGCTGGAGCCAAGCCCTGCTGAAGTCTGCAGGGATCTTTCATTTGGGTTTGGATCCAGATCAGTCCGTAACATCCTCAGACACACTCAAAGCTAGGAACTGCCTCTGAGAAAGGGCAGAAGATGGGAGAGGATCCCTGCTACTGTGATTTTACCTCCCGCTCCTGCATGTGTGAGCAGATGCGCTCTCTGAACCCTGTGTGTACCTGGCCAAAACCCCAATCATCTCTGCAAAGTCGCTGCTGAGCTGCACTGTGGGAAGCAAGGGGCTTCGTGGTTATCTCCCAATTTCTGCAGTGAGCATCTGCAGCCCATGGGGGCATACCAATTAATTGGAAAAAATCCTTAAGTTAATTTCCTTTTCAACCTGCTATTGTGCAGGGGCCTAGGTACACAGACCTAATTTAGTCAAATTAGAATAATAATAATATAGAAATTAACTCCTCCGGTTCCTGTGCCATGACTGAACGTTGGCACCACCGAGCATCTTTTAAGAGGGAAGGTGACAGTCTGAGCAGGAAGGGTCTCTATCGAGCTGATAATCATGGGCAGTGGTAAAGGCTACTCCCCCTGCTCTTCATAGGTTCAGGAGCTCCTCAGCATCCAAACGTAGTCACCTCTGAGGTAGCGAGGCCGAGCACAACGATGCTGCAAATGGTTTGGGATGGAAAGCAAGTACCAGCAGCCCCACATCCCTCTGCAAGAAGAATGTGTAAAGCCGATAACCGCTAAAGCCCTGGACCTGAAAGTGCTGAGCTTTGTAGACTTGGTAGAGGTGCTGCTGACTGCAGCAGGAGTCTGGATTGGGGCACTGACATGAGCATAACCTCTTGTGACAGTGCGTGTGGGAGAGAGAGGCAGATCCTCACTGTGCCTTTCTGTAAGATGTTGCTTTTGACAGCGTGAAGTCCCTGTAGATCCCAAGACAGAGGTGGGTCCAAGGCAAGAGAGGGAGAATGATTTCCTATATGGCACATTGCGTGTGCCACAGGAATATTTTCCAGAGGGGAAAGGAGAGGTGTTTTTTTAAATAAGAAGTAAAAACTTCAACCCCCAAATATTTCTACCAAACTAAAGGAAGGGAACATTTGCACAGCCCAGCTGGTTCTGCCACAGCTCAGAGGTGCTCTCATGGGGCTGACAGGTCATACGAGGGCGGCTTTCTTCCTCACTCTATCTTGTACCATCAGCAAGTGAAATAAGAGGATGCTTTACCTTCTTGTTTGTTTGAGTCCATGGCTGCTATAGGGTGTGCGTCCTCGCAGGGACTCCTGTCCTCACTCTGGAGGGCTCTGGCTGGTCACTGGGAACATCCCATGGTCTAGAGCTGCCCGCATGTGAGCCCTGCGATGGGTCAGATGGCCTGAACCCTGAGTGCAGAAAGACGCAGAAAGGGTTTACTGAGCTGAGAGGCTCCAAGCGCAGAAAACAGACGGAGGAGGGATTTGAGAGGGGTCGAGGCACCCTAAAGATTTGCTTGGGTCCACAGTGCCCCCACAAGCAGTGCGGCTTGCAAGTACAAACACTTTCCTCCCAGTCCAGGGCCTTTTGTGTTTATATGGGCTGGTGAGTAAGAGGTACTACGTAATCCCACAGAGACTCTTTGCTCAGCAAGACACCTCTTGTTCGAACACAGAAGCAAAACAAGATGTATTTTGAACAGTCAGAAGCCTATAAGCATCTTGCATGGGTGCTCTGGATCAAAGGCCTTGTGGTGTGCAACTGGTCACCCAAACTGTCCCACAAACTTGTGTTTGGGCCAAGGACATAACTGCCTTCTTAGTGTCACTGTGCGATCCCACTGGCACCTTCAGGGGCACTTTTTACTGTCACATCTGCTTTCTCTGTCCATTGTCTAGTTTTTAGAGGCGCAGGAGTGCTGCGAGGCACCTGGACAGGTAGAGACACGGCCTCTCTGGAAACCAGGGCTGACAAAGTATGACGCTGTGCCCAAGTCACTCCCTTGGTAAAGCATTTAATGAGTCTGGTAATGGGGTAGGACCTTGGGAACAATCTTAAGATAATGCCTGGTTAACGATGCAGGAAGAGCCCCAGAAAAACAAGATTGCACCAACTTGCTTCTCCTACAAGCACGCACTTCTCTTACAAGCATGGGCACTGCCCCACATCCACTCTTCCACTCCCTAGGTTTTAATTCAAGTCTACTTTTGTTCAGCCTTACGAGGAAACCAGATGTGATTTAGGAGTCTAAAATAGTCCCCCGCCTCCATTTCTATTTGATAGATATGCCCAAGGCTGTGCTGATAGATGTGAGTTTTCAGTAGCTTTGCTAATGGGATCGGAGGGGCCGGTGTAATTATGCCGCAGAGCTCTGCTGACACAGCTCAGCCAGCAGGGCTGCTGGTTCGGAGAAGCCCGGGGCCATGTTTTGGAGGAAGCAGGAACAGAGGAGGTCACCTCGTATTAAAGAGCTGCTTGCCCGAGAGATGCATGAAAAGCCCGGTGTGGCTCTAGGAAATGCTGCAGAAGCGGTTGCGTGGGGCACAGTCAGCGCTGCAGCTTGGCGACCAGCCGCTTTCGGGCCGCCAGCCGGCCGCCTCTTTCGGGTGTTTGCCGTGAGCGAGATCCCCGAGGAGGCAGGCGGTGATGCCGTCGGCACCCCTGACATCGGGGCCGGGCCGAACATTAGCGAGCAGCAGGGAGGGGTGCCACCGTCACAGCGTCGGCGTATTCGGCTGATCGCTGTCTGGGGTACGACTTGGACCGATGGAGGCCTGCAGCACGGTGCGGGAGGGATTTAGGGCTTAGTGCAAAATGGCTTTTGGCCAGAAATTTATTGATTTTTTTCCTTTTTAACACAAATATATACTTTTTTTTTTACCAGTTCTACCTTTAACTAGACCAATTATAGTAATTATATCGTTACGTAATTGTTAACTAATAATGTCAGCAGTCAATTAGTCATGAAATCAATTATATTCATAGCCTATCTTAAAGATTTTTATAATTTTACTATCCACTGGATGAGTTGTTCTGGGGATCCCTGAATCTCCGGTGACAATGTGGTGTTCACACCTCTGGCCTTCACAAGGTACCATGCCCATGCCCTGCAAGGGCATCTGCTGTGGCGGCAGCATGTTGCAAGTGGGAGGACAACCGCCCAACAGCTCTGGGGTGGGAGGCCACAATTTGGCGACTGGAACAGATAAAACTATTTTTGGCAAATACGTTTCGTAAAAGTTTAGTCTGCAGAAGAATTAGGGCAGGGCCGTGAAGTCCCCAAACTAATTTCTGCTTCTGAGGTTGAACCGGTGTGTTTTTGGGACTCATCTGGTAAGAGGTCCAGGTAGATCATTTCAGATGCACCTTTAGGCACCAGCAAGAGCCCCTGTTCCTGCCAGCATGGAGAGGCAGACTGGGCTGTGCTGGGAGGGCAGGGCTGCCTGAACTGGGAACAGCAGCTTCAACCCTCAACCACTGAGCAACATTAGCTGGCCGCATCATCGCCAGGGCTCTAGAGATGGCAGTTTGCTTAGCAAGTGTCATAGGCACATTCACACTCAGCAGTCGGTGCCTTCATGGAAGGGAAGGGAAACTTTCTTTTGTGCTGAGGAGGGATGGAGAAGACTGGAACTGAGCAGAAGTATCTCCACCCAGGGGAGTTTTTTTTCTTTTTGCCCAGAAGACATATTCAAAAACTTCCAAACACAGGAAAACAAGCAACTCCAACCTATACTGCTGTATGGCTTTAAATGGGGGAGTCAGAGGACTCTAACCCATGAGAAAACTATGTGGAAACAGGTTGCAATGTCAGGCACCCAAGGTGAAGTAAAGCCAGAATTAAAGCATAATTCAGTTCTGCCAAGTGCTGTCTACTTCTTCTCTCAGACTAGCTCTTCCCAGGTGTCTGAGACCTCAAAAAGTTCATGTCTTTGTCTAGGTCCCATTTCTGCAGGCACCCCTACCCAACACATCCCCCCGAGCTCTGCCATCAGCCTCACCGCAGGCAATTCAGGGTGCAGGGGACAACAGAGAGGACCCTCCGGCCCCGCATGGAAACGTGCTGCTCACGAGGGGCCGCGCGGCTAAGGAGGAGAAGCTCACAGGTGGGCATCCTGCCCTCCGCTGTGCTGCAGCTGATGCCGTGCAACCTCTTGGATCCAGCACGAAGAAAAGGGTTTGCTTGCTTGCCTCCTAAAACACAGGTGGATGAATTTGTCCGATGAGAAGAAAAGTGACCTACACGGGGTTTTAATGAGAAGTAATACTCATAGAAGGAGGGCCCTTACTCGTTCACGTCCTTGTTCTGTTTTCATGCACTTTTAACGTAAGGCCACAGAGGACTGAAAGGGAAGCCCTCGGCATTGCATCTTGCCTCCTGGGTTATGAAAACACTATGGGTTCCTGAAATCAGCAGTAACTTTTCCTTATAAAGGGAACTGTAAGCAATACCCACGCAGCACACAGAGCTAAGTGAGAAGCTTCCACGTCCCAGTGGCACGGACACAGATGACGCGAGTGTGGTCTCTGTCCTCTGCAGAGCCTGGGAGCAAAGCTTTGGAACTGGGACACCGGGGATGCCGTGATCCCCTCCTGCTCCAGCCCCACCGAGAGCTGTGCTGCGTGACCGTGCTGCGAAGTAGGTTGACCTTGGTTAAGTGGGTCCAGAAAATCTTGTCGTACCAGAGCAGCTGTCTTTCATGTGTCCTTTAGCTGCAGCCTGCAATTTCCTGAGTCACCCCTCAGTTCTTCATTACATTAAATAATTGCATTACGCTGGCTGCCTGCCAGCATTTAGGAATCCCTGCTGGATTCAGTGAATATATAACATTGTCTACCTGTCCCTGGTTCTTCTGAATTATCAAATATATGGAGCAGAACTAGTCGATCTTTGCGCAGCACTAAAACAAAACATGCCCCTCGCTGTGGTTTGGGCCAGCTCAGAAGAGCTGCACCGAGTGCTTGTCCGCTGTACCCCCGAGTGCCAGTGGGGAAGCTGTTAACACTGTCCTCACCAAGGGCGAGTGTTTCAGTCAGCTTGAGTTGGCTGACAAGTGTCTGGCTTGTTCCCACAGGTTACAAAAATGGCTTGGAAAATAAGACTGGCATTTGGCCCCGAGACCCCATACGTGGGCTGCTGGTTCAAATCCTGCCTCTGCTGCCAGTGAATGAAAGTCATGGGCTCACAGCAGGGTCTAGGTGAGCAGGGCTCCCTAGAGGTCTCTAGTACAATTCCCTGCTCAAAGCAGGGCTAAGCCAAAGCTAGATCAAGGTTGCTCAGGGCTGTGTCCAGGTGAGGTTTGAATATCTCCCGTGCTGGAGACACCACAGCCTCTCTGGGCCCTCCAGTGCCCGGAGGATTGCATGTTTTCTCACTACTGAGCAAGCACCATTCCCCAAACCCCCTCCCGTATGCACATAAATGCACATGCACGCTGGACAGCAGGAGCAAGCCCTGCGTGCCCTCCATGACGCCGCCTTCCTAAACCACCCACAGCAAATCCAAGCCTTACCTCACCTGCCAGCCTACTATGGGGTAGTTTCCTCAACAAGTATCTCCAGAGATGTTATTGCTGTTCCTCTGCAAGCTGCCACAGCACAGGCTCAGCACGCAGTCATCAGCAGACTGCCTGGACCTGCCACCGAAGCCCACAGCCCCTCTGCTTTAGGGACGACGAGAAATGGAAGAGACATACTTGTTTCTTCAGAGCTGAGAGTTAAAGCTCGGATTTGCCCTCCTGCAGCTCTCATCGAGCCAGCACAGTATCTCTGGAGGATACGTTCAGCACGTTAAAGCCACCAGGTTTCCTCCCTTGTGGCAAAAGGAAGCATTTTCCCCTTTTGTCCCCATCTTTCCTCCTGCACCCAAACCAGCCGAGCCCAAGAACCGAAGCTGAGTGGCACTTTTGCCATCAGCAGTCTTCATGACTCTGGCCACCAGTGTCCAGCAAAAAAATACTGCCCTGGCACCTTCCAGGGGCAGCTGGCCCCGGAGCACAGCCAAGGGGACTGGGAGAGGAGGCAGGTCCCGAAGCCTGCGCGGTGCTCGTGTGATGGTGTTCACCCTTCCAGTGCTTCCCTCCAACTTGGCACAACTTGGAGAAACAATCAACTGTTCATAGGATCACTTGTTAAAAAGACCAAATACCCCAAGCATCAGCATGTAAAGAAAGTTAGGTGAAGCATTTACAGCCCAGCCTGGATGGACAACAGTTATTATTTGTTTGATTTTCCATCCCATTCTGTTTCTGAAATCATGAAATGGGGAACAGGGCAGGGGAATCCAAATGCACTTCTGCTCCTTCAGTTGTTAAACATCCACAGTTTTCCTAAATACATGCTCACAGTCTTCCTGGTGGTTGTCTCACAACCTTGCCGGCTGAGATTGCTGTCTCTTATAAATATCCCACCTCAAGAAGACCCCCCAGTCCACAGACAGCAAAAAAATCGGTGATTTATCAGTCTCACACTTTGTCTCCAGCTAATTCTAAGCATTATCATTCAAATACTTCAGGCAAGCTTGAGACCTCAGTTTAGCTCTTAAATGATAAGAGCAAAGAGGTCTTTTTAACCTGGTATTTTAGAGACCTTACTAAAAATGCAGCCTCACAAAATTCTCCAGCACATTGAGCAGACAGATCTCCACGCACAGTCTTAGAAGAAATTAGCCAGAGATAACTGTGGGCACTGAAGATAGAAAATACTTTAAATACCATCTTACATGCTGTACATGCAACATTTAACAGCTACAGCTCTAGCTTTTCCTAATAATGTGAAAAATGATATTATTAATCCCACTTTTCATGCCGAGTACGTGTTAAACTTACCCCAGGCTAGGCGAAGCTCCGTCAGCACTGGCAGTTGCCAGAGTTGGGAATTAGCGCTGTGCAAGAGAGCAGAGAAAGGAGAGCAATGGTGGCCTGACGTTTCCCAGGATGGGACTGTCACATGCTCATCGCTGATTTGAAATGCAAGCATAACAAATGCCTTCTAATTATGTAATCTTCGGGTCACATCCTTGCATCCCCATGCAAAAATCAGGACTGCGCGCTTGGAAGAAGACGATACCGACTTTTTTTCCTTCTCAATGAGACTCGCGCGTTGTTGCAAAGGGAAGCCTCGCCAAGTGACGGGCAGAGGGGGCCGTGCGGTGCGAACCGGCTCCTGGTATGGGCTGTGCTGCTTCGCCAAGCTCCACGGCTGTTAAGTACCTCCTGTGGCACCCGCGCGAGGCAGCCTGCGGTTGGCGACGGGGATGTGGGACCAGCTCCTCCCCGTCTCCCGTGGCACCTCGGCCTCCGAGCGCTGCCAGGCCGGGACGGTGCCTTGCCTCCGCGCCTCCCCTTGTTCAAGGGCCAAGAGCAAAGTCGCCAAAGACACCAGGGAAGGGGAGCAGCAACCACCAGCACTAGTGTATTTTCCATTTCTGGTTAGATCGTGAAAAATTCCCCTTGAGGAAAAAAATAAGGGGGGGTGAGGGAGGTGGGGGACTGGGAGGCAGCAGCACTGAGCGCCTGTTTCATTTCTTTGCTAAGGTCCTGCAGGTCTTTGGCTCCAAAGGGAGTCAAGAAGACATGGGGAGAAAGCATGTCACCCAAGGCCAAGAGCATCAGGAAAAGGTTTGTGCTAGTCCAGTGAGTCACTCCAACATGGAAAAACAGGGAGACATAGAGGAATAGGAAAAAGAGCAAAAGGAAGAAGAATTTCTCACTGAAAGACACAGATCTGCTTCAAAGACTCCCGTCAGGCAAAAAACCTGAAATGTAAAATCACGTAGCCTAATTCAGTATAATTACTGTGCAGCACAGATAAAAAGGTGGGGATGCGGAGTCCCAGAGAAGGAGCTGGAAGGACGGACTCCTGGATTAACAAGGCTCTGTGGAAGATGCTGCTGCCTCTGAAGTCAAGGACTAGAGACAGAGAAGGCTACTTCTTTTTTGGAGCTGGCTATTTCTGGAGCAAAACAGAACTGAGCAGACTAAAATTCTGAAGAAGCAATTTGCTGGAAAATGCATTTTTGGTAGGTCAGAAATACCTGTGAATTCAACAAACGGTTCTGGCTAGAAAAAAAAATAATAATAAAAAAAAATGTAGCTTCACCAGTTTAGGAAGAAAACATTTCAAATACAGATTTTCCTACAGGCAGCTTTAATAAAAAGGGTGGAAGGAGTTATATTGCAAATGATCACTGAGCTGCTTTGTTTCAGACAGCCCAGTATGTTTCAGTGAGCTGATCATGTGCTGTTTTTTCATTTTGCTAAGAACCCACCAGACCCTCCAAACCTTCAAAATGGTTTGACAGCAGCAGAAGGGGATGCTTTCGTATGTCCAAGGAGCTTTTCTCTAAGCAAAGTATTAAGCATCCTTGTTCTATGGCTACAAGGAAACACGGATGAAAAGCCATACCCTTGGATGAGCTTTCCGGTCACAGAGGTGTTGCTGGCATGTGCCATTTTGCTCCGATGGCCTTCTCCTCCACTTTCTTTTCCACGCCTGGGCTATTGCCACAGCTAAGGACAGCAGCGGGCCAAGCCAGCGATGTTTGTTAGCAACGGGTGGCATCTGGCAGTTAAGCCTATTTAACACACTTCTTTCCCCAGTCTCCTGTGGTGGATTTAAGGGCCTGTTAATTTCACCTCCCACTGACTGAGAATCGGCATGGAGGTGATTTTCTGATTCTTTTTTTCCCCATATTTTAGCAAAATGAGAGGAATATTTGAAGGCACATCTGAAGGAGCAGCATTTGTGCATCGTGTCTGCAAATGGAGGCAAGGACAGTTATTTACTAAAACTCTGTTAAACATCTGGCAAGCAAAGACTCAAAAATGCACATTTTTTCCTGACAGCACTGTTGTTTTTTTCTTTTTTTTTTTTTTTTTTACTAGAAGGCAATTTTCCTGCTTTGTAAAGCCAAGTATTTAGATACATAGAGCAAAGAGACTTTTGATGACCAGACCCAAACAAAAATAGAAATAGATTTATCACTGCATTAGACCTTCTGACAGGGGCAGTGGCAGAGATCAGCTGCCCATGCGTGCTCTCCCATCTATTTCCCTCCCACAGAAAAGTAGCTTTGGTGCATGACAGAGATAAATCTTTGAGTAGTCTTTTGCTGAAACCAGGGGTTTATGGGCTTGCCCTGGGAGGAGTAATTACCGTGCTACAGCTGCACCTGCTCTCTGTGCTGACACCCCCCCCCCCCCACTATGCCAAGCCTGCCTTAGTGTAAACATGATCATATGAGTGCTGTGTTTGCAAAGGCTACTGTGGGTGGAGAGGTTTGTTTTTTCTGGGAAAGTTACACAAGTTGAGCATATATTAAGCTTCACTGGTTGACGATAGTTTTTTTTCGGCTTCATCTTGAGGAACCCGGGAGAAAGAAATTCCTTGGACAAATTAAAAATAAAAAGAATTCTAGTCATTAACTTCTCCACTTATAAATTCATTGTATTCATCCCCATTTCTTAAAGGTTTGCACTTAGAAAACTTCAGCTGATCAAACTGAAAAGAAAAATAACTGTTTATTCTATTTATTAGTGATAGGCATCTTCAGAAGTTATTTTTAATAAACGAAGAAATGAATGCCTGTTGAAAACTGGTCACAGCTGTTTGAGCCCCGAATGCAACTAAAGAGCTGCCTTAAATCAGTGCTGCTGTCAGTGCCAAACAGCTACATTTTCAGCTTCTGCTTCAGTCCCACTGATTCTTTGTGATGAAACGTGCCGCTCCACTCAACTCCTTTTTCATCTATAAATTCTCCTTCACCTTCCAGCCTGTAACAGCATAAATCCAGTCTGTTAATGAAGAATGCAGTCTGTTTGTGGTAGCATGATGCGTGCACAAGCTCAGTAAAAAAATTACCAGGAACCAGAAACTTCCCAGTCTAGACTAAGTAACTGCCTTAACTTTCTTCCCTAAGTTTTGACTTAGAAGCTAGGAAGACTTACGAAGCACACAGGTTAGACAGCCAAACTACGTATTCCTTCTTTTGCAGAATTGTATTTACACCAACATCTTCCCAGCATGTAGCCTGTACGGGAATAGCATCATAGTCCTGGTCATGATTTGAGATCAGTGAGGATCAAGTCTTGTGAAGTTTATCCTGACTTTCATTAGGGGCATCCTAAAGGTGTGTGCCTGTATGCAGCCATTTACTGGGTGGTATTATTGCTGAAAAAAATGACCTGCTCTTACTCTTTCCCCATCACTCTAAGTGGTGTTATGACAAAGTGCAGGGATTTACAGCCTCCTGTGGGAAAAAAATGTAACTGCTGTGTGATTTCACTTCTCACAAGGCATCTATCTCTGCTGATCTTTGAAAGCTGTGATCAAGCTCATAATTATACCTGAAAACTGCTACAAAGAAGAAATGTCTATGTACCAATATCCCTTGCAAATGAGGAAAAAATAACCTTTAAAACCAATTATTGGAGATTTGTTCCCCTTAAAAAAATAAAGCCACCTAGCAGTCAAAGCTAGTTGCCATGGTGCTGCCTATATCATTCTCCCAGAAAAACTGCAGTGATCTGGTGAACTGACACCTATCTTGTGCGAGTAGGTGGAAACCAGCAGACCTGAAACTTGGCTAAACAGCCTGCGTTAGGCTGTCAGGGTGCAGCATGTATTAATAATCACAAATCAGTGTCAAACAAGAAAAAGTTTTGATTCCCTGGGGAAAATGGCAGTGTATGTAAAGATGGGGTATCTGCTGCAGAGCAGGGTGTGTCTACATCAGCATTTTAATTTAGATCACAAGTTTGAATCAGCATCAGCTCTTTTGCTGTACAGATCAGATACTAGTGACAAGCACTGTGCTGGCACTTCTGTGTTGGGCTGTATTTTTCCCATGAGAAAGAACAGAGGCATTACCCTGACATTCTTGAGAGAAGATGCCTGTAAAGCCACATATGTGATCTCTTGATGAATACCCTCACCAAAGTGATGGTTATTTACAGTTCTAGTCCTCACGCAGAGGTCAGATGGCATTTAATGTGACAGCAAAGACAGAAGCTCTTGAGCAGATTTTAACATGCCACTGTAATAGTGGCATCCTTTAATTGAACTAGATGTGTTCTGAAGCATTGAAACAAGTGTCTTTTTCCTCAGATAATAGTTTGAGATTATGATTATTGACAGGTTTTCATTTTGTATCCAGCTACATTTTGCGAATGTGTATTGAATTTGGTGTCTGGTCATTTAAAAACAGAATTGGCCATGCTTCTAGTACTGCTGCTGTGGGCTATTCATCAGGGCAAGACAGGGCCATTTTCTGATGAAAGACTAGCTATTACCAACACATACACCTTTTAGACTTTCTTCAGATGTGAGACTAGGGAGGTACTTAAAAAAAATAAACCTAAATTAAACCTAGCAAACTTGACAGAGAGGTCATTTAATGAGAATAAACAGGAACGCCCTGATGTCATTTTTTACAGTTCATCTTCTCATTAGATCTGCCTTGTAGATTATAAAGTGGGTATCAGCTTTTTGTTTTAGGAGAAGGCAGTATCTTCACAATTCAAAACACACATACACTCTTATTCAAGAGAAATGAACTCAGCTGCTGCTTTATATGAGCAGCCCTAAAACTTTTTATTCTGAGTGACAAAAATAAACCTCCAGATTTTCCCATCTCTCTGGAATTTGTACTTTATCTCAAAAGTAAGTAAACAAAAAACTTCACAAGCAGCTATCAGCACAAATCAGCACTGTATTTCTTTGAGTCTACAGGCAGACAGTTTGAAACAGTAACTCTCTATTAGATCTGAACTGTTCTGTTCCTCTGAACTGTGTGCAAGCCCAAAGACTTGGTAACAAAATAAAAGGTGGGTGGATGGGATAACCATCTTGAAAACTTCCGACCGGGAAAAAAATCATCGACTTCTGACTGATCTCATGAAAAGCCTACTACTGGGATCACTGCACTCAGAGACCAGTGCAAATTTCCTGGTACCAAAAGAAGTCTACTCCCATGCTGGGTCAATTTTAACTGGACTTTAAACCTTACAATTTGAAACTAATGGAAGAGACTATGTGACTCTTCAATTTTAGACCTACTTGTTTTCTCTGAATGGTCCAATGTACTTTGCTCCATTTGGAAATGTGTAGGTTCCTACTCCATGAAACATGTTGTCTTTGAACTCGCCTTCATAAACTGCCCCGGAAGGATGTTCAAACCTTCCCATACCATTCATCTGCATTTAATGAGAGATGGAGGATAAAGAAAAGGGTTAATGTTTATGTTTACAGTATTACTTCCTTTCATTACAATATTATTTCAGATAACTGAAACCTGAGTCTGCTGTCATATTCAGGTAAATGGAGAGGACAGTGACTATTCTTTCAAACTTAGTTCCTGCTTCTACAAGGACTTCAGATAGAGCTTAGAAGTTTCTGCCCAACCCAAGTGCCCAATAAAGCCTTCCTCTGATGGGAATTTCACAGGATCTTGAGAATCTATGCAGCCAGGGAACTGCTGTCTCCTACCCTACAAAAAACTCATCTGCCCTGACAGCCTGAGGGGTTAATTAAATTTTCCAGAATTTCCTTCTGTGAATCAAGGCAGAGTAGGTCTTTCATTTGTTCACCCCAGGCCACTAAGCCATCCCTTGGGATTTAAATCCTTTACAGCGCATTTGTACCATAATCTTAACTGTTATTAATGCACAAACATTTTTGTAAGAGACTGAAAAGAAGGACAGGACACTGTTTCCTAATTTCAAACCCTTGTCTTTTTTCAGGGCTATGTCCTCTCCAACACCAACAGAGTTTCCTGTACCTGCTAACTAATTCCTGGAGAACCTAATGGCCAAGGGGTGCCAAACAACGGTGCATCTCTTAATGGGCCGGAGCTCCAGTTTCTTTCTGGGAGGTGCGAGTGCGGTGCGTGTGCAAATGCAGCAAGGCCCTGCCTAACCCCCCGTGCATGCCGCAGCCCACCCCAGCAGCGCTTTCGTGGAGGGTGTGCCGTGCTGGGGGCCCCCCCTCTGCGCTGCCCAGGGGCTTCGCCGGGGCCTGCCCGCCCGCAGGCACCACCGTATCTCACGGGGGCCTTCGGAGGCCGTGGGACATCCTGAGACCCCAAATGTCTGAATCCTCCAGGCAGAAGAAGCGCCTGTCGCGTCGATCTGCACCTCTTCTCCTCAGGCAAGGGCTTTCCTTTCCGTATGGTGCAGCAGGCTCCGCTCCCGGAGCCGAGGGCCTTTGCAGCGAAACAAAATCACCTTGTCATTTTTCCAGTTGCCGATGTAGGTGATCCCACCGGGGCTGGTGTGCACGCCGTGCCCGTTCCTCTTGAGCACGCCCTTGGTGCTCCTGGTGCACTCCCCCTCTGAAAAAAGGAAAGGAAAGGAAAAATGAGCACCTGAGCAGCAGTGACCGGCGCAGTTTCGCCTCAAAGCCATGCCTAGGCAGGCTGCGCAGCAGTGGGAGCGGGTGGCCGGCCCTCCCTACCGTACGTGTCCTTGTTGGGGAACACAAAAGACACTTTGAAAACCGCAGCACCTGGCAAAAGAGGGAAACAGCGGTGTCACTTTTCTACAGCGTTGTCCTCACGCTGGTGCTTGGGCCTTTTTGCACCGCGTGAGGCAACGCCGCCTTGCCGCTGGGGATCATTTACAGTGAAGCTCCCCCACCTTCCCTAAGGCACAGCACGCATGAATATAGACACATAGGGGCAAACATAGGAGCAGGACCCAGCTCCATCCCAGCTCCTGATTTTCCTGTTTAATTAATGTCCGGGGGGGATGGGGGGGGGGTGTTGTTACCGGCCATGGTTGCTAGGCGGAAGTGTCTGCGGTTGCTAGGGAGCCCGGCGGCCCGGAAGGGGAAGGCGGGCACTTCCGGGTCAGCCGGCGCGGTGCGAGCCGGCCCGAGAGGTAGGGGCGGCGGGGAGGGAGGAAGAGGGGGCCGTGGCCGGGGGGAATGGGGGGGGGGGGGTCCCCGGGGGGGCGGGGCAGGGTGCCCCAGCGCGGACAGCGATGCCGTGCCTGCCGCGGCTCCGTGCGCGGGGGAGGGAGACGCAGCCCCCCTGGAGTCCCAGGGCTGGACAGCATCGCTGCTAGGCTCAGTCTTTCCTCCGAGGCCGTGCGCTTTTTGCTTAGAAAAACCGTGAGGAAAAACAGGATCCGTTTTGGTTTTTAAAGCCGCCGAACTTGTTTAGCAGTGTTGTGGAAGAATGTGCTTTACTTCAGGTGTGTGCAAATGTGAGAACATGTAGGTGGTTAACTGCAGTCTGAGAGGGGATCCCTTCTTATCATATGGAAAAACAAAGTAACGTATACAAGACCCTTGTGACATGCTAAATCATCCTCCTAATGGGGGGGCATTTTTTTCTTCCTCAGCAAGAGAACATGAGTTCAGCAGGGAAGAGAAGAGGAAAGCCCAACAGAGGAGGAGGAAGAGCGAGAGGAGGAGGAGGAAAAGGAAGAGGAGGAGGAGGGAGAGGAGGAGGCAGCAGCTATTCAAACAAGTCTCAACTTGGTGGAAATAGGAAATGTTCAACAAGAATTTGGGATGATGGGGATGATTTTTGTCTCTTCGAGGAACCAAGGCTGGAGTCCAGGTCCTTCCATTAATTTGGGAGTATTTGCTGCAGAGGTGTTTGGGATATTTTGGGGCTGCTTTTTGGTCATCTTTGAATGTGCAGAAGTGCAAAGGGATTCTTAAATTTTTGAGCTAAAGCTGTTGCAGTATAATACTACTTTTACATGTCTGTTCTAATTAGTGTTGTTAACCATCTTTTTAGCTGTGAAAGGGTTTTGGGTTTTTGCTTTTTTTAAGATTTGAACCTCTCTGTTAATTTTCTCCCTTGTCTGAAAAGTAATTACAGAACATCTTTGATCAGAACACACAAATAAACACAGGATAATCATTTTTGTGTGTTACAAAGCAGAAATTGGACCACACAAAATAAGCAATTTTGAGTAAATTTGTTATCTTGAATGCCCTGTAGCCAGTCAAGCCCAGAAATACTTGGTTGTACTGTAGTCTGACCACACCTTTACCTAGTAAAACATTTATTAACTCACTATGAACTTGGCATGGGAAGAAATGCATATATGCATGTGCATAGATGACAGAAGAGTGTTATTTGGTTTTCTTGTTCTGAAATACAGGGCTGGATCCTAAAGTTCAGTCAACATCATTTCAGCCAGGCAAATGAAAGTCATTGTTTTGTTTTATTTTTATTTTAATTTGTAGATCGAGTGCCCCTGCCAGAAGAGGAGGGCAAACAAGACAGAGAGCTGAAGCCAGAATGCCTCTGCAGACCATACACATGACATCGGAGAACCAGAGAAGAGTGAAAGAACTTCTTCGAGAGCTTCAAGGGCAGGAGCTGGCACCTGAATCAGAGTTAGTTTAAATAGCGGCGCTACTTCCAGCTCTTCTAGATGAGCATGCTGTTAGAAATTAAAACAGTGTTCTTTTTTCCCTTAACTTTTAATTTGATCTCCGATCCTCTGGTTTTTGAGTCTGCTTTTGTTTCCTGTACAGTATTAACTCAGGGAAAGGGGCAGTAGAATTCTCCATTTGCATGAATAGCACAGTTTTTTTGTCTAATCAGCAATATAGTTCTGTTTTATTTTAAAATTTAGTAACTTTTTTTTTTTTTTTATCAGAGTAGCTGGTTCTGGTGAAGATGATGATGAACCTGATTACCTTGATGATGAGCAGTGTTGGTCAACGGATCAAGAAGTTTCTGACATAACTCCAAGGTCTTCTGCTGAACCAGCTGAACACAGAATTGTGGAAAGTGAGGTGTCTCCGTTTGCTGTGCATAAACTGTCCAGGTGATGCTTTTCACAGTGCATAGTTTGTATCCTGAAGGGGTAAATCACTCTAGGTTTGATACTATGAGCCCTTGGTGCCCAGAATTCCTCCTGACTCCAGGGAAGTTGTGTATGCAGAACTACTAGGATTGTATCTCCTCATTTTTTTAATCTTCAGCTAGATGAACTTAAAATAATGGTTTTATGAAAAGAAATCATTCTAGCCTGTTTTCAGTGAAGATTTCAATTCTTTCTCCAAGAAAATGAAACAGATATTGTGAAAGCTCAGGCAGCATTGCTGAGTGATTTATGTTTCTTGCAGGTAGGTATAACTTCAAAAACTTGAAAGCTTTCTTAATCCTTTTTGCTCAGATATGAGCATTTATTAATTTTTTTTGTTAGAGAGCACTTGCTGTGTGAGAAGACTCAGCTTTTTCTGAAGAGTTGAGTTTACGGGTGCAACTGGGAAATCTAATCCCTATAGCTCTTATATGGTACATTCAGAGGTGTGAGACAGTTGCCATGTAACCTAATCTGTCACCTTCTAAACAACAGGCTGGCACTTACAGAAAGTAAAACCTGCTGCCTGCCATGGTCGTTTAAAATAGCGTAAACATTGGGGTTCTTGCAATAGGTAGTATCTCATGGTATACATTGTCCTTAGTGTAAGCCTATCAAACAGATCTATGATTATTTTGCTTCGTACAAGTCTCTCTCTCACCTGTTGTTGCGTTTGCTCTGTTTTGTTGCAGGTATGGTTTCGACAAGGAGCATTGTAGGACGGTGCTGAGATCCTGCAACGGTAATATTGGGGCATCACTGGAGTATTTGCTGTTGCAGTGCTTTGCAGAAAGATACGGAGAGAAGATGCAGGTTTCTGCAGCAGCTGCTCAGGCCGGTCGAGAAGAATGCTTAGACCAGAGACAAGAAGAGGCTTTTGTCCTCCGGTCAATCTATGGAGAAAAATTTGTAGAAAGAATTCAAAACCGAGTTTGGACTTTTGGTTTGGAACTGGAGTACCTAACAAACAGGCTCAGCAAATCTAATCAAAAGGGTAGCTCTACTAGAGACACAACAAAGCAGACTTCACAAGAAGTATGTAAATTTTATCTCCAAGGAGGCTGCAGGTTTGGTTCAAAATGCAGATTCAGACATGAAGTTCCTCCAAATCACCCCCTAAGACCAGCCAAGAGCTGTGTAGATGATGCTCATCTCAGACCTAACAGTGATGACTCTCCCATGTATGAACTTGAAATAAGATTTCCCGAAGAAAACAAGTATCCGCTCCAGGCACCTCTTGTGGCGTTTTATTCCACCAATGAGAATCTACCTCTTGCTTGTCGTTTGCACATTGCTGAATTCCTCTTTGGAAAAGCCTTGATAGCCGCGGAGTCTAGCGAACCAGTGGTGTACGCGTTAGTGACCTGCTTAGAAGACGAATCTGAAATAAGCCAGTTGCTTAAAAATACTCACCACAAGTACAGTGTTCCTCCTCTGTCCCTGCCGGCAACGCCTGCAGTAAGGCTGCGTACGGATAGTTCGCCTGGTTCGAATGAGGTGTCGGAAGGTACACCGGATTTCCCTCTAGTGCTTCGGGGCAGAGAGCAGCCAAGAGGTTAAAAAAAAGAGACAGCACAGAGCACAATTCAGGCATCTGTTCCAAATCTATTCCTGTCGGTTATGGTCATGCAGCGAGCCAGATCCTTAATCTGTGCCTCGGGAAGTCCCTTCCTTAACAGAAGTGCAGCAGAGAGGTTTTCTGCTTGCAAGACCTGAGTGAAAGGAGTGCAGAGTTAATGAGTTTTGGTTTGTGGAGTGAATGAGGCCTGTTTCCACACAGTCGCTAAAAACTGAGAGAGGGAGTGTGAGTTCACCAAAATACTACAGACTTACATTTGGAAGGGATTGGAGAAGGTTGTCTACAAGCTTTGGTACTTCTGCTATTCACCAGTTCTGAAACATCTAGAAACTTAAAAAATTCCTAGCCTCTGCCCTAAATTAATTGTGTAAAGGTGGAGTAAATGTTTCAAGTGGGTCTAGAATGTGTTCCATGGTGTCACCTCTTTTTCGCATGCACATGCAACTGGGTTAATTTCACAGGGGGAAGAGTTGGGACCCCCTGTCATTTATGGCAGGGTGACAGCAACTACGTGGCAGAGATGACCTCCTAGCTCTCACCTCTAAAGCTGTCTTACCTAAGGCAAATGTTATTAAAGAGAGTTTGCAAGAATAATTGCATCATGTTTTAGAGCACCTAAATGGTGACAACCTAATTTTTTTGATTATAGTAAAACAGCTCTTTTTTAAAAAAAAAAAAAAAAACATCTCCACAGAAGGATAGTTTTGTTCCAGAAATTGAAATTGAATAGAGGCTTCAAATAATCTTCTTTATGTTATAAAATATCTTCTTGTTTTGATAAATACAGCCTCAAAACTTTTTAGGGCTGACTTGTTGTGTGAGAAAATCCCACTTAAACTGGTAGGAAGTAGGCACCGAAGTACCTGGTCCAGTTTCAGCCTAGGTTTAAAAGTACTTCCTAGTGGCCTAAAAATGTTATGGTGTAGTTCTAATTCATTTAAGCTGGCACTGCCATCACAGTCTTGTGCTGCATTCAAGTGGTTGTGTGGTGGACTGGACAGAGAAGCTGAGGTAGACGAAAAACATTCAGGAAGGGGGAGGGTTTTTCTGTTTGTTTGGGGTGGTTTTTTGGTTTGGTTTGGTTTTGTTTTCCAGCCAAACCAGTTCCTTAGTCTGGTTCACCATGTGGCCACCCAAACCATGGTGCTGCAGAGCACAGAGCTGATGCAGGGGTAGTAAAGAGTGGGTTGGAGTTGGAGAAGTGGTGGCTTGTTTGACAGGGTCAGGACAGGTTTCCTGGTACTGTTGAGCTAAATGCATGTCAAAAACGGTCCTGCACATCCCCAGCTCTAATCTAGCAAGATTCTCTATTGAGAATGGTCCTGGACCATGTGGCTCTTTGATTTTTCTACAGTGCTGAGGTCAGTCCTGTTCTTCAGTAATACAAATAACTAACTGCATTCTCTGTCTTAAGTCTCTATAGTGTCAGAGTCTCAGGAGGAAGAGGAGATAGCAGAAGAGGAGGAGGAAGATGAGCCTGAACAAGTCATTGTGGAGAATGAGAGTTATGTAAACCTCAAGAAAAAGCTTTCCAGAAAGTATGATATGCAGGCAAAGTCTCTGTATAATGAAAATGTCAAAATCTGCAAGCAATTTCGGCTGAAAAAGGTACAATATACAGAAAAGAGTATCTGGTTTCACGCTTGCTTCAGAAAAAAATATATTTGAACAACAGACTGTCTGTCAGAACAGTTCTGTTCCACTCCAGTGGTGTTCTTACTGCCAAGCTGCTTGTCTTCCAGTAGTTCAGCAAACAATGCTTCTAACATCTGCCAACTGTTATACGCTTCCCCCTGGTAAAGAATGAAATATGCAGTGCAAGATCTTGTTTTGGAAGAGTTACAGGCTAGTTTGATTTTTTAAATTAGTCTGTTGCAAACAAAATGCATCTTGTTCTAGATGCGGGAGCCACTAGCGCATGGGACAGGTGACTCCGCTGTTTTTGAGCAACCTGCAGGGAATCTTGGTCTCTCGCGAAGCTGAGTTTTATTACTGTCGGAGAGTTAGAAGAACAAAATTAACTGCAGTTTTTATCTGGGAGCTTTCATCCGAGTGTCACGTTAGATATTTTGATAGGAGATTGCTCACACTGCTTCTTGCTAAGATATATCAGATACCTCTAAGAATGACAGCAGCTATAGTTCTGCAGCAAGATGCGTTAAGGATGCATTAGGCATCTTAAAGAGATCTTGCAAATCTTGGATGAGTTCAGACTAAAAATAAATGCCAGATTTTACCAGTATAATTGAGTACAGGAGCAACTTACTAGGGGAATGTGGCAAATCATTGAAATTCACTTGAAGTTCAGTTGGCTTTTCAGAAAATATCCTTTTGCTCTACTTTATAGACAAGCTTGATTCAAGAAAAACATTCTGTAGGTTATTTTATGCAGGAAGTCATACTAAGGCCAAAAGGACCTTTTACAACATCTAAAATCAATGAACTTAGGGCAGGACTAACCACGGATACCAACTTTTCTTAACTATTTTTATGCGTCAGTCTTCTAGGCACTTCCAGTCCATGTTGCAAGAAAGACAGAAGCTCCCTGCGTGGCAAGAAAGAGAAACCATTCTTGATTTGCTGAATAGTCACCAAGTTCTTGTTGTGAGCGGCATGACAGGGTAAGGGTGTGATTTGCCATGTAGAGTTTATATATCAGGCTGTACACAGAGGAATGTGCAATATAACCATGTCCTGAAAAGATTAGGGTCATGGTCTGTTAACGACCAGTGAAAGCAATCCTGGATGAAGCTTGTGTGCAGTGTGGCACTAAGGAAGCAAAGCAAATTTCAAGTGGGATCAGGTCATCTTAATTTATGTGGATAGAAGGTTTGGGGTTTTTTTGTTTGTACTGATCCCTGTTTTTGTCATGCAGATGTGGGAAAACCACTCAGATTCCTCAGTTTATTTTGGATGCTTCATTACAAGGTTCTCCAAACAGAGTTGCAAACATCATCTGTACTCAGCCTCGCCGGATCTCTGCCATTTCTGTGGCTGAACGTGTAGCCAAAGAAAGAACAGAAAGGATCGGGGTCACTGTTGGATATCAGATCCGACTAGAAAGTGTAAAGGTGTGTATGGTTTGTTTGTTGGTTTTCATTTAGTTAGTTATTAAAATGTGTTTTGTGCTTATTCAGCATGCAGAATCTCTGTCCTATATCATCATATCCATCATATAGTGAGATCAGCAAGTCCGTATTGCCCCTCTATTTTATCTCATCCCAACTTGCACAGTCAACTTTGCAGCACGAGAGCACAATACTGTGTTGTGGTGGTGTTTGGCTCTCTGCTGAGACAGTGGATGAAGGGTCTGAGAGTATTAGTAACGCTTCTCTCTTCTGGAAGGTTGCACAAGGCATTTCCATTTGACTCCAAGTAGAGACTGAACTGTACAGCTTCAGTCAGCCAGAAGGGGGGGTTGAATTTCAGCTGCTGTCCTGGAAGTGAAGTTTTATCTGTGTTCCAGCTGATTGCTTTTTCCAAGGAAAGTGCTTAAAAAAAAAAGATTCACTGAATCATTCCAGGGACAGAGAGCTGAGTTACCACACAGCCGCTTCCATAGAAAAAGCTTAGTCCATATTTTTTGTTTACCCCTTATAGTGATGCCCCTGGGTAAGGAACAGATGCTCTGAGTGTTGATCAAGACTGATATGGAAAGAAAAATATTCAGCACTGTCTCCAGCAAGAATTGTTTGTTCCCTTTCTGTCAAAGCTGGTGCTCAGCTGGAACTGAATGTTTTACAGCAACACATAGTCTCTTTGCACTATGTTAAATTGCACAAAGTCCATCTGAATGCTTTGTGCTTTTGTCTTGTTAACTTTATGTATCAATATGTATCATACAGTGATATGACTGTATTAGTAACTGTATTATTGACACTTGATACGTTCAAGTCCTCAGCTACCAGACTGTTGTACTGCACTACTGGTGTTCTGCTGAGAAGGCTGGAAGGAGATCTGACTTTGCAGGGGGTCACACATGTTATTGTGGATGAAGTTCATGAAAGAACAGAAGAAAGGTAACTAAACCTTGAAACTGTAAGCAAAATGAAGAGACGCAGTCAGCAGCACTGAGGTGACTAAGATGCAGATAACTGAAGTCAGACTTGATGATCCCATGGCAGTAATCTGTATGTGGGGTGATGGAAGGAGTTAGGTTTTAGGTGCTTGTCTTTGGACAATAGGGAGTTGTGTTGCTGAAATTTGCAAAGAAAGCACATCTCTCAAATATTCTGTGCTCATCTCATTGCAGTTGCATTGAAAAGAGATTTAACATGGGGCATACGGGTTAAGAAGTAACTTTTTAACCCCAATTATTTGGTCCTGATGATGATATTCCTCCCCTATTTCAGCCCTCACCAAATACCCTAATTCTTCACAAACCCTTTTGGGAACTGTTTGTCCTGACACAGATTTCAGTAGAGCACCTGCAAAGGACAAGTGCTCACTTCATTTTCCAGTCTAGATTTTACCAGTTCTACACATTCCTCATCCTGTGCTGCTCCAGCCTCCTGCAGTTGTATCCCACTTACCTGCTGATGCCAGGCAAACAACAATGTCTGTCACTCTCTCTGTAAATGAGTGCTACAAGAAGCCCTTTTCTTGGATGTTCTCCTTCTGGAACACTGAAATGCAGTGGATTTTGAGGAGGCTTTGACTGTGACCTGTCATTCTACAGCTTGGATTATATTTTGGCTTTATAAAAGCGCTCATATGTCTTCAGGATTCTTCCTCCTCCTGGTCTAAAATCACTTCAAGCCAATCTGCTAGGCATGGCACAAAAGCTATTAGTATGTGGGGGAGATACAGTGAACTAGGAAAAGTGGGTAAGTGTGAATAACTCCTTCCAGTGGGGAAGGAGCAAAAAGGATTCATCTGTTGCTTTGAGTTAATTTGTTATCTACTACTCTTCTGTTGTCATTAATGTTAGTGTAACTAATTTACAGGGTAGTTGGAGCTTTTTGTTGTTTAAATAAAGTTGCCAAGTAATCTTGACACTCTAGTAAGGGACAGCCAAAAAATAAGTGGATTAGCGTGCGTTTATTTACTGCATTATTAGCTGCCAGCCATTCTGCGAAGCTCATGCTATTGATGTAATAGTATAGCTGTGCTATTGGGAAACACACGAAAGTGGACAGAATGGGGAGACAGAAGAGACTCTGAAAGTTAACACTGAAGAAATTCAAATGTCCTTTGCTTGTTTTCTTCAGTGACTTCTTGCTGCTGGTTTTGAAGGATATAATGTTTCAGAGACCAGACCTGCGCATTATACTAATGAGTGCCACCTTGAATGCAGAGCTTTTTTCTCAGTACTTTCACTCCTGCCCAATTATTAACATACCAGGTGAAAAAAAAAGTTATTTTTCATTATCTGTCACATTCATTGTTTTAGAGGTTTGGTTTCAGTTTTACTGCTTGTGAAATTTTTCTCTATTCCTGTGTAAGTTACAGTGGTAAATGGGGAATAGATGTCTCTAACTCAAGCTACAAACAAGGGCTAATTTGCAAAGGGGCAAGATGAGGATTTGTGTGAGAGCTATGATTCCAGGGACTTGGAAAGAAAGACTAATGAGCTTCATTGGAAAGGAGATGTGGAAATGCAGCCTTTTTGATGTTCTCTGTATACCAGCAGAATTTTCTTCCCCAAAAGCCAAAATGGCAAGAAATGTATGACACAGTTCTCTGAGCTAGTTTCACCACAACCGAAAACTCTCCTCTATCCTTGTGAACAAGGAGCAGTGAGAGGATCTAGTTGAATGTGTACATATTTAGCCAAATGTACCTTTTAAACTGCTCTGTCATTGCATGGAGCATCACAGAAACACTTAGTCTGATGGATATGTTCCCAAAAGTGTGTCAGGCCTTCTCTGACAAGGCAAGTGCACATTACCAAACCATTCTAGGAAAACATCCACTGCTTTTCTAGACAGAAGCTGTGTGGAAGACTGCAATATATATCTCAGAGTTCAGTGTTCCCTTTTAGGTCACAGAGGTGGGTTAGGGATCAAAGCTGTGAAACCAGGGTATGGAGTGATACCGCTTCTTGTTTTATACCTCTTCCTGCGTGTTGTGTGGCATGTCAGTTTATTATTTTTGCATTTCTCTTTAGGCCGAACGTTTCCTGTGGATCAGTTTTTTCTGGAAGATGTGATTGCAATGACAAGGTATGAAAGTGCCCAGCATGCTCAGATGTATTTGGTGTTTGAAGTTGTACTGCTGACTTTGAGACTGCACTAGTTCTGTGTGTGAATTTAAAAGTGAAATCCTCTCAAATCACCCCTACCACCTGCAGTCTTAGAGCTCTGTTAAAGCACTGAATCTGAAGCATACTGCATAGGGTCTAGGGCCCCAGTCCCAAAAGAAATGTGAAGATAGATTTCATCATGGAAGGTGAAAAATACAGGATACCAAACAAATGCTTTTACATAAGCTTTACCTCCCAGCAGAAAGTGAGACAAAGATCCTTGTTATCAATTATAGTTACTGGAGAGTCCGAGCAGCTCAGATATTCCAGATAGTAAACGGATCAGTCACTGTAATTTGCTTGTAGACAGTTGCTCTCAGCTGTTCATTGAACTGTTAGGATCAAGCTGGCAGTCCTAGTCTTTCTCACCACAGCTTTTAAAAGACTAACATCCCAGGAAGGCAGGACATCTCTCTCTCTGCCAGCCAGCCACCAGAGTTGGCTCTCAATTTCAGCACCGGTGACCTTTTTTTAGTGAGAGAGAGAGTTGCACTGTGGGTGACAAGACTTCCTTGAGCATCGGTCCATTCCAGAACTACCTTACCCCAAAGTTAGAGCTGCCACCGGGAAAAAGAACCTGCTTTGTCATGGCTTTCCCCCAGTAAAACTGAATTCATTTCAGAAGTACTGCTTTCGCTGTCTTTGGGGTGGAGGGTAGAGCAGCAGCATGAAGTGAAATAAGAGCAAAGTAAAATTCCTAGTCTCTTTACTGTCTGTGGTTTTGCAAACCCCTTGATATGAGTCTGACAGGAACTTAGTATAAATGCTTTTGATACGCTATCTCTGTAGCTCATTACTGGGAGGAAACTGTTAGGCTTCTTTCCACCCCACTTGAATGCTCTCCTGCCCTTCAGGTATGTTTTGGAGGACAGCAGTCCCTACAGACGCAAGACAAAGCAAGAAAACAAACTGAATGGAAGACACAAAAGAACTGCATTTGAAGAAGTAGAGGAGGATCTGAGACGTGCTGGCCTCCTGGGAGAGGCTGAGACAGCTATCAGGGATTCAGACCCAGACCAAAAATTAACTCTAAAACAGCTCCTGGCACGATATAAAGGTGAGCTCTCTCTTAAATGTAGGAAGCTGGCATATTACATCTGCCAGCCAGTATGGTGTGCTAGCATATAATATTGTACATTTAATGCACGTACATCATTCAGAGTTTTGTGGTTGTCAAGCAGGTCACTACTTTCTAGATGAGATCAGAAGTCTCCTGCCAACTTAAAAATTAAAAAAAAAGGGGGGGAACTCATTGTTCTCTTAAACTGGAACAAGCATCTTGTCTGCAAACAGTTTTTAGCATCTGAAGAGGGACAGTTTTCAGCTTTTATCCATTTCCATCCTGTTTCAGATGCCTTGTTGACTTCTACTTTCTTCTCTGTACCTGTTCTCGCTGGGGCAGCTTTACATAGAGCACAGTGTTCCTCTGCCCACATCAGGGAGGTCATTTCAGCATCACAAGCCTTTCGTGAGAAATTTAGTCATTCTCTGAACAGCTTAATAGGGCAGGCAGACCTTTCCATTAACTACCCGCTCTCTCAACATCAAAGTCCTGCCTGTGCTTAGCCCAGAAGAGTTCCTCCCTGCACACCCTCATGGTAAGCTCCCCAGTGGTAACGAGTGAGAGACTTTGCTTAAAAGCCTCAGGTGCCAGCTAGAAGGTGAACATCTCAGGTTCTGAAGGTGACCTGTAAAGGTGGTAACGCATGATCAGCCCTGTCTTTTCATTATGGTCCTTTCACGGTGATACTGAAATAGCCAAAGGAAAATGTATTTCCTAGAAGAGTAAGGAGATCTGCGTGTCTGCTCTCGATATGGTGTAAGAAATGTTGGAAGGGAGAAGAGCAAGCTTGAGGAGGGAGTCCTGGAGGTATCTGTCAGTGGCCATGAGAACGCTTTCAGCTCCTCTTACCACTAGTGTGTGTACATGCCATTCTGCTGGGAGGTGAATCCTGGTGTAGGCTCTGTACTGGGTAGGTGTGAGCCCTGGTAAGGCATGCCAAAGGAAGGGGAGAGCTGGAGTAGGGGAAAGAACGGAATGGGGGAAGAGGTGCCTTGAGCTACTTACCAGGCTGTTTGGACCAAGGTGTGGTTGCCTGAGTAGCCAGACTGTGGCTCGGTGTATCCAGCACATGCTTTTTACGAGAGATGGACTTACTGTGTGTTTGATTTATTTTGTCCCCAGGAGTTAACAAAACAGTGTTGAAAACAATGTCTGTCATGGACTTGGACAAAGTTAATCTGGAATTAATTGAAGCCTTGCTGGAGTGGATAGTCGCTGGCAGACATTCATATCCCCCAGGTAACTTCACTGTCTTTGAAAGATAAACAAAAGTAGATTCATGGGGGCTGTGGGCTTGAGCAGACAGCATTGAGCACCAAGCTAAAGTTTTGAATGATAAATTTCCATAGTTACCGACTATTACTGAAAAAATAAGGTTCTATCTGAGCAACAAAGCCTCTGGTTTGCATGGGATGCAGACGATGAGAGAATTGTCTGCTTCTCTGGAAAGCCTTTGGTGAAGGACTGTTACAGCCTGTGTGCTTTTTGTTCAAAAATTGCAAAACAGAGCTGCAGTTTTGACAAGGGCCTTCTGCACATTAATAAAATATCATGCTAAATACTTTCTGTCTTTTCTGAGTGAATTTTTTTATCCATGTATCTAGGTGCTGTGTTGATATTTTTGCCTGGTCTAGCAGAAATCAAGATGCTTTATGAGCAGCTCCAGTCTAATGCTCTTTTCAATAACAGACACAGCACGAGGTAAGGCAGAAAAGCTCCAAAACTATCAGTCTTTACCCAAAAATTAAGAGTAGCTTCCTGCACATTGCCTGCCTTTATTCAGGGACAAATTAAGGTTATTGAATGTGTGAGACAGCTTGTGATAGGAAGATCTTGACCCCATTCAGGGTAATTCTTGTTCTCCTACTGTGTTATTGGATTGCTCTGGTTTTTGGTTTTTGTTTTTTTTCACTGAGGGAAAAGTGTCATATTTTGTGACCAGTTTAGTAGTTGTTCTCAAAGACTCTAATGTTCTCCACTTTGTGCTCTGTGTGATCCAGTGGACTGTTGAAAACTTCACCTCAGCCCCTGTTCTGTTTCAGAAGCTCTGCAGAGACATGTTTAGTTGATGTTGTAGCTTTTGCCTTCAGCCCTAAGATTGTTGCATGGAGACATAAATGGATCTTCTTGACTAAATATTGCTTACATGGATGCCCTTGGCAAGGTTGACCGGAGTGATCCCTTCTAGTCTGGCATTATAAGGGGGATCCCCCGGACTCTTCAACAGAGACAGAATTCTAGCTCATCTTGACTCTGAGACCTGTCCCGTCTGAAAACTTCTCCACCTTCCCCTAGAACATGTCTTACACCTAATAGGGCAGAGAGGTTTGCTATTTTTACATTCCTTTGAATGTCTATAGGCAATGTCTAGTACTTCTTGGGCAAATGTGTGTGTGGACAGACTGTTACCAGGAGGGAAAAGGCCGATGATGCTCAGCACGCTGTCTTATTTTCCTTCCAGGTGCGTTGTTTATCCGCTTCATTCTTCACTGTCTAGTGAAGAACAACAGTTTGTGTTCCTCAAGCCTCCTGTAGGAGTTATCAAAATAATCATCTCTACAAACATTGCAGAAACGTCTGTCACCATCGATGATGTGGTCTATGTGATTGATTCTGGGAAGATGAAAGAGAAAAGGTACTGGTATTGCTCAGGGCTTTTTAATCTTGGAAACCACTCTATGACTTGAGCTGCAAATTTTCATTTTCCAACGAGCTGGGAAAAAGACGTAGGAGCTGGATATGCAGAAAGCTACTGTGAAGTGGGGAAGCCCATCTGGACCAGTTCCCAAATCCCATGGCAGGGGTGGGAATTGTGTCCATTCAGAAGGTGGCAGCATCTGTCTGCTTGAGCTGTGGTGTGTTCACTCTGCACTTGTGGACCCAAGCTTTTTCTTGCTCTCCTGTAGATACGACCCAAGCAAAGGAATGGAAAGTCTGGAAGACACATTTGTGTCCAGGGCCAATGCTTTGCAAAGGAAAGGGCGAGCAGGCCGTGTAGCCTCAGGAGTCTGCTTTCATCTTTTCAGCAGCCATCACTATAACCATCAGCTTATAAAAGAGCAGCTACCAGAAATACAAAGAGTGCCCCTGGAGCAGCTTTGTCTGAGGTGAGCTGTTGTTCCTGTGTTGCCTTAAAGAGCCAGTTTCTCCACTGCAGGGAGTAACCTGCACTGCCATTACCAAGGCTTTGCCTTCCTTCGGGAGTTTTCTGACATCATGAAACCAACAAACTTGCTCTGGAGTCTTAAGGTGCTGCTGATTGATTGCTTTGATCTTGCTATCAACTTGCCACTGCGTCCAGAGCCCCTTCCAATGGCACCCTTCTCCAGTTCTCCCCGTCCTCCTTCCTGTGCCTTAGTTCCCAGCTGGCACTAGGAAAAAGGCATGTTTGTCCTCACATGAAGAGGCAGTTGCATTCCTGTTCTCCAGATCCACTGCAGATGTTTGCTTTTTACACTGTAAACTCTCCCTTGGTGTTTGTGCGCAGCGTAGTGCAGTAAAGCCACAAATTGGATCAAGCACCGCCATCGTGTCAATACTAAATAAAAAGGCCTTCTTTCCCTGCCTCGCTCTGTGCACCGCTTCATACAAAAAGGAGGGAAAAAACAACACAATTTATTATGGTAAAGACATCAGTAAAAACCCAGTGCGCTAAATGGGAATGTGTTTTTACTGACTTTGTGAGGTTGGATGAGGTAAAAACTCCCTACATTTGTTTCACGTTGCTTCCTGATTTGAATTATGCCTTACAGGCCCTCTTCTAGAGAGCATATTCTTAGGAGCATGTTTCCTGGCTTTTTGATAAAAGCTTGATGTTTTGACCAGTGTATTGAACTTTTTTTTCTTCCCCCTTAAGAATTAAAATTCTGGAGATGTTTTCTGCACAGAGTCTTCACTCTGTCTTATCACGGTTAATTGAGCCCCCGAGAACTGAGTCTTTGCGGGCATCAAAGCTGCGACTACAAGACTTGGGAGCGTTAACTTCGGATGAAAAGCTCACCCCCTTGGGATATCACTTGGCTTCGCTGCCTGTTGATGTCAGGATTGGCAAGCTCATGTTGTTTGGCACCATCTTCCGCTGCCTGGATCCTGCACTAACTATAGCAGCCAGTCTGGCCTTCAAGTCGCCTTTTGTAAGTATTCTGAACCGTAGCTCAGTGTTGCGCTTTGAAAGTGGTGTGTTTCCATTCAGCAGGGAACGTTGTTGTAGTTTGCAGCGTACCACACTTGAATATTTTGAATCTCCTTTTTAGCCTAGATTGTTTACATGTTAATGCAGCCCCCGGGGAAAAAAGTCCAGTTATAAGCGGATACCCAAAACCACGCCAACAGTGACAACAATGTGAGTTATATTATGAGTGAACAGTAGAGATGATGTAGATATTATTTTTAGTTCTAACTTGGTTAAGGAGCACAGCCAGTATATTTTGTCCAAGTTCACTGTCAAAATTGCAAATCAGTGTTTTTCATCTTTTGTCCACTATTTGACAGTTTGACACTATTCCACACGCAGTTCGGAACAATTATGGGACGGTGATAATTATGAAGATGACGTGTCTGAGCTGCGAATGCACGGTTCAGTTTTGATCTCAGTTTGTGTCTTCACTTTCACTTTGGCTTTTTGAATCAGCTGCAGTACTTACTGGTGCTCCTACTTCTGTGCAATGTACAGACTTGTATGAAAAATTAGACTTTCTTGCCAGTGAAGTTTTGATTGCTATAGTTAGCTTATATTGGGGATAGTTGTGAAAGAGATGGAAGTGGATTGCTCTGGTTATTAAATTGCATTTTTTTTTCCCCATGTACTTGTTAGGCATTTTCTGCAGCCTTGTAACTTTAAGTGCTGCTATGTGAGGATATAGAATAGCTTGATTTAAGCCCAGCTTCTTGAATGTCCTGAGCTGCTGACACTTTCTCAGACCCAAGTGGATTTTAGACTTGCCCTGCTCTTCCCTGTTATGTGCCTTCTCACTGGAGCTTCATTAACTTCTTAAGTCTTCTTAACGGTATTTTTCACAGATCTTGGACTTCAGCAGCTGTAGAGAGGTCTGCCCTAAAGGAGGTATTTTCTGTGAGCTGGTCACTCACAAATTTACCTTTGGAGCTCTTGCTGTTACGAGACAGGGCGATGGGCTTAGGTGCTCCGCTGTTGACTAGGCACTTTGGATGCCTCCCTACTCTGTTATCCATGGCGAGAATTTGCAGACTGACCTGTGAGCTGCTGGCTGAATACCAGAGTTTGTGTGCCGGGCAGATCTCGGGATGCGTTGCCTGAGCTGGGAGGAAAAAGAGCCTTAATCTCTTGCTGCCTGTCTAGGTGTCACCATGGGATAAAAGGGAAGAAGCAAACAAAAAGAAGTTGGAGTTTGCAGTAGGAAACAGTGACTATCTGGCTCTTCTTCAGGCCTATAAGGTAAGCTAAAAATCAGGAGCCTCCATCAGAGGTTTGTGATGTGCTGAAATGCAAGCTGTTATATTTTATTAAAGTTTTTCTGGTTTGGTTTTTTTCCTCCTCTTAATTAGGGCTGGCGTTTAAGTACCAAAGAGGGCTCTCAGGCAAGCTACAGCTATTGCAGGGAGAACTTTTTATCAGGAAGAGTTCTTCAGGTAAGTCAGCTTTGTAGCTTTGCACAGGAACTGGTTGAAGTACCAAGGCAGAGTCCTTGTACCTAAAATGAGCAGCCTGTTAAGTCTTTTCCTTCACTGTGGCACGTTCTGCAGCTCTTTGTCTGTTTGTAGGAAATTGCCAGTCTGAAAAGGCAGTTCACAGAACTGCTTTCTGATATTGGGTTTGTGAAGGAAGGATTAAGAGCCAGGGATATTGAGAAGAAGTGTTGCCAAGGAGATGGCGTGTTGGATGCCACAGGAGAAGAGGTAATTTGCTACGTGTCAGTGCTCTGAACAGATGCTGCAGTTTTTGACTTGGCCTGAGCGCTAGCTGTTTTCTCTTAGCCTGTTGGGCTTCCAGCCACAACCTGGCCTTGTTATCTCACATTAGCACCTCTTGCCTGTTTTGTTCTTCTGCCCGGTGCATCGTAGTGCAGGTTGAGAGACTTGAGGCTGGGGCTTTTATGCCCTTGGTTCGATACAGCAGGATGTGCAGTTTCCACTTTACATATTCACTGCAGCTGTGAACTCGTGACCTGTGCTGAATCTTAGTGCAGACTAGGCATTTAGTGCAGACCTTATTTTGGGGACACAGCTGCATTACAGAGCAGTGAAGTATTTCAGCATTGGCCAAAAATCCTCAGAAAGCAGTGCCTGCTGAGCCAGAGACCTCTCAGTGCTGCATGACGAGGTGATACAGCTTTGGCAGTTGCAGAGACTCGCTGTGCAGACTTAGGACAGGCTCTGCTTTTTTTCCCTCAGGGGCAAGGCACTTTGCAGCCAAGCATTAGCGAGCAATTAGGTTAGGCACTAACTGCAGCAAGATAATTGGTGGCCAATTTGCTCCAGCCTAAAAGTGGGGGCGCGCAGCAGTGCAGCTAAAACAGGAAACGGTGTTCAGCAGTTAAATCATTTCAGCAACAGGGCTTTGCCTTCTGGGTTACCTGTAGAATACCTAATATATGCATTAATTTCACAGGCAAATTCGAATGCAGAGAACATCAAGCTGATCTCAGCTATGTTGTGTGCTGCACTGTATCCCAATGTTGTCCAGGTAAAAGACTGCTTTTTCATTTTTCCCTTCTTTTGCATAGCACATCCACACTGCTGGCTTTGAATCTGGTCTGATTGTGGCACATTTTTTTCCCATTTTGATCCTGAGCCTGGTTTATCTTTGAGTTGACAAAGCTTTCTGCTTACAATGTTAGGGCGGTGCAGCTGAACTCCAGTTTGCTTTGTTTGATACTGCTGTCGCTCCTACAGGTTTGCTTTTAGTGCCACACAGATGCCAGCAGCAAATAAAACAAAAACTTAAGTTAAAAAAAAAAAAAGCTGAATGCAACTTTCTGGTACAGTGGATTTATAACTGTATTTATCTTATCATATAGGTGAAAACGCCAGAGGGCAAATACCAAAAGACTAGTACAGGAGCAGTCAAAATGCAACCAAAAGCAGAAGAGCTGAAATTTGTTACCAAAAATGATGGTTATGTTCACATTCACCCTTCCTCTGTGAATTATCAGGTCAGATTCCTTTTTTCTGCAAAGCACACTGTTTTTTGTAACAAGAATCACCTTTGCTTAAGCAGTTGAGATTACAGTGAGGATCCCTATTGATGTTAAAATTAAGTAAGTAAATAAAGCAACTCCTTGACTAATCAATCCTGCTGTCAGGATTGTAGATAGCGGCTGTGGGTGTGTCTCAGAGGTAAGAGTGTCCTCTCAGGCACACAGTTAAACTCCAGCTTATGGAATAGAATTAGTAGAGGCAGTAGCCTCCCAGTTGGCGTTTTCTTACAGCTGCATCTGCAGTGTTACACACAAAAATGTTGCAGTTAAAATACTCCCCAACCTTTCCCTCACACTGACTGAGATTGCACAAATAGGGGGAGTAGCCTTCATGTACCCCCTTCATGTAAGGGGTAGCAGATGTCCTGACCCCCACAAGACTTGGTCTCTTCAGCTGAAATATTATTTACTGGTAAATAATTCATGGCTTTGTTTCTTCATGTGACCTCAATGTAGTTAATTTCCTTTTTAGCGTGATAGTTAATTTTTAGATGATAGGTCATCTCTTTCTACCGTGGATGGCAGGTACGTGTTCCTTATAGCTAACCGCAGCCCTTTGGGCGCTGCCGTTCCAGACTAGGCACTTCGAGAGTCCCTACCTGGTGTACCACGAGAAGATCAAGACCAGCCGCGTGTTCATTCGAGACTGCAGCATGGTGTCAGTGTACCCGCTGGTCCTCCTCGGGGGCGGGCAGGTTCACATGCAGCTGCAGAAGGGAGAATTTGTCATTTCCCTCGATGATGGATGGATACGATTTGTGGCTGCCTCACATCAGGTAACGAAAAGAAGCAATAATCCTGGGAGTGGGTGAGATCTGTGCTTGTGTTGAGGACGCAGGCGGTGAGCCTTAAACACTTGTCTCTGTCTTACTGTGTGCGTTCATTAGGTGGCCGAGCTGGTGAAAGAGCTACGCTGTGAACTGGACCAGCTGCTGCAGGATAAAATAAAGAATCCCAGCATGGACTTATGCATGTGCCCCCGTGGATCGCGGATCATTGGCATGATTGTAAAGCTTGTGACCACGCAGTAACGTGAGAACACCTTTCTATAAAGATGCTGTTTGCTACTGCCCAAGAACAGACTGAGTAACATCAGTGTCTTTGTATAGTCAAAACATGGCACTGATCCTCTAGAAGACAAAGTTGGCAACGATGACTCACTTTTTTTTTTTTTTTTTTTAATTTAAACCTTTGACTATTTGCAGAGAACTTACTGGTTGAAAAGACGGTATGTCACAGTACAAACTGGGAAATGGGAAAATGGAAAATCTTACAGGAGGAATAGAAACCTCCAAGCAAGAAAATGAAGTGTTTGTTGATGAAGTTAAATGCTGGCAATATGTTTTCTGGTCACAAAAAAATACCTGCTACATAGCTGTTGCTTGTAATAGTAATGGCTGGAGGCAGCATGTTGCTTAGTAAGCTGCTCCCAAACTGGTCTAAACTCACTCCTGGTTTTTTTGGCCACAGCTTCACTGAGAGAGTCTATGTTGGCTGAGCAGGAATTGACTTGCTTAAGGATCAAAAGCCTTTAAGAAGGTGGAAGCCTTTTTGCTCTTGTCAAGAGGTTCTGGATTGGATTTACAGAACCCCTTCTAGCAAAGAAAGACTACGACAGTTTGGTTCAGTTAGCTGGAGTAATTTGTTGGCTCGGCACAGACTGCTTCCAGTTCAATGGTAAGACTGCAGGAGAGGGTGGACACTGCCTCTGAAAGACCTGCTTTTCAGGCCCCCTGAACTGTGCAAAGAGCAGAACAGCTGAGAGGGACTGCTGTGGCCTAACAAAAATGGATCCTCAGGTAGACAGTTACTGCTTGCTGTTAAACTATTCCGATGAGAGGTAGTCTTCCTGCCACCCCATACAACTGAAAGGAATCCAAGGTTTTTAAAGTTTTATTGGTTTTTTTGGTTTTTTGTTTTTTTAAGCCAAACTCCTGCTCTGGGGAGCAGACAGATGGGGAAGCATGTGGAGAATGCTGCAGTAATGATGAGCTATTACCTCTTCCCTTCTACACTGCATAATTATAGCTGCTCTGCTTGGAATAACAGCAATTGCAAATAATAGTAAGTGCCTTAAGTGAAATAACTTTGACTACTGTCATCTGAAATAGTAAAATCACAGTAAACAGGAAGTGTCTGTACCAACAAACCTGCCTAGAAATAGCCCTCAAGCAGAGGGAGGCAGATCTTTTCAAGACTAGTTTGCTTTTTCAGAAATGCAGTCAAGTGGTTATAGAAACCATTACACAGACACAGACAGACAGACAGACACACTCACACCCTTGCATAAGGAAGTAAAAGAGAAACGAGTACTGAGACTGAAATGCTGGCACACTAGGATGTTCTCTGCAGGTATGTTGAACTACAAAAGGCTGAACTTTCCCAGTATCTGTTTAAAATTACAGGAAGAACAGGTTAGTGCTAGCACCCTATTCCTGTAATTGCATGTCTATCTGCAATAAATGTTTTGTAGTAGATGCCGGCTCTTGGTTTTCTGGGGGTTAGTGAAGAGCTGTGAGGCCTGGTAACACTGGGGGACTGTTAAAGCACTTTGGAGGACTGTGCTGTGTGTTTTCAGACAAAGCCCACAGCCCTTGGCTCTGTGCTAAGTGACACGTTGTTAGACCCGGCACCGCATCCGTGTATGACAGGCAGTCACTCTGGTAAGGATGAGCATGTACTCGGTATTTGCTTTCAGGTAGGCTGTGGAGACAAATAGGGACAGGTTCCATCATTTGCTGCCAAGTTTCATATACTTTCAAAACTGCTGCCCTCTTTCTTGAGTGAGAGGCCTCTGGCATCAGGGAGGGCTGGGTTTTGGCTGGAAAGGCTCTAGGCAGTGCATGCTAAATGCTCCACTACATTTTTCTTCTATTTGAGCCATCCCAAAGAAGTGAAGGTGAGGACAGGGGCAGCAGCTTATGTGATAGGGTATAATTAGAAGCATCTAAGGAGCAGGAGGAAGGACTTGTTCTAGCACCTTGCTTTGGTAGCAGTGTATATTAAGTCTGGGAAGGGAAACAAAGTCCATCCATACAATGAAAAGATGACTGATGCTGAGCCAGGTACACAGCATTACAGGATGCCACCCCTGTCCTGCCCCTGCTTTATAGATCACCTGGGCTAAACCAACCTTTAAGAGAGTTTTTATGTAATCATTTCCCATCCTCCTCTAACAGACAGGCTGGCTTCTATGCTTTCTTGTGTATGTACTTGCGTGCTTTCACAGGCTTAAGAGCTGTGTTTTTTTAGATTTACTTACCTCCTCTAGCAGTCAGTCTCTGCATGCATGTGGCTGTATGGCAGCCAAGCAGACCATTCGTGTAGTGGCCTCTACACTATGATTTATTTCATTTTAGGCACTGCCTCGGTGCCAAGTTACAGGGAACTAGTGACTACTCTTACATGATGATCTCAGTTTGTGCTTTTTATACTTTACACAGATCTAAAGTACAGATAGATGAAATGCATTAAAGCTGTATTTATCCCTCAGGTATATTTTTATACAGGTAACTGTATGCAAACCTTTAAATCAGTGCCAGTCTCTAGACAGGGCAGCACCATACAGCTTCCCCTCCATTCCCTGCTACCCTTACAGTCAAGGCTTAAAATACTACAAAGCAATTGTGAATAGCTGTGAGCAACTGAGCAGGGGAAAAAGCCAGTCAAACCTGCCAGGTGGGTGATCAGGAGGAAAAGAGCTAGAGCCTAGCCACATGCTCCCAGCTAGTACAGACTGCTAAGCAGTGCTACCTAAGCCTTCCTCAATGCAGCTGGAGCTACCTTTGAATATTCCCAGGCAAGTCTTTAACAGGAGGACATGAACCACCTTAAATACAGAAGACCAGCACTGTACCTAGGGGCAGAAATTGGATGCATTAACAACTGCAGTTCTGTCTTCCCATAATTTTCAGGGAGAGCACCCCCATAGCAGGCAGGAGGGCCAGTACTCACAACAGCTGAAGACATTGGCTACTTCTCTGATCAGCTTAACAGGACCTGCAAGAAGCCCGCTCTTCCTAGCTGTGCTGTCAGCCTCCCTCATGTTCCTGGCCATAGAGCATGCAACTGCAGGGCCTGCTACCCAGCTCTCCCCACTACTAAGGAGTGGAAAGACTGAAAAAGAAAGGTACCATGAAACTAGCTTTAGTTTGCAGGTTTATTGTGGAATCAGCTTGCCTTAGCAGTACAGAAAGGAAAAAAGGGGACCCCAAAACAAACCAACCCTCAGGCTTCTAAGCACTGTTGCATGGCATACTTTCACCATCTATGCTGTAAACTGCAAGGCAGACAGCCAGTAAATACCCACACAAGAATGGTTAAGTAACAGCTTTGGGTATTTCTGCTAATACTGTTGTTTCCAGCTCCCTCTTTTCTGCAGCTTCTAACCAACTAAAACTTACAGCTATAACCAAACAGTAATTGCAGTATTAGCAAGGAAAGCCAGTTATCCTACTAAGCACCAATGCACTAAGATGTACCAATATGGGGAAGAAAGGAGAGAGGAGGGACACAAAGCTAGGAAAGTGCTGGTTAGTGTACAGGAAGCCTGCCTTCATCAAGTCTTAGCTGAGGTCTAATTATTCTTCTTGTAATAGCTGGACTACTTCTGAAATAATGAACAAAGTCCCTCTGAAAACTTTGGGTTTCACCCTCAGGTGCATCCCCAGTCATTATGCTTTCTTCCATTTTGGGTACTCTATCACTATTTCAGAGGCATGGTTTGCCAGTTTGTTTTAAGCCTCCAAACACATTAGCATCAACCTAAGAAAATTAAGGCTTTTAAATCAAAAGTTTCTGGCAATCTGATCCCTTCACTGAAGCTCTAAAAAAATATTTACTTTAGCAGTTTACATTCCAGAAGTATTCCAAACACTTCCAGTTGAAGCTCACTGGTCCTTTAATCAATGGGGAAGACAGACCAGAGTTCACACATACCTAACTTTTTGCCATTTGCATTTGTTAATGCCCTCTAAAGACAGAGGTCAAAGCATCAATTGTACAAGCACTTAAAAAAACAAAAACAAGAAAACCACCACCAACCCACACACCCCACAGCATTTACACTTCATTGAGCTGTGACGAGGTGCAAATAAAAATACAAGGTACAGATCACCATAACATTCAGAAGTGAACAGTAAGAATGACAACTGGTATCGGTTACATTTCACCCTAATCAATGGTATGGAGGAACAAATGCAAGCCCTACAATAGGGACAACTGCAGGGTATCCATGAGGGGCTGCTGCACTATGCTCCAATTTGCAGGTGCCTGTTAAATCTGGATTCCTGCTTCTCAACTTAGTGGCATATGACCTGCTTTAGTTACCGAAGTATTAACAGAAAGAGCAGGGTTATCACAAAACAGTTCTTCGTTAGAAATACACAGTTTATTTCAATGCGCCAATAAAAAAGCCCAACATTTTCAGATCACAGAACGTTAACACAAGAGTTTTGCATTAGTCTACTAATAAGACTTTTAAAAGATCCAGAGTCATGCCAATTGTTAGTTGATAGAAATAGCCTTCTAGGACTAAGCCCTTACATTTATAAAGACACCACAAAATCCCTTATAATAATGTAAACAAAATAAATTCTTTTTAAACTTTAACTTTTTAATTTGAATCCATTCTCTCAGGACATGCACTCCTTCAAGGGCTTCCTGATGGTGAATGACTGAAAGGGAAAGAAGAGAGTAAGAAAAAGCAACTTCCACAGCAAAACCAACAGAAAATCTGTGCTAGCCCAAGTTTCCTTAACCTAGCCCAGGTGGTTCCTCCTTGTTGAGCAACCAGTGCCCAGAACTGGTGCCATCACTGTGCCTGGTGTGAAAGCTAACCCATTCACCCTCTTGCCCACCCCCATAATGCCTCTTTCCATACACATGATTTTCATTTGAAGTTCATGAATACTGGAAAAAATTGTTACATCTTACAGCATATAAGGAACAACTGCTTGAAGTGCGAAAAAACCATTCAGAAGAAGAGTCATCTAGTACAAGGGCTCAGTAGGACATCCAGCATGCTCAGAAAGACCAACTTCGGAGCCTGCTCTGCAGCTGTTCAGAGGGCTGCAGCACTGCCAAGATGATGAAGGTAAGCTATAACCTACCTGTTTCCAATTTGGAGCTAGGCCATGATTAAATGCCTGATTATTCATGTCAAACTACATGAATTCCAGCATGTACCTCTCTGGTGACACAGGGTAAGTTGCTTTTTACTTTAGGCTGCATAGCAAGACTTGGCAGCTGCGCAACTGAGTAAGAGCCAGTTGTAAGGATTACACCAGCAGGAATTTAATTCTGCCACATGGCTCACATTTTGCTTCATACTTCTTCACTCCCTTTCCAGCTGTACTCAGAGCCATTTCATTTCCTCCATTACCCACTTCTTCCCCAGACTCTAAATTCCTTTGAGGAACTTTTGGAATGTAGATTCTCATTTGCCCTCATGTTTCACTGTCCTCTGAAAGGTTCATGACAGCAGGTTACCTTCCAGGACTCTAGTGACACAAGAGTAAGTTGACACATGAATGCCACACTAAAGCCCTTTTCTAGAAGCAGATTTAGTATTAGTCATGAAGTGCTGACTACCAGCACTGAAACATCCCTGAAAACTCATCTTTTCATAGATTACACTTAAATTAGGACAAGGAAAAGAAACTTTTAGCTTTTATCCTTACAAAAGTTAGTTTCAGTAGCAACCACTGCAACTGCTAATGCTAATGTAGCCAAACAGCATGAACAGTTTTAAAAGATACTCCTACCTTCTCTTTGGAGATGGTGATCTGGACTTTGAGCGACTAAAAATAAAAGAAGTTCTAATCAATGTAACATCTTAAGTAACAACTTGTATATACATGTATATAACATGCATAGAAATATAACAACTTATGCACTCAGTCACCACTCTTGACCCTTTCAAGACAGTAAATAGCTTTATGTTGCTAAAAACATTAGAAGTATCACCCTTAATGCCGCTGAAAGCAAACATTCCCAATTTAATCAGACTCACTTTAAGCAAAGAGGTGCAGTTGAAAAAATACTGCTGAAAGCTGAAGCCCTCAGGAGAGGGCAATGCACAGCTTCAAAGCAGCTAAAAAGTGGTAACAATCCTCCAAAGCAGGAGCAGTATATGAAATGAGGGAAAGAGTCAGGAAGATTAGGAATTACAGAGTTAAGAACATGGGTAGGGAAGGCATGTATCCCAAATCCTGCAAAAATACTTGTGGTCAGAATCATGGGTGAAACAAAACATGACAGAGATCCAGTCCCTCTGGGAAGAACAGTCTGCCATGCCACAAAAAATCAGCTCATCCTACATTAAAAAAAGGGGGAGGAGCAGAAAAATTCTTCCAAGTGCAACTGAAATAGTTGTCCAAGGAAAGAGTTTGCATCACGTGAGGGGAGGGGAAAAGAAAAAAAAAAAAGAAAAGAAAAAACCCACAGACAAGCAAAAAACCTGTAACAAAACAAAAAAACTGAGTGCTAGTTGTATTTACGCTCACCTTTTAGCAGGTAAGCCAGATTTAGATCTACCATGGGACCCAGACCTATAACAGGAGAAAAATAAAGCTCAGCAAAGCAGCCAGTGGCATGCACATACAATGAAAGTTAGCTGAATCAGCAACAGCAAATTCACACTACATAGCATCACACACCAAAGAGGAAGACTCCAGTGCCACAAGCTTTTCTCAGGACATTTCAGAAGATTCCTTTAGCTGTAGTCCAGAGGCTACACTTGCCAGGAGATGCTACAGGCTCAACCAGCTCCCCAGCAAAGCTCTGGCTACCACTTTCCCAAGAAAAGCCGCCTTCTAGGCTCCCAGGTGTTTTTTTTCTTTCAAGCATCCCATAAAAGTAGAACTACTGTTTCAAGGGTTACCTGGAAAACTTTTCAGTAACACCACCTTAAGACACTGATATCAGCTAGAGGTAAGTGCTGAAGAACTGATGCATTCTTCAGTTGAAAGTGCTCAGTGCCAGTTTTATTCAATACTGAGGTTCAAACATCCCAATGAAAACATCTAACAGAAGTGAAATGCTATGAATCTAGAACACTAGATCCTAGAATCTGCAAATACTAGAAGGACTTCATAATTTGTAAACTATTGCTACAGTTCATTTTATGGCTTAGAAGCTGCAATAAGACTTTCTTCCATATTCGCCATGTTACACTGCTAACTCAAATATTCGAGGCTGGGTCACTTAATTTGTCCCCTTCCAGAGCCTCAGAATTCAGCCACACAATATTACGGAAAGTCAGCAAGCCTTGCATGCAAGTTACAGTCAGTTGCTCAACAGAACTGGCCAGAAGAGCATGAAGCTTTTTTATTCTATTTCTGCTCAGAAATTTTAAATGGTAATCAAATATTCACCTTTATCTTGCTCATTATTTATAAAAATACTAAGTGGACACTGCTAGAGCAAGTTAAACAAAAGAGTAACATTCCACTACTGCCAAAGCTTCTCAGTCACCATGCTGGCTCATCACCTGTAACAGTTCCTAACAGCCTGAAATACTTTTCACCATAACCAGAAATCTTGTAACTGTATCAAAATTATACAGAACAGAGTTGCTCAAATCTATCCTGAACTCGGTAATTTTGTAGCATGACTTCCTTTGTTTGGAAATACTCTAAGGTAGCACACAAGGGCATCATCTTACTATGACAACTGTTGGTAAGCTCTCATTCCCAGAGGCAAGCAACAAAGCAAGGACCACAAAACAGTTCTAGAAGCAGCACCACAGCCGCGCACTAACATTTTGCTGTATTACCACAGGAGCAACACTGGCTAATACAGAAGTAACAAATTTTTCCACAGTGCTTCCATAATTCTAGTCCTTAACTACCATTTTTGACCACTGCAATTGCAGACCTACAGAAAGTCAGTATTCCTCAGAAATGTTATTAAAAAAAGTCTTTTGCACAGGAACGTGACCGTCCCAAAACTGGAAGTCACCAAAGAACATTAGCAGTATTCAGGTTTTTCCCACACTAGCAGCATGCAATTTGAGCCTGGCTTATCTACATCACAGCACTGCAGTCAATCATGACAGCCCTAATAATAAAGAATGATCATCCCTTTAAAGGCTCAGCACATCAGGTCCCAAGGTAGCAGGCAGACCACTAAGAGCATGCCTCTTCTCCTCCCCTGTGCCAATACAATACAGAAGACAGTTTCCTCCAACTTGTCAGCTCTCATGTCTATGGCATTTTAATCCTACTCTTTCACCCTTCTTCCAAGCTAAGACTCATCACAAAGGAGAGGAAAGTAATACAGGAGCATTTACTCTGAACTCCTCAACTTCCATTTCGGTCTGCCAGCCACAGGCAGCAGGAAGCACCTAGGTCCACAAAACCAGGACTACATGTCCGAGCAGTCCCTCAGAACACCAGGACTTGCATTCCTCTTCCTTCTGGTGTGTAAAGCTAGGTGCCTTACCCCATGCAAGGTGGTTCTTAGCACTACAGTAACGTAACTCTATCCAGTTCCCAGAACTGGCAGGATGCTTAACACCTGTGTAAGCAAGAGTTCAGGCACTAGCGGGAATCTTCTCATCGCTTCTCCTCCGTATGTAGAGCTCACAAAAGACACACCAAGAAAATACTAAGCTGCATTATGGGATTTTGCAGACTTCCCGCAGGACATGAGCTCAAGCATTCTCTAAACACATAATCAGTTTCCAGAACCTCTTCTCCACGGGACCTGTATTTTTCTTACCCTTTTATAAGTTGTATGTTTTGTTTATGGCTACATATACATATATACATGCAGACAGACACCTAGCCACAGACTAAAACACCTCTTTATTACAGGAAACACCACAGAAGCAGACTGTGAAAAGGCAGAAGTTACTGCAAGTACTGCTGTGCTGCAAAACCCTGTAACCACTCTGAGCCCAAGTCTCCTGGGGGGAAAACTATCACTGGTTTGAATCAAGGTAAGCATCTTACCTGCTTCGGGGCCATACAACAGACCGGGATCTCGAGCGTGATCTGGACCTAGACCTAGAAAGAGCAGCGAAAACTCAACCACCATATGATTCATACAACAGCTGACATCCTACAACCCAATTCTCTAAAGTCAACACCAATAGACAAAGACTACTATGAGTTTTGCAGAAGTAGCCTTCTTGTATTTTTAGAATATTGTAATAGACTTGCCCAGTAAAACTATCCACATAAGAGATCCTTCTGCCCTAGTTTAGTAAATATAATTCTTTTCTGCATGCTTAAAACTAAAGTAACAATTCTTAACCATAGATAAGGATTAACACTGTAATAATGATACAGTGCCAAAAAGCGCAAGAACAGCACATCTACAACTCTAAGCACAAGTTTTAACTTCAGAAAAGAGGTCCAGGTAAGCTTTCAGGGATGTAACTCCATGAAGCTTACTGTGGACACACAGAGCACGACATGCAGGCTTAACATTAACAGTTGTGCTTCCTTCCAATATTGTTCTGGACCTACAACCTAACAGGTAACACCTACCTTGATCTCCTTAAAGACCCAGACCGTGATCTGCGGGGTGAAAATGATCTATACCTACGAGGAGAGATTGACCTGGACCTGCGATAAGAAGCTGATCTTGATCTACAAAACAAAGAAAGAAAATCCCCAAAATTATTACAAGGTACTTTTAGTACAGAATACTCTGAGAGGGAAGAAAAATGCAACCCACCCCCCCACCCAAAAAAAACCAAACAAACCCACAAGCCCAAAGCATACCTCCTACCACGACTGCGACTGCGTGACCGAGAATACCTTCTTCCTCGGGACCTTGAACGGGATCGAGACCGGGACCTAGTTTTAGGTTAGAGAAAACAGGTATCAGGAAACAGCCACAGCAATCAGCACACGTGAGCCTCTGCTGAAGTCAAAACTTTCAGATAACTAAAAAAATAAAAATAAAACAAACACTAGCATCTGTCAGTTGGAAAAAATGTCTGGGCCTACTTGTCTTGAGCATTTTTACTACCTAGAAAAATGTTAAAAGCTGAATTACATTGCAGAATTACATTAGAATAGAAAACACTGTAATGCGTATTTAAAATAAACCTTGCAAGTTTGCAGGTCGACCCTCTTTGGCCCAAGGTCTAGCAGATCTAGACGATCTAGAAGTATCTATAGCCGATCGCTGCATCTAGGTGTTCTCTTCAATCTAACGACGATCAAACTGACAGCCCAATGAGCCAGGGTGAGGCTTGATTGACGCAAGAAGATTTTTCTAGGTGGGAATGTGGTCAATCTGGTGTTCCTCTTTCTAAACCGGAGGGGGGGCCCCAATTGAAAGCCAAATTTACTGTTACGGCGATCACCGTCTCAAATTTTCTGCCCTTAAAGAATAAGGTGAAGCTACGTGTAGATGGCTCGAGGGGATCTGGCCTCTTATGCTGATCACCTCAAGGTCTAGGAGGATCTTAAGTGTCGGATTTGCAAGGCGCCTCAGCATGAAATCTTAAGGCTCGTGACATTCTGAATCAAGGCGACTGACTCAAACGAAGAAACCTGAAAGGTTTTGACCAGGTTGATTATTAAGATATTAACATTTGATATGTATTAGCAAAATATTGCGATATACACCTGTTGACTTACAACATTAAGAGTTAAAACTGGCGTAACATTCTCTTCTTTGCTAATAAGAGCTACACAAGAGTTAACTGGCGAAACAGCCCAGCCACTCTGGTCCCAAACGTACCTGCTCCTCCTTCGGCGACTATAGCGATGGCAATCATAAGCATAGTGGCCTTTCTCGCCACACTCATAGCATCTGTCATTAGGGTCAAAGGGGCGCCGCGCCGGAGGCCTGTCATAGCGGGAGCGACGAGGCATCCCTGTTGACACTTCCACTCTAACCCTGGAGCCACATATTATCCTGCAAGACACAGTATGCATTAGTTACAGAAATACTTTTTTCCCTTGTGCTTGTTACACAGGGAAGAGAAGTCGCAGACCCGCTGCAGGGCGAGACGGTCCGAGCGCGCCGCCGGAGCAGCTGTAAGCATGCACGTACTTTCCATCGAGTCCCAGCACCGCATCCTCCGCATCCCTCGGGTCTTCAAACTCCACGAAGGCGAACCCCGGCGGGTTCCTCGCGATCCACACGGTTCGCAGCGGCCCATAGTAGCTGAAGGCCCTCTCCAGCTCGCCTTTGCCCGCGCCCGTGCCCAGGTTCCCCACGTAGACCTTGGTCTCTGCGGGAGCGAGGCCCGTGTCAGCGCCGCGGCCCGGCGCGCACGCGCGGCCCCGCGCACGAGGCATTGCCACCGCGCGCGCCCGCCGCCGCCCCTCCCCCGCCGGCGCCGCCATCTTTGACACCGCCTCCATTTTGGTGCGCTCCCGCCGCCGCCGCGCTTCCCCTGCCCGCAGCCCCCCCACCCCCTCCCCGGACCCATCCTTCGCCGGATCGGCGGCTACGGCCCCTCCCCAGCCCGGCGGCAGCCGTTTCGCCATTCTTCCCCCCTTCCCGTCGCCATCTTCTCCCAAGGCCGTCTGCCCGCAACAGCGGCCGCCCCCTCGCCCCGTACCGCAGCCCCGCGCCAGCGATCCCTGCCCGCCGCCGCCGCACGCAGTGGCACCAGCCCCCCGACTCCGCGCCCGGCTGCCCCGCAGCGCCCGCCGCCGCCGCCCGCCGTACCGTAACGCCCGTAGCGCGACATCTTCCCAGCTGCAGGCCAGGCCCTGCGCGCGACCCCTTATATAGAAGGAGCCGCCGCCGCAGCTGCGCGCCGCGCCCCAACCGCCGCACGCCGGGGCGGGGCTCGCGTCGCCTGGCAACGCGGGGCCGGGCGGCAGCGCAGGAGGGACCTCGCTTCTCCCGCGCGCGCCAGCGGCGGCCGCTCTCGCGAGAGCCGCGGCGGCGGGGCGGGGCCGAGCTGAGGGGAAGGGGCCGGGCCGGGGGGGCTCCTGGTCCGGCGCCTCGTGGCTCGCGGGGCGGCTCTGGTGAGGGAGCCGGACCAGGCCGGCAGCTTGGCGCTGGCCCCTCCGCGGCCCAGCCAGCACTGGGGGCGGCGGACGCGTGTGCCAGCGTCCTCGTTGCCCAGCCGGGAGGTGAGACGCGGCACCCGCCCTTACGGCGGCAGCCCCCGGCCGCCCTGACGTGCCCCCAGGAGGGGGACGCGGCCTGACGCCAGCTCCCGGGCCAGGTGCGACCCACCCGGCCTGGGTGCCCAGAGCTGGGGCACCCCTGCACCCACTCGTCCAGAAAAGCAGAGAAAGCGTTCAAAGTCAGCAGCCCTTTCCTGTCAGGCTTTTCAGGAGAATACGAGCAGCTGAGAATTTTTATTTTGAGCGCAATCAACCTGAACCTGACTGATGTGAAGTAATTTTAAACAAAGCAGAGCACAAATGAGGGCCTTCTGCTAACGAGGAGCAGACAGACTCTTCAAGTGCATCTGTGCACACAATAACGCAGCCTGTGGTGCTAACAAATTAGCATACCCAGACGCTCGCGCAATGAAGGGCGTAAAGACTTCCTGTCTGGATTAATCTCTGGAATAATCACATAATGATTTTTGCATTGTGTGTTGTGGCACTGGCATAATCTAGCAGCGCCAAAATGTTAAGAAAAAAATTTAACTTACAGAATTTCAAGAAAATTCTCTCTGTAAGGAACAAAGCTCTTCCAACCACCATTACTCTAAAATAGCAAATGTAGATAGGAAATGATTAAAAATCCTGCTTACCTTGCCCAATAGTGTTATAAAATCTGCTCCTGTATTATAGTTCATGTTTTAAAACAGGAGAACTGCTGTGGGAAAAAAAAAGCAGAACAAATTTTGCATCTGGTTTGGGAAATTTCAAGTATCACAAAGAAACTTAAATAGCTTATTCCTTTTTTTTGTTCAGAAAATGAGATGAAATTAATTTTAAAGGCAGAGGAAAACACAGCTTAAATTTCTCTGATTTGGTCTTTCACGACACTCACAAAAACTGCTCGTAAGTATATATCAGTTTAATTATTATCCAATGCTTGCTTTTAATAAAAAAAAAAGGCATGCAGAATGCTTCCTGCTTTTAGTTTATACTGCTTGTTTCATCCTTTTCTTAGTATACAGCACTCAACAAAAACCCAGCTGTTTTGCATATAGTGAATATAGATATCCAAGATAGTTCTTAAAACGAGACATGTAGACCCATGCCTAAATATAAATGCTTTGAACAGCAGACATCACGGTTGTTTTTCGAGATAGCCTTGTATCAAGCTTTGAACCCGAGACAGAATAATCTCATTGGAGCTGCTGCAGTCCTCCGGGCCGTACGGTGGGTCAACAGTTAATACACCTGCCACGCAGAGCGTTCTTCCTGATTCACCTTGCTCTGTTACGGGGATGTGATTTGTTTCTAGCCAAGTCTTCAAGTTGTTCTTCCTCTTTTCCAGCTCTTCTGGGCTGTAAGCTTTGCTCTCTTCAGGCATGAATAAGCGAGAAAGTCGTTCTTCCATTTCATCGTCCGCTTCTTTAAGTATTTCGACCTCCTGGACAGCATGGCCCAAGACGACTGAAATTACCACCTTTTCATTCTCTGGAAACCTTGCAAGGACAATACTGCCAAGAAAAGAAGGACATATAGTAATACGTGTATAATTAACTGAAGACTGAGAAACACAGGCCAAGAATCTTGGAGGTAAGTGCTCAGTGTAGCCCAGATTTGTAGGCAATAGTGAGTACCCAGCAATTTTCTTGAAAAGCATATCATACCCATTCAATGCTGGAAGTGTGAGTTTTTGGGGGTAACTTCTGGCCCTGACTATAGAAGTGCTCTAGGTGTTGTCTAGCAGAACGTTATATTAAAAAAGTAAAGCATGTCTCAGAATTGGGGCTGGGAGTCCAAATATTTGGGGGCAGCTTTGCAAAAGCACCCTAAGGCTTCCAACTTTCAAAAACAACAGTACCTTCATACTTTGGACACTTGAGTGCTGAAGGCAATGGTGGCAGCTAACAACGTAGCATCAGGACCTTTTAATAATTAATTACCAATATTTAGTTGCTGATCATTCCTAAAGTAATTAATATTAATTTTTTTTTAAATGAGTATTGCCAGCTTTGGAGTATTACAATGGGAACACACCACATCAGGCTCAGGCTTGGACTGAGAGGCAGTGGCCTGCTGTGGCAGCTTAAGGCTCTTGCCTGGTCTTTTCCCAAAGGCACTTAGATCCCAGAAATCCCAAAGTACAGGTAGGAAAGCAGCTCCTTACATTTCTAGGATCTCTTCCACATAAATTAAGGAAGAGGACAGAAAACATTTTCTTCCTCTCATGGGAAGAAAAATTCCTGGATTTGATGCCAGCACTTTGCTAATCTACTGTTGCGACCATTGATTGAGTAAACAATTTTGGGAGAAATGTCCCATGAAACGTGCCTTGATTTAGCCTGGGCATTCCCCAGAATTACTCACAGATGCATAGACTGTTCCAACCAAAAAGCACAAGCAACCCCAAGAGATTACAGTATCAGAGCTAGTCCAGATTTGAAGCAGCAACCAATTCTTCTGAAATAAAATCAAGGGGCTGGATGTTTTAGTTTCAAGTGTTCATCTTATGCTCATGTAAGACATGTCTGCAACCAAAAAGGCAAGAAGTTCTGGCAGCAAGGAGCCAAATTTCTGCCAAATTTCAACCTATTCCCTGGTGCACCCTTCCTTTCAAACCTTGTTTTCGTGTTACTTGAGATACAGGGACCTGTAGGTACCACTTTCTGTACCTGTCCAATGCCCTAAAGCAGGCACTACGTCCCTATTAGTTTCTGGGTGGAGGGGAAAGCAGGGCATCGATGCGAGAGCTCAACAGAGGTCAAGGATTTCAGTAACGCCTAACGCACTAAAAGCATTCCTGGTCTCTTTGTGAGGCAGGGCTCGATGTATTGTTAAAAGCAGTCCCACATGGGGGAGCAGCATTTAAAGTACTAACCCCAGATCCAAAGTAAAGTCAGCATGAGTCCAGAGCAAAGAAGCTCATAGGTATTATCTGCTCCCTCAAATTATCAGTCCTATGAACAAGATCAATTTGGCTTTGGGTGAACTGGCCTTATCACCTGCAATATCCCTTTCTCTTAAGCCTTGCCAATTAGAAAAAAAGATGGCACAGTGCCTCAGTGTGCAGTTTTTGCTCCAAGCAAGTTTGCCTCAGGCTTGGGATCCTCTTTTCTCTTCCTGAAAAACTTGTTATCTTCTAGTTTTATGGAAACAAAAGCTTTGGTACTTACTTAGCAGAAACTGGGTCAACTGTTAAGACCCATCCTTCATATTCATGTTTCTCAGCCGCTGCAACTCTCACTTGTTTGTTCACATACGTTTGCCAGTCTAGAGGGCTTTTCTTTTGCCAGTCATTCATATTTCCTACGTTTACAACCTAGGAAACAGACAGAGCAATTAGCAGAACCAGTGAATCTTCCTGCTTTGACCCTTCACATTAGAACTAAGTTTGTCTCCAGGTAACCAGCTTCCATTCACCTTATTTTCTTTTTTTAAACGCATACATTCACCTAAGTATTCTGCATATTGCTGCAATACTCTAGAGTTTCCTCTCAGTTCATTTGTTTTTAAAGGCACGCAGGGAGGCCTCAGAAATCACTGTTCTGCTAACTGAATACTTCCCACTGCATTAAACACTGTAGTTAGTTTCTCTGCCATTGTGTTGTCTCATGAAACCTTCAGGATCGCTGGCCCCTGGCGGGCAGAAAATTACTGCCTTCGCTCTGGGCCCCGGGACATCGCTTGCCTCCAAGCCCTTCTACTGCTTGTGGCAGGGCGTTATCCACCCCCACTCCCGCTCTGCCTTCATCCCCTGCAAAGCGGCTCCTGTTTCAACTCGGGGGCATGCAGACATCTCCCCCCCCCCCCCCCCCCCGGTATCCCTCTGTGAAAACGGCTGGAGGGAGAGATGGGGCTAGTGCAGCGCAGGAGGACAAAGGGCCGGAGGCAGCTCCTTCCTTTGCTCGCTCCAGGCTCCCTGACGCTGCCCTGGGCAGAGGGAGGCTGGAGCCGCCATCCCACAGTCCCCGCCTGCTCCCAGCTGAAGCAGCAAGCGAGGGACGAGCAGGGCATGGCTGCGGGCGGCAGCCCCACTCCCCTTGCTGCAGCAGCCCAGCCTCCGTGCAGCGGGGCCCCCAGGCCCTGCACCCACACGCTCACCGACCCGGGGCTCCCGGCTGCTCGCTCCCCAGCCCGCGAAGGGGGTGTGGGAGCTCGTCCAGGACCCACGCTCCCTCGCGCGGCCCGCCACTTCCTGCTGCTCGGAAGCACCCTCCCCTTCGGCCTGATTTTGTTAAGCACCAAACAGGAGGCTTCTGAGGCAGAGAAATGCCCACATCTGGGGTGTTTTTCAAATATGTGTGTACAAGCAAATATATATATATATTTTTATACATACACACGAGATGGGTGAAATTGCAAAACAAGCTGTGTGCTGTAGCATTTAATGCACCTGGTTTTCTGCCTTCTGCCCCACTTAAAATCATCTCGGTTTGCTGATTCTCCTGTTAGTACTTTGGCATTGCTAACTCAGAGTATGCAAAATCATGACTGAAGCCTTTCCAAGCAATCTGTGTGCATAAGTATGTACAGACACATGCTGTACCTACTATATAAAATATATTGATATATTTACTCTGGTTTTGAGTTTTTGGGTTGTCTGTGAATTGTCTTTACAAGCTTTTCTGTGTGACTGTGAGGTTGAGAAACTTAAATTTTTTTCCAGAAAGCTGCTTTATTTTAAGGCTACTAATGAAAAGCCTCCCATGGATGAAGCAAACAGGCTTGCATCATTTCAGTAATTTAAGTGAAAACAAGTATGTGATGATTTTGTGATCTGAGCAGAAAACAAAAGTAGTATAAAATGTGAGGTATAAAACCTTATTTTGCAAGTTTAAGGAGGCAATATCCTTTTTTATTCTTGTGAAGATTCAATTTGGACAGTGCTGTGGGAATTATTCATGAATGATGCATGCTACAGTATTCAGTTACTGCTTTCTTTCAAAGGATTAGTTTTTTAGAAACCAGGGATTAGCAAATCTGATTGCTTTCACTAATAAAAGCCAAGCAGCACAGAGAGAAATCTTTCCGTTTGAAAGAAAAGCAGTGGAAAGTAGGAGCATAATTGCATGTGTGCATGAGTGTGTATGTATATACATATATTTTATATATATATATATATATATATATATATATATAAACCACATTTCAGTTAGTTGAGGTTTAAATAGCTTCCTAACTAGTTCCTTTGTGGATCACAGACCGAGATGGTTTTGCTCACAGTCACTTTTAGGCAAAATACTGAGGAATGCCAACGTCTTTGGTTTTAATTTTGTCTTGCTTAGTCTCAGTCCTTAACGATTTTCCCCACTGTCGGCATTTTAATTCTTCGGTTCGTGTGAGCCCCAAAGCCAGGCGGCAGATTTCCGTGTCCCCGCGGCCCTTGGTGACAGACCCCAGCCAGGGCAGAGGCCGGTACCCCCCGCTCCCCTCACGCGCCCCAGCCGGGGGGGGGGGGGGTGCCAAGCGGCGCCGCTCCCAGCTCTCAACGGCTAACGGAAGCTCTCGGTGCATTTGAGGTCGTAAATAAGCAATACAGGGCGGTGAAGGGGGCCGGCTGTGGCGATTTTCCAGGCCGCGCGCCGTCGCCGTGGCAACCGCCCCCCCCCGCCGCGGGCGCGCGCCAGGTGAGGACGCCGCCTCGCGCGCATGCGCTTGCGTGGGGGGTGCACTCCGTCGCTCTGCGCCGCGGGGAGGGGGGGAGGAGCGGAGGGAGGAGGCGCGAGCAGCGGCGCGTGCGCGCGGGGAGAGGCGGTTGGCGCAGCCGTTAGGATGTCGCGTTACGGCCGATATGGAGGCGGTGAGCGGACGGGGCGTCGCGAGCGGCGGGCGGCCGCGGGGCGGGGAGGGGGGGCTGGAGAGCTTGCGGAAGCGGGTGTTTACCGAGGGGAGCGGAGCCGCCGGCGGTCGGTGAGGCGGGGAGGGAGGCGAGGCGGCCGTTGCCGCCGTTGTCGCCGCCGCCATTTTGCGTCAGTGGCCGTGGGGGAGGGGTGCGCCGGCGCGCGTCGCTGCTGGTTCGGTAGGCGGGAGCGAGGCGAGCAGCAAGATGGCGGCGCGCGGCGCGGGCGGAGTGGGGGGGCCGCTTCTTCGCGCCGCCGGAGCCCAGGCTTGCTGCGGGGCGCGTTGCGGGGGCCGGAGCTGCTCACACGGCCTTCGCTCCCGCAGAGACCAAGGTCTACGTGGGGAACCTGGGCACGGGCGCGGGCAAAGGCGAGCTGGAGAGGGCCTTCAGCTACTATGGGCCGCTGCGAACCGTGTGGATCGCGAGGAACCCGCCGGGGTTTGCCTTCGTGGAGTTTGAAGACCCGAGGGACGCGGAGGATGCTGTCCGTGGACTCGACGGCAAGTACGTGTGTATTTCGGGTGTCTGGAGCTGCAGCTATTTAAAACCAGAGAGAGAAAGAATCGGGATTTTCTGTTTTTTTTTTTCTTTTGCATAGTTCTGCCTTGAACAGGCAAACAGTATGTTAACTTACAGCCATCGTGGATTTGTTCCAGGGTGATTTGTGGCTCCAGGGTTAGAGTGGAAGTGTCAACAGGGATGCCTCGTCGCTCCCGCTATGACAGGCCTCCGGCGCGGCGCCCCTTTGACCCTAATGACAGATGCTATGAGTGTGGCGAGAAAGGTCACTATGCTTATGATTGCCATCGCTATAGTCGCCGAAGGAGGAGCAGGTACGTATGGGACCAGAGTGGCTGGGCTGTTTCGCCAGTTAACTCTTGTGTAGCTCTTATTAGCAAAGAAGAGAATGTTACGCCAGTTTTCTTTTAACTTTAAAGCTAGAGTAAATGTATAGGCGTATATTACAATTTGTTGCTATTTCTATCAAATGTTAATATCTTAATAATCAACCTGGTCAAAACCTTTCAGGTTTCTTCGTTTGAGTCAGTCGCCTTGATTCAGAATGTCACGAGCCTTAAGATTTCATGCTGAGGCGCCTTGCAAATCCGACACTTAAGATCCTCCTAGACCTTGAGGTGATCAGCATAAGAGGCCAGATCCCCTCGAGCCATCTACACGTAGCTTCACCTTATTCTTTAAGGGCAGAAAATTTGAGACGGTGATCGCCGTAACAGTAAATTTGGCTTTCAATTGGGGCCCCCCCTCCGGTTTAGAAAGAGGAACACCAGATTGACCACATTCCCACCTAGAAAAATCTTCTTGCGTCAATCAAGCCTCACCCTGGCTCATTGGGCTGTCAGTTTGATCGTCGTTAGATTGAAGAGAACACCTAGATGCAGCGATCGGCTATAGATACTTCTAGATCGTCTAGATCTGCTAGACCTTGGGCCAAAGAGGGTCGACCTGCAAACTTGCAAGGTTTATTTTAAATACGCATTACAGTGTTTTCTATTCTAATGTAATTCTGCAATGTAATTCAGCTTTTAACATTTTTCTAGGTAGTAAAAATGCTCAAGACAAGTAGGCCCAGACATTTTTTCCAACTGACAGATGCTAGTTCTTTAGTTGTCTGAAAGTTTTGACTTCAGCAGAGGCTCACGTGCGGTGATTGCTGTGGCTGTTTCCTGATACCTGTTTTCTCTAACCTAAAACTAGGTCCCGGTCTCGATCCCGTTCAAGGTCCCGAGGAAGAAGGTATTCTCGGTCACGCAGTCGCAGTCGTGGTAGGAGGTGTGTTTAAGTTTGTGTTTTATTATTTTATTTTTTTCTTAGAAAAGAGCTACAATTTTATGATTCATTTTAAAATACTTTTTTGCAGGTCCAGGTCAGCTTCTTATCGCAGGTCCAGGTCAATCTCTCCTCGTAGGTCGAGATCTGTCTCTCCCCGCCGGTCCCGATCGGGTTCCTTGAAGAGATCAAGGTAATTAGTCAGACTGAGAATGCTTTCAAAAGTTACTGATAATTTTGAATAAAGTTATGAACATGGTGATATGATTACTTTTTGAGACTTCAGCACAGCTTCGTGTCACATAACAAATTTTGATGTCTAAAATATCTAGTAATCATGCAGGTTTTACACTCAATATGTAGATGTTAATCTAAATAGTGTTGTAACAGTCATCACTTCTCGTTGATTTGCATTCTTTGATCTTGTTATGTTCTTAACTTTTAATTCAGGTCTAGATCAAGATCAAGGTCTAGATCCAGATCTGCTACATGGCCACGAAGCAGGTAAGATCTCTGCAGTGATGGAGGATACTTAGTAACAGTTGCTTAAAGGTCTGTTAACATTTTCTGATCTTAAACATTTCGGAGAAAGTTGAGTGTTCTCACCACAAATACATGGGTTGGAAGCTGTAAAAAGCAGTCCAGCAGGTTGTTCTTTCTCTTTTTATGTTTATTTTATATATCAATATCTGGGTCCTGATAGTGAACAGAAGTACAGTTTTGATTGGTTTGCATTATCACTTAACTGACGTGGCAAACAAATACCGAATTAATCTGAAAAGTGCTTTTCTTTTGCTTTGTTTCTTATATCTGAGATTGTGGATACTTTCCATAATTTGTCAAAAATTAGAATGCCCTTCTGGTAGTGTTTTTAAAGCATTAATATATGTAAACAGTCAAGTCTCGAAGGACTTGCTAGTGCCCTGAGTGTTATGGCTGTTTCCAGCTGTCTGAAATACAAGACTGATTATTCACAGTGTGTTGATTTGTGGTAGTTGAATTAAATTTGAGATGGTACAACAGCTTGGAGAATTATTTTGTACCATCAAATGTACCATCAGTATGACCATCAAATTTTAAAGAAATACAGCATGTCATTTGTTTTGTTCAATATTGTGATTTAATCCTTCCACAGTAGAGGAGTGTAGGCTGTGCTTGCAAACTTGTCAAGAACAGCATGGCTGACATGTGTTGACTGGATGTCCTGTGGGAGCTGTCGTAGGAGAATAAGAGTAAATTGACGTTCTGCTGTGGAGGATAGCTATTGTTTTTTTTCCCGGGCCATACCAGGGCCTGCTGTTCTGCTTGAATGGCTGCTTTTTGAAATAATTAACATAGTAGTCAACAGTGAAGAAATAAAAAAAAAAATAAAAAATAAAGGGATGCTTTAGCTGGCGAGGGGATAAGTGGAATAGCATACTATTGAAACCAGGACTGTTCAGTGATGAAAGCTGGGGGGAAAAGAAAAGGTGGAGCATCAAGCAATGACAGGATGTTTTTAGGCAATGGAGAGATGAAGACCAGGAAATGGATTAGTTAAGAGCAGAAACACTGGCATGAACAGTCCAAACACTAACAAAAAAAGAAGGGAGATTGCCTGAGTCAGTGAAGCAGTGCCCTTTGTAGATCAGATGCTGTTTTTTTACCTGTTGCTAAAGTATGTTTAATCTTAATACCAGTTGTTGCAACACGATTTATCCTTGGCTCATCACTGATGTACTGACAGTGGTGAGCAGAAAGCAGCTAAAGTTAACAGGCTCTCAGATGAAAATCTCTCTTTCTTTTTTTTCTTTTTTTTTTTTTATTATCACTTATTTTTTAGTGCCAGGATGATTTTCTGATGCATACAGGATACTGTTAGTGTAGTTTTTAAACTCTGTTATGAAACTTCTTTCATTTTAAATGCACCTTCAATGATCATGTTGGAGGAATTACAGAACTGGAATTGCTGAAAACTGGCAAAATGTTGGTGTTTAATTTCTAATGAAGTCACTAGTACATTTCTTCATGAGGCAATTGAAAGACGGGTTCTTTACAGGAGAATCAAAGGAATGCATGGCACTAAACTGTAGACTTTGAAGGATTACATCATGTTTGCTGGGTTGACAGCATTAAAGCATACATCTGGAAATAGTTGTGGAAAGCCTTGGACGTGAAAAGTAGAACACTGCCTTTGATGACTCTAAAACTTTCTGTTGTTTTTGTAGGCAGTATTAGTAATGTTTTGGTGCAGCAATCTTATTGCGGAAAGATTGTTATTTTTGACAGTCTTTTCAAAATGTTTAAGATTTAAGAGAACATTTTTAGCAAGTGTGTCTAAAAGATTAAATGCATTGAATTGAAGGCATTCGTAGGAGCATACTGCCTGCAGACATTTTAAACTATAGTGGCAGGTGTAACTCAAGCCTCAAAAAATGGCAAGTTCAGAGCACGGCTTTTTATGAGTTTTGTGAACATACTGGTCAGAACTTGGTGCTCCATGTATTCCTACGACTGGCATCAGCAAACATCAGGCATCAGCCTGGTGCCACAGTACTGAGCAACATGAGCAGCATCAATTTAGAAGGCTTTCTTCTAAAACTTAGCAGGATAAGGCTTGCAAACTTGCAGGATTCTGTCTGTGTTCAGCGTTACAGTTCTTACGCATTTAGCGTGACTCTTGCTATCTCAAACATAGGCACGTGCATGCTACTAGCTTCCTTGCTGAGCTGTATTTTTTTTCCTCTTGTTGTAGGTCTAGGTCTCACGGCAGATCTAAATCTGCCTCCCCAGCTAAGAGGTGAGCATACAAAGATAAAGCCTGTAGTGATATCGAGAACTCAGTATTGTTTTTTCATGATTAACAGAGCCTGATCCTTGGATCAGTGTTTCAGTTATGTTTTAGAAGTTAATTCTATGACTTGCATCTGGAAGCTTTTAGAAAAAAATAACCCAAAGCATGAGCACCTAGCTGATCTGTTTCAGATGCAACTGTGATTATATAATTTCCCTTGCTGGTATTTGGAGTATGTTCCTTACCCACCTCTTTGTTTTCAGTAGCTCTTTGTGGTTTCTATCACAGTACTGATTTTGTTGTGCTGAAATCTGTTAAATTCCACTATCCATCAGATAAAAGGCATTAGCTTTGTTAATGCTGCTGGTAAAATACTTGAAAGGATCTATGGCGATGTTTCTTGTCTCAAAGCCTCACCTCAGTTCTCCCCCTTGTTTACCAGTGTTTTCTCTAGTGAAGATGGTTCCTTAAAATTGGTCTAAATCAATTGAGAATTTCCACTATTATAAAAGCTGATTTGATAACCGCCATTTTACAGAGCTTCAGGCTCAGTTGCCCATGATGAATACATTGCTGTCTAAGATGTTTACTTTCTTGAATGTATGAGTTCCATTTTTAACTGTAAGCTGCATTGATTGTGTTCTGTTTTGACAGTCGATCAAAGTCCCGATCACCATCTCCAAAGAGAAGGTATGTTGATCTCTCTCCTAATAGCCCAGAGTATGTCGAGTTGACATTTTAGTATCTGCAGTGATCTATACTGAGGAGTCTGACTGCTGCTCATAGTAAAATGCTGGAAAGGTATTTTACTGAAATATTTTGCTCTGATAAAAATAATGTGATTGCGGTTACTGCTCCCATTATTGCAAAGCATTCCCCCAAGATACTGGTTAAATAGCCATGGTATGTCTTGCATTTGACTGCTGCTGTGTTGTTTCAGTTCCCTACCAGTTTTACTGAGCAGAGACTGTCTAAGAGTGAACCCAAGGCTCAGCATAAATGTCAGCATCAGGTTTGGGTCTCACTAAAGGCTAAGGGAGACTGGAGAAGACACAGTGGAGTAACCTAGCCTGGCAGTCAGTTACGGAAGATTGATCTGATTATTCTTACTACTGTTACTCAGATTTTTTTTTCCCCCCAGTAAGTTGGTAAATAGTTCTGCATCTACACGTAATGACAGAATCAGCAGCACCTTTTTCCTAAGCCATTAATAGCTTATTTTTGCAACTTTGAACTTCAGGATTTGTAGGGAGGGGATATGTGGTGTTTAGAATAGTTATAGTCCTGCCACACTGTGTGCTGCACCTTGGTCATCTATATACCCTGCAAGCTGCTGCTTTTATTTTTACATACTTTTAGAACTTCTACACTTGTGGGTTCCCCCCCCCCCCCAATTTAAAAATGCTACTGTATGTGCGCTAACCTCATAAACAATCACATGGGACTCGGATAAATGCTCATTATTTATCACAGTGATCACCATAATAGGTGACAGGAGGTTTTGACAACTTCCTGTATCAGAATGGTGAAGAAATACCCTGCTTACACTGAAAATCAGTACCAGGAGTACTCTTTTTGTTGCTTTACACTGATCACATTTAAATGGTATTACAGAAAGAACAGTAGAGAAATACAAAAATTTAAGTCTGCATTGGAAAAAGCAAGTATCCAGGTTGACTCTGTTTAATAGGGTTACTTATGAAGAAGTTGCTTCTTATTGGGATTGTTACTGATAGATATTTTCAAATGTGGGTTTTTTTGTATTTCTGTAGTAAAATAAATGCGTTCTCTCTAACGTGGAAATAATCAGCCCATAATTTTGTCAATAGTGATTGTTTGTTTAATTGATGATCAGTGCTTGAAGAGTGCTGGAGTAGCCGAGGTATCTCTCTCTTGCCCTTTTCCTGTACTTGTGCATCGCGTATCACTGTTGCAGTTTTAACTGTGAATTCTTTTCCTTTCAGTCGTTCACCATCAGGAAGCCCTCAAAGAAGTGCAAGTCCTGAAAGAATGGATTAAAGTTATGAACTTAATCTTTTGGGAAGAAAGTTATTTTGCTTACATTATAATAAGGGATTTTGTGGTGTCTTTGTAAATGTAAGAATGTAGATAGAAGAGTATATCAATGAAAATTTGGCATGATCTGGGTCTTCTGAGTTAGTCGCACCAATAGACTAGCGCAGGCCTGTTTTTATTGTATGAATTAACTTCCTGTGATATGAAAATGTGGGACTTTTTTATTGGCACATTGAAATAAAATGTGTATTTTTAACTAAAACTTCTCTGTAGTAACCCTGCTGCTTCTGTTAACATTTGGGTAACTTTCACTGTGTGCCATGTAATGTGGATGAAAAATGTCTAAAATGGCAATGACTAATGTTAGTGTCTTCTCAAGCTAGTCACTTCTCACATTTACTGTCGAATGGTCTTTGGTGAGAGGATCAGTTTCTGCTTTCTTTGAAATGGAATTTGAAATTCATCTTCTCTGTTTGCAGATGGTTAAAAATTTGCATATGCCCTTTTTATTCCTCTATGATCTTTAAAGGGCATTCATTTTTCTCCCTCATCGATTTACTTTTTATTCTGCAATGCCTGCTCTTTGGTGGCTGGACTAGTGGGATACCAGATGTCCAAAAATGTAAGAATGAGCTTTTATTCAGAACACTGGCATATTTAAAATAAATAACATCTGCAGAAACATCTAAACAGAATACAAATCATTAATAACCCAATGATTGCCACTTTCTTTTCTTGCTTTTTTTTTTAGTTGTTCAGTCTGAGTTTAAAGAAAAATTCCTAAAATGTCTCAAGGCATGTTTTCCCTTTCTGAGGGAAGATCTAAGGAAACGATACTTTCCGAAGGAGCTTCTGAACATGTGTTTGAGAGGCAAAAGGAAGCCGTTATTAGTCTTCCTACAGTGTGCTCTACCTTTCCTCCGTAAAGTGAAAGATTTTCCTCGCCAGCCTCAGGAGTTCTAACCTGCTGCACAGAAAATGGTACAATTTTAAAGCAGCCCCGATCCTGGAGTCAAATTTGTTGATTCAGGTAGTTTCACGCAGCAGATAGATGGCTGAAGGCTTAATGATTTGTATATACATATGTCAAACTCCTACTCGTTCCATAGTCAAAAATTGCATGATAAGGCACTTTGTTGACACTGATCACACCAAAAGACTGGAAACAAGCTTAGACTGTCAGCAAAAAAATTGGTAGGTGGGGGGAAAAACAAACTTTTTTTAAACTGTGATGGGATATCTAGCAGAAATAAATGCCAGTTTCAGTGTTAAAATAGAGCTTACAAACCCATCTTAAACAAGCACTGAAATGGAAAGTGAGGGCTATTTGGGCTTCTAGTGGAATAGCTAATGGTAGATGGCTTCAAATGTGCAAACCATAACAGAGTATGCTTAGAAAACAAAAAAAAAAATTACAGAATTAACTTCAGTCACACCTTGGGTACCCCACGATTTTTAGAAAACAGGCTTTCTGTTCAAGGATGGCTTTATGGAGCTTTTTCAGTGTATGAGTCAATAGCCCAGATTCTGGAAGTGTCTCATGGCGCAGCGTTGCTTAAGTGAAGAAGCCAAGCTTTTGGCCTTTATGCCTCGTCCTAATTGTTGCGATGCTTGGTGTCCGCCTGGACGCTCCATTGGTGCGTAGCGATGGGAACTAGTGTTTCATTTGCCAGGTGCAACGATCAATATTCTGGCAATATCCGTGAAATGCCACCGTAACCGCAAAGGGAGAGCAGCAGGTGACACGTGTCGCCCTGGAGTGATTTATCAGAAATCCCGAAAGCCTGTGACTTGTGTTTGGACTATTCGTCGGTTGTGTGTTGCCTGCCCGTTTTCTAGCCTGCCCCGTGAGAAGCACACTTGCACCAGCGCTCTGGAGTTTGATCAGCTTTTTTCTCTTCTGTACTCTTAAGGCAAACCTACTCCACAATAAACCTGCCAACTAACACTACAGCTGTGCTGGTACCTGTTCTTCAGTACCCAGAGGTGCTATGGAAAATGGAGCGGCGGAGCCTGAGTTTCCATAGCGGACAGGGTTTCTGCTAAACCCAGGCTTAGCGAGGAGGCAGGGCCGTGCCGGAGGGCGGAGGCTGCCTGTCTGCCGTCTGCTATGAAGGATGCCCGATAGCCGAGACACGGAGACGGGGCAGTGGCAAATCCTTCCTGGTACCTGGGCTCTCGTGGGACTGTGACTGGTGACCAAAACTGAGCATCTCGCTGGGTGGCTGTGCTCCCTCCCCCAGCTAGACCATCGTCCTTGGCCATGGTGCTCCTCTGAGTTTGACGGGGTTTGACCGGAAACTCCCTGAGGTGCTCACAGAGCTCTTCCCGGGTGCTGTGAAAGGGTGCTTTGACGCCGGGGTGCTGCTGGGGTAACCCTGAGCCCAGCAGCGCATCTCCGTGCGCCTGGAGAGCGGCAGAGCGCTCGCTTTGGGGGGCTCCGGGCGGAAGATCTGACTGTGACAGGTCTCTGTCCGGGCTGCGTTGCCTTGCATGAGGGCTGCTCACTTGGGTGTCCCTGGGGGACAGGGACGCTGAGTACCCTGAGCGCTGCTGTTCCTAACACGGTGACCTGGCTGGCCTGTGCCAATTCTTCATGCCTATAAGCTTTATAAATTGTTAGGGTTTTATCAGACCTCTCCCTGTTTTAGGGTTTGGTGGAGACAGGCGTTATTTTGCTTGGAAACGCAACCTAAGCCCTACTGTTTTCTTCTGCAGTCGTATATTCAGAATGTTCCTGCTTTCCTCGGCAGAGGTGCAGCGTAAAATAGGCTCTTGTGCCGTTACCGCTGCCGGCTCTGAAAGGGGAGAGAAGTTGGAGGTGGCCAGGCGGGATAACCCCAGCACACCGTCCTCCACAGAGCTCTTCTGCACCAGCAGTCAGCACCTGCGCACGACCAGGGACGGGGCTGCAGCGGTCTTGCAGGCTCTAGTCAGACTTTGCTTGCGTTTAGCCCCGCTCGTGCCCTTGTAACGCTTTCAGACCCAGTGCCTCCACCTTTGTGGTCGTGGTAACTCGGCAGGGGACCCCGGCGGTTACCTGAGCCCTAGTGCTGGGGCAAAGCAGAGGGCTGGGCCCAGCCCAGGGCACTTTGCTGATGGGGAACTTCCATCAGGCCTCCCGCGCACTCTGCCCAAGTATCCCCTGCTGTAGTTTAAGCACAGGCCTGCTCTGTGCCTAACGCAGCACTTTCTGTGCGTTTCGCCTAAGGAGCAAGGCCGAACAATGCGCAAAAGCTTTGCGCAGGGCAGACAGCAGCAGACGTGGTGATGAGTTCAACCCCCAGCGAGCAGGATCCAAAGGTGACAATCGCAGGAGGAATAAAAAGTCCCTGAATCAGGATAGTCTGAAAGCAGCTTTGTGCCTTACAGGGTTTCTGGCTAACCTGCCAGGCGCACTTACTCCTTGCGGCGATGGGCGTCACCAGGCCTCAGGCAGCGGAGAAGACGAGCCAAGTGGTGTGGTCGTACTCCTCCCCCGGGCGTAGCAGGGTGTCGGGGAAGTGGGGCTGCGGGGAGGAAGCAGCACGTCAGCGACCATAAGCTCCCGTCAGGGCACCAGTCTGCCGCTGGGACGGCGGAGGGCAGCCGTGCCGTAGCGCAGACCTAAAACCCCGGCTCCTCTCCCCAATCCGGTGGTGGTGGCGAGCGCTCTTTTCTCCCCGCCCCCCCAGGTAGCTAAGCAAGGGCTGGAAGGTGGTTTGGGGAGGCTCAAGGCTTTGGGGAGAGCTCTCCAGGCGGAGCGGGGACGACTCACCTTGTTGACAGCGTCAGGCCAGCTCTGGGTTTCCAGGCAGAAGGCCGAGTGCTTGGGGTACCTGGCGGAGCCTTTGCCCCTCAGGGAGCCGTCCAGGTTGTTGCCGGTGTAAAACTGGAGGCCGGGCTGGGTGGTGTGCACCTCCAGGGCCCTGCCGGTGCGAGGGTGCCGGGCCCTGCAGATGCCACCAGAGGAGGCCGGGTGAGCTGGCGGTGGGGGACCATGCAGTCCCGGGGGCCACCCGCCGGCAGCCCCAGGTGAGGAGCCGGAGAGCGGCCTGTCCTACCTGGCCACGAGGCGCCGAGCCCGCCCCGGCTTCAGGCAGAAGTTGTGATCGAAGCCGTCCAGGTGAAAGCGTTGCAAGTGCTTCCCCAGCTCCACGGGCGCCCGGAGATCGAAGCCGGTGCCCTGCACGGCGGCCACCTCCCCTGAGCAAGGAGAGCGGCCGCGTAAGCGCGTGGCACCCACACGCGGGCGTGCATCACACTGCAGCTCCTGGCCCCCCTTTTTTTAACGTATGCAGGTAGCTAATAACCACTACATACATAACTATGTAAGAGAACATCGACACGGAACTGTACCACCTAACTGGCCTATAAACAAATCTATTATTAGTAGCAATTCATATTTCTGCATACATAAGACATATACAAACTCATAAATAAATGTATAAATAAACCTGCTCTTATCATGGGCCAAACACGCCCGTCTCGCTCTCCTCGCGGTCTTTCCCACTGATACCGCTTCCTTCTGAGCCGTAAAAGCTGGAAACGCTGCCAGACTCCTGGTCCCTTGTGCGGGAGCCGTTGCTCCAGAGCCTCTGGCACCCCTGAGCCTGACTCCCTCACCATCAGGGGGGAAAAAACCAACATTTAAGGCCATAAACCCAACACTTGCCCTCAAGTCTTTTTTTTAAGGACCCACGCAGGAACGCTGCATCCTGTGGTGAAACACTCCCGGTGAGAACCACCACCCTACGATGTGTTATAACACAGTGCAAAACGCAGCCGGCCCAACCCAAAGGCAATTTTCGGCAGAGGATTTTTCCCTGAAAGCCGTGTTTTCCTCTCCCTTGCTAGCAGGAGTGATTGCTGCGCGCTGCAGTGGGCTTCGAGCCCGGCTGCTGCCCAGCACCGCTCCCTCGCTGCAAACCTTGAAACAGAAAAGAAGAAGAAGAGCCGTCTCTATGGGACCGACTGCGCATCGCTGCGGCTTCTGATCCTATCTGAAAGGAGCGCCTTCACCGGGTTCAGCTGCGGGGGGGGAGGGGGGGACGACACCTCGAAAAAAATATAAACCCTTCTGATTTAGGTGCCTGCTTGAAATCCAGCAGCAGTGGGGCGGAAAGGCTCGGTGGCAATGGGGGCACCAGCTCGGCCTCTACTCCAGGGGCTGAGAGCAGCCACGGTTGCATCAGCGCTGGTGGACTCTTTCACCCAAAACCTTGCTCCCATTTCTCTGGGCGCCAGCTGATGCGCACGCGGCGGCTTTTGGTTTGCAAAAGCAAACATGACTTTGGTTACAGCAGCCACCTGAACTAAAAAGCTTTCTCGCTCTTTTTTTTTTTCTTTTTTGAAGACGCTCTTCCTCTGCCTCGCACTTGCCGGAGGGCCCTGCGAGGACGTCAGAGAACCAAAACCTGCCGTTTCCAGCAAAACCCAGCAGGCCCGCGCTTACCAGAAACGGCACGGCGGGCACCGCAGCGGCCCCCGGGGCTGCCCCGCGCGCCGGTTCTCGTCTGCGGGCGCTCGCTGCGCTGAGCGGTGCCCCCTTCCCGGCATTTACGCCCCAAACTCGCTGCGCTGCCGGAGCCAAGAGCCGGTCCTGCTCGGCTTGCAGCGGTCGCCTTTGCACCCAGGTGACCTGGTCTCCTCTAAGCCAGCCGGGACAATGAAAAATCCATTATTTAGATGTAAATATCTAGATCCTCTTCTTTGGCTGTTTTAATCTAATTCAGGCTTTTGAAATTTGAGGTGAACACTTCTTTTTTCCGATGATTTCCTTTTTTTAAAAAAAAAAAAGAGCCCCATTCACAGTCCAACTTGAAATTAGACTCATTTCGCAGTGAGACCTGCTCTTACTGCAGTTCACTGGGGTCATTAATGGGAAAAAAAAACCAAAAAGTCAGTGCTTGAGCAGAGCTGCTGGAGGGCGAAACTCAAGCCACTCAAAATGAGGAACAGCAAGGTGGGGGAGAGTCCTGTTTTATCCTTTTTACCTCCTGACTCAAGGCTGCATGCAAGAGCCTGGCAGTCTGCTTCTACACCGAGACCACAGTAATAGCACCTTTGTTTAATTAACCTGCTTAGCATGCAAAACATGCTGGGTTTCATTAACCGGTCCTCCTCTTTTAGGCATGCAGGACATTAAAGCCAGCTGAGGGCAGGAAAAAAAAGCTGTATTAAAAGTGCCGCTTTGGGGCATTCAGGCTTGCAGCCGGTCGTGCCGGCTCTCCTGTCCTGACTGACAGCTTGGTTCATGCAGGGAGGATGATGCTGGGCTCCCAAACGCCAAAAAACCCATCGGCTTTGGAGCTCCCACACCCAAAAACCCACCCGAGGAGGGCCGCATCCCAGCGGGATCGGAACGGTAGATGTGGCACAGCACTCCCCAAACGCAAAGTGGGGCAAAAGGCCAAAGAGCCCAAGCAAAAGGTGGCTCAAGAAGTGATTTGTGTTCCAGGCTTTCCACCCCCACAACCGAAATGCCTTAATGTCCCTGAGCAGCCTCACCTGGGACCCCCCCAAGCCCCTACCCATGGGCCCAGGAGCCCTACTTAAGCTCAGCCTGGGCTATGCTGTAGGTGCAGCTTCTGCGCCCTCCTGTCTCTGGCTCCAGGTGGACCTTGGACCTACATTGCAGGTAGGTTGTCTCCTGGATGAGCCCCTTGCACCCATGTTGCAGCCTTTTTTCCAGCCTTGTTCTCATTGTTCCCTGGGACCCCCAAATGTTCAGCTGTGAAACCTTCTCCCGCATGTGCAGTGAGTCTCACACCACCCACCGGTAGGGATCTTGGTGTCATCCACGGGCAGGTAAGAGTCAGCTTCAATGGAAATCTCATGGTCGTAGATGTCCTGTGAGCCCTGTGAGAGGATGGGAAATACTTGCTGTGGCTGTTCAGCCATCTGAGGATTGTGTGTGTGCTGCAGCCCTAAATGCATCCGGGAGGTGATGCTCCATGGTGCTACTGGAGCTGGTCTGGTACTGCCTGGTCCTACAGCGTCTCCTCTTCTCCACCTTGTCCCCTTCAGGGGGCACAGGGCAAAGGCACCAGCACTGGCAAAAGTCTGCATGGGACCTGGAGGCTGTAAATCCTGCAGGGCTGGCATGATCAGTTTGAACTTCTGCCTTGCCAAGCGCTACCATGTCGCAGATTGACCAGCCAAAGCGTACTGGTCCCTGAGCACACAGGGGAAGGCAAAAGTAGGGAGGAAGCAAGTGTGGGGGGGCACAATGTGTCTTCCCAACTCATCTCATGTGGTGTGGGAGGGGTTGCACTCTTGTTCCTCTCCTGTGGCCTTGGGGATGCTGGCAAGAAACCTGCTGGGCTGGATGGGGAGCAGGATCAAAGCTGGGCATGCATGGCGCTGCCTAATCTGAGCAGCAATTTCATGCCCAGAGGTCTCCTGTTCCTCCGGAAACACACCTGAGTTGCATGCCGTAGGTGTTTATGTAACTGTATTGCTGGGAGGACAAACTGAGGGTAAACTAACCGCAAAGCTGCTGTTAGAGCAAAGCATAAGCAGACACCCTGCGTGGAGGGCTTGGGATGTTTCTCACTATCTACGACCTTTTGAAGTGTCTCTGATTCAGATCTGAGGGTGACTGCTGGGCAGGGAGTACAAAATAGTGCAATGTTATTTCCCAGACCCTTTTCCTCTAAGCCCAGTTAGAAACAGGGCTGAGACACAGTGCAGTCAAGCTGATGGGACCCCAGACTGGTGTGCAGGATCCCTGCATGCCCTTCTGGTCTTGCTGCTGCCCCATGGTGTAACCTTGGAGCCATCACATCCCCCTTCCATGAGGGCATTTCTCTTGATTAGCCCAGCTAGATGCTGAGCTGATCTCAGCTTTGCCATCCAGACAGATCTTCAGCGTGTTGTCTCAGAAAGGCTCACAGCAGACAGCTGTGAAAAGCCAGTCCATGGCTAGGGGATGCCAGTTCTGCACCTCCTGTTATCCTTTTGGGGATCCATGACCAGGAGAGATCGACACTCCCTAGTTGCCCACAAAGAAGGGTGGACAGTGGGTGGATTGAGAACTGGCTGAATGGCAGAGCTCAGAGGGTTGTGACCAGTGGCGCAGTCTCGCTGGAGGCCTGTAGCTAGCGGTGTCCCCCAGGGGTCAATACTGAGTCCAGTCTTGTTCAGCCTCTTCATCAGTGACCTGGATGAAGGGACAGAGTGCACCCTCAGCAAGTCTGCTGACGATACAAAACTCGGAGGGGCAGCTGATACCCCAGAGGGCTGTGCTGCCGTTCAGAGGGACCTCGACAGGCTGGAGAGATGGGCAGAGAGGAACCTCAAGAAGTTCAACAAAGGCAAGTGCAGGGTCCTGCACCTAGGGAGGAATAACCCCATGTACCAGTACAGGCTGGAGAGCAGCTCTGCGGAGAAGGATCTGGGGGTCCTGGTGGACAAGTTGACCATGAGCCACCAATGTGCCCCTGTGGCCAAGAAGGCCAATGGTCTCCTGGGCTGCATGAGGAAGAGCATCACCAGCAGGTCGAGGGAGGTGATCCTGCCCCTCTGCTCAGCCCTGGTGAGGCAGCAACTGGAGTGCTGGGTCCAGTGCTGGGCTCCCCAGTACAGGAGAGACATGGAGCTACTGGAGCGAGAGCAGCAGAGGGCTGCTAAGATGATGAAGGGACTGGAGCATCTCTCATGTGAGGAAAGGCTGAGAGCGCTGGGCCTGTCCAGCCTGGAGAAGAGAAAGCTGAGGGGGGATCTTATCAATGCATATATCTGAATGGAGGGTGTAGAGAGAGGATGGGGCCAAACTCTCTTCAGTGGTGCCCAGCAATAGGAAGCTCTGTCAGAACATGAGGAAAAACCTCTTTACTGTGAGGGTGACAGAGCACTGGAGCAGGTTGCCCAGAGAGGTTGTGGAGTCTCCAGCCTTGGAGATATTCAAAAGCTGCCTGGACACAGTCCTGGCCAACATGCTGTGGGTGATCCTGCTTGAGCAGGGGGGTTGGACTGGATGATCTCCAGAGGTCCCCGCCAACCTCAGCCATTCTGATTCTGTACTGTTCGTGATCTGTTCCCGAGACACTGGGATAACACATGCTTGCTTGAGGTCTACATGAGCCAGTCCTGTCCCAGCTTGTAGGCCGCGTCCAACCTACTACCTACAGGACAACCACCACCCCTGTGTCTCCAGAAGCCATGTCCTTGCTGAACTCTCTTCTATATATGGGCACATGCCTTTCTTATGCTTGATGATGGGAACAGACTGAAACAGTCTTAACTTTGTCTGCCAGCCCCCTTTTCTAGGCACCTGCCAGCAGGCCCAGACTGCCGGAAACCAGCATGTTGGTCCCAATAATCCCATGAGAAGTCTTTTCTCCAAGGGCTCCTGTCCTTCCCCTGCAGCTGCTCTATGGTGTTGGGCCTCCCCGTGCTTACCTGCCCGGCTAGGTTGAAGTATGCATGATTTGTCAAGCTGATGGGTGTCATCTTGCTGGTCTGGGCTCGATAGTTGATGGCCAGCTCCCCACCACTGAGTGTGTAGGTGACCCAGACTTTCAGGTTGCCAGGGTAGCCTTCCTCACCATCTGGACTGAGGCGGAAGAAGCGGATGCCGTTTGGCACAACTTCAGGGCTCCAGAGAACCTGCAAGGATTGGGCTGTTAGCTGGAGAGCAATGGGAAATGCAGCACTCTTCTCGCCTGCTGGGCTGCTCTCCGGTGGAAAAAGCACCCAAGGAACAATGCACCCAAACAAACACAAAGGTTTTTCTCAGCCATCTTCCCTGCTCTTCCTCTTAGCAAAAACATCTAGCTATGTCTACCTAAGAAGGACTGAACAATGACATTCCCCTCTTGAAAAAGAGGGAAGCAGGAAAAAAACACATGCAAATACCAGCCTGCTCTTAGTCAGCCGGGGCCAGCATTGGGGAACAAGTTTTTCCATGCAGAGCAGAACAGATGAGGCAGCTTGCTGTGATGGTAGTGGGGGATCTGTCCTGGGCATCCTGGTGTTACTCCATGTCTCAAAGGGTGCAGGCTGTTTCTAAGGGACAGTTATTCTCTAATCAGATAGGACCGATCCAGAGGCAAGGGCCTGACAATGCTCTTGAGATCACTCCCTCCGTGCCCTGCACGGAGTTTACAAAATCAGACTTGCCAAAAGGCAACATTTTTACCAAATGCAGGAATTCAGGGTGCTGAATGCAGTAATCAAGCTCCAAGTGGGTCCTTTTCCTGTGCAGAGCGTAGTTCAGGTGGAGATCCCACTGCCACGGGATGCTGCGCATTTACATTTGCGGAGGAGTGGCTATTTAAGTTTATGGCAGAAAAAGCTATTAAAGGCTAGTAAGCATATTCTGCAAGCTGCTGCCCGCAGACTGTGGGAAGAAGAGACCATCTTTAAGCTCTTCCCTAGGTGCCTGCTGACAACCAGCCCCTGGGACACTACAACGCCAGGGCCACGTGTGGCATGGCCAGAATGGGCTCCTGCACCACCACCCGCCTCCAAAAAGCCACTGACCATCGAGTCCTTCCATCGAGGAGTCATCAGATATTTAGCAGGCAAGGACAGATGCAATGACTTATCTCAGCTCAAAGGCCAGATATTTTCTGTAGTCCCTCAGTCCCCCAGACACACACCCAGGCGTCAGCATCGCAAAAGCCCCCAAACTCCTGCTTCATCAGCCCACATGCTGACCACAACGCCAACATCTTCAAGATAAGGAAAAACTGCCAAGATGACCAAGACAGTCACAACTGGGAGCCAGCACGTCTTGTTTTTGTCAGCGCTAACTGCAGGTCCCTGGACTGTCACTGTTATCCGGCTTAAGCGGGTCGAGCTTGTACTTGCAGTGCGTTTCAGCTGAGTGCTGGGGAAGAAGTTTTCTTTCATGCAAACTGGGGAGATATGAGCTGCGTGCTCACCACCAGGCCCCGGCTATAGGATTTTACAACTTCTGCCCCAAGAATGCTTGCAGCAGCCCACGGCCAGCCAAGCTGGCAGCAGGGCCTTTTGCAGAGGCCTGAGCTTGCCCTGCAGGCCAGGGGTGAGGAAGGTTTGAAACCTGGTTTGATGTCAGTTCATAGCTGGTGCCACTCATTAAGTGATTTTTTTTTGTTTTTTTTCAAATGCTCTGACTTTTGCCCTGTCAGCCTGGATATTCTTTCACAAAGCAAAACATTAACCCAGGAAAGCAGCTGCACCAGTACATTTGCACAAGCTCCTCTGGGGAAACCGTGGATCAGCCCCTTGCTGGCTACCATTGCACTCGATCTGACAGAGCCCAAGGCTCCAGAAAAGCGGAAAACTCTGTCCGCTATGGAAAGAACAGGATTATCAGCAAGGCTCTCCAGAGAAAACCGAGGGAGGAGATATTCGGCTGCTATTGTCCCTCGCAGAGTGCAGGTGATGTCTGGCCCCAGGAGCTGCGGCAGTCCAGCGCGGAGCTGGGGGAAAGGGAAGTATCCAGGAGGGGCAGATGGTGATCAGCACCATTCAGCTAGGGCGTCTGCTGATTCAATTCATTAACCCACCAGAAACCCCTAAAGAGTCCGGATTGAAGACACAGGCTCCTCTCGCTGTTGCCTGGAGGCTAAAGGCCACCAGACCCGCCAGGCTGGGATTTACCTTGTCAAAGCCCCTGGCTCCTCCATGCAGGCTGTTGGGTCCGTTGTTGAGGGCCAGCTGATACTCCTGCCCGTCCAGACTGAACCTCCCCTTTGCGATCCGGTTGGCAACTCGTCCCACAACGGCCCCGAAGAAGGGGTGCTTCTTGGTGTAACCTGGTCAGAAAAACAGCATGTCATTAAAGGATAGGAGCAGTGGACCACTGCCCGTTGGGACTGCAGCCAGATGGACCTGGAGACCGTGCTCCAGAGCCAGTAGGGTCCCCTTTCCCTGTCCACTCCTGAGCTCAGCTAGTTAAATTCCCTGATTTTTATTATTATTATGTTTTTATAAAGGGATTCAGACCCACCTTCCAAGCTGTCAAAGCCCAGGACAACGTCTGCAAACGCCCCATCCCTGCCTTTCGTCTCCAGGGCAGCGATAATGCACCCAAAGGACAGGATCTCCACTTTCACGCTGTCGGACTTTAGCACAAACTTCTCCACTGTTCCTCCTCCTTCCTCCCGGGGCAGGTGCCCAAACACTTCCCTCGTCACCTCCGTCATTGCTCCCCAGAGTTTGGCCCCTTGGCGGGAGCTGCGGCCCCTCCGGGGGAGACAGCGGTTTAGCAGGAAGCGATAGTGTCCGGGAGCGGAGCAAACAGTTCGGGAGCAGCTGGAGCCAGCGAGATCACATGGGGCCTCCCAGAGCCGCGCAGCGGGGAGGAGTTATGCCAAGCGCCGACTTCCTACCGGATCCTGGCTCGGCTGCTGGCATGCATCGCCATCCCACCTTCTCTCCCCCCACTTTCATTACAGGTCCGCTTTTGGGGCCCTTGCAAGGTACAACGGGACAAAATGCTGCTTGTTTTTTAAATCAGGAATTCGCTAGCCAGGTGTTTTCCTGAGGGCCACATTCATGTGACCCTCGATCATCAAAAACTGCCTTCTTTTGAAATACCAACTTCTCCTGGCTGTCTCAGGCCTCGGCAAGCAAGCTCAGTCTGGGGGAAAACACTAGAAATAATTTGTGTATACATTTTTGGCATCTACTGATAAGACTCGAAAGCATGATGATACAGCTTTACTACAAGCGGATATTGTTATATTTTAAGGAGGCCCATTTTGGGAATTTTTCTCAGGAAGTGATAATTCTAAGAACTCCCAACAACAACAAAATCTAGCATTGATTGCTAAATATTTATTTCCAGTATAGCAATCCCCTTTCGACAAGAGAAAACGCAGATTCCAAGCCAACCCCGAATCAAAACCTCCGACCTAGCTTGGAGTTAAGGTGGTTTTGAAGTCTGCATTTCTTTGGCTGCTAGCGATGGCTTTGTGTTCACAGTATAACATAACTGCTGTGCTCTAAGCATTTCCTGCCTCGCTGTTGCAATTAATGCTCTCTACTCGAAAGCAGCATTGCAAGTAAATATGCTTTTTACTGGGGAGGAGGCAGGAGCCAAGTTGTGCTTGGCATCTAGCCCCACTGGATTTTCTTTTTGGTCATTTCCTATTTCATTCCTGTTTCAGGCCTGAGTCACTGTTGCACTGAGTTTTGCTGATAGGGAGGGTCAAATGCAAGCACTTCTCATTTTTATCTTTCTTCCAAGAAGAAACGCACAGCACCAGGCCCGAACACGCCAGACATTTTCGGCACGTCACGTCCACAACCAGTGAGTGCTCAGAAAAGGTTGCTTCCCATCTCCAAGGCTTTGGTTTCATCTCCCTTTGCCTTTCAGCTCTGCACAGATAGCTGGGCTGTGCATCAGCTCCCTGCTCCATCTTTCCCCTAGCTCTTACCAGCCTTTTGCAACGCGACGAAACCAAGAGCATTAGTGAGGAACGAGGCTTTATGAGCTCTATCGCAGCACCTCACCCTGCAGGTATCATGGAAGCACATGATGAAAGCTTCTTGCCTTGGCTGCAAAAGCAAACTGGGAAGTCAGCCCGTAAGCGAATGGTCCTGCCTTTAAAGCCTCACCCCAAAACTAATAAAAAGGCGTACTGTGAAGAGGCATGGGTTTTTGGAGAGGCAAGCATTTATTGCACTGCCGAGTACTCTCAGAAGATAAACTTATGAGAAAAGTTAGAGGGGAATTCATTTCCCTGGATTCAGCTGCTTGGAAACTCTAGATGTCTGCAGGCAAGTGCCATTTTGCAAGGCAGGAAGGAGGCATCAACACACGCCGGTGCTGTTTTCTTATGGTTACTTTACTGTTATGATTTGAGATGTTTTTCTTTAATCCCAAAGTGACTCTGCTTGAAAGGCTAAGATTAACCAAAGAAAAGGAGTTTTCAAACTCAAATCACAAGCTCGTTGCTTATCAGTGGCATAAAAATGTAGCTTGCCAAAAGATTTGATGTTTCTGACCCAAACTTTCGCACCAGTTTTACATCTTGGAGCCATGAATCATGGCTAGATTTGAAACAATGGAGTAATTGCTCGCTATATGACTTTCCCAAACAGCAAAAGGTCTCACAGAGATCTTGTACAGAGAAGTGGTGCTGCTACAGCTATACGGAAGTTAAAATAGAGGAAGGACAGTCAAGCTGAGCACACCAGGACTGATATCATTACTAACAATATTCACACTCTTTTCTTATTTAGGCAGCACTGTTAGCCACCATTATCTAAATCTACCCCGTGTACAGCAAACTCGCCACCTTTTTGCCAAGCACGGGTTTGCTGAGGCGAATTACACTTCCTTCTGTACCTTTATGGCCTCTAAGGTCTGTCTTAAAGCTGTCAGTGTGCTGACTTACGCAAGGTCTCAGATTAAACCCAGCCAGCCCCTTCTGAAGGTAGACATGCCCGTGGGGGGATATGCAGGCCAGCACCGCGATAACATGCTGGTTTTACTGGACTTGTTCATATGTTCAGAACTCAGCCTTCACTTAAATGCTTTGCTGAATGCGCCAAGTCTGCTGCATCTGACAGACATGTAACTTTATTTTAGATTGCACTAACGGGTGTTTCTCTGAGACACCATCTTTCATCCTATTACAGGTTCCCTTTGTCTGCCTAGTCTAAGATTGGAAGCTTTTTGGGGCAAGAGCTGTTTCTTATTCCCTATTGCACAGTACCTGCTACCACAAGGTCCTTTTATGGTCGGTCTCTAGGCACTTCTGTAGTAACATCAATACACTTCCTTCCTTCCTTTTGTCTTTGATTTCAATCTAGCTGGGATTTTCAACTTGTTCTGCACCCAGAGCAAGACTTTAGGTTTGGGATGATGGGGAAAAAGACATGTCTTAAATAGTTCAGGTCTGTAGAGGAATGTACTGTGTTCACTTCTTACAGGATCAGACTCTGTTCTGAGTTACCAGATCCAAAACCTTCATTTTCAGCGGAGCTGCATCGTGTAGCTGAACAGGAGTGTGCAGTTAACGCCAGTCACCATCCCTGACAGGGGAAATGTCTATTCCTGTCCTGTGGGGAAATCTTGGGACAGTCTTCCTGTGCCAGGTCGCTCCCATCATGACAAAATCTCTTGTTTTTAGGGCACCTGAGCTGTTTGTCTCAGCACTGTGAAGAGGTGCTGCTTTGCAAGGAGAACCCAGCAATGAACAAGATGATATTACGTCAGTGGCATTTTGATTTGAAGCTGACAGAAACACTGCAAAAACTTGAGTTAAGCAACGGCCAATGATTAGAGTCTGCTGTTGCCCAGGAGGCTTGTTTATTTGGCGATTCAGTGACTCAACAGTAATGCACTCAAACACTGCAGTTGGAGGTGGGCTCCATCGGGGCTGGTTACCGTATAGACACAGAAAGGGAGACACATTTTTCAGACTGTCATTTGTTATACCCTGCAGCATTACAAGGCTGTAATTAAATCCCTTTTCTCCGAAAAACTTTGTGTAAGCCTGAGGGGCTGAGCCAACACTGAAGCTGTTCAATCCTGCGGGGAGTTTGCATCTGCAGACAGCACAAAGGGGGAGACGTTTCCCCCATCATTTCATTGTCTGCTTGTTGAATGCATCTTCGTCTCTGCGGGGTGCTTCAGAGCGCACCAGCTTAAAATGGAGCCGGCACTGTTTCGTGCTTCATCTCTTCAGGGGCAAATGAGACTGTGCCATTGATTAGGTTATTTTAAGACCTGGCATGAAACAATTGCTTGTTGTTATTCTGGCAGTCATTTATCAGGAGCCAGTTACACGTTTTCTAAAGCTCTTCAAAAATCACGGCTACCCGAGAACACCCTTAATGCAGCATGTTTCAGATGTGCCTCTGTGTGCAAGTTGTTTGTATCTCAGTAACAGCCAAAGAGCCATTTGGATGTGTTGGTTGCTATAGTAATTACTTTCCTCGGGAGCTAAAATAATAGCTTACAGCTCCTGCAGCTTGCTGCTGTGTAGGCTGCCTTGAACCGGAGACATCTCCATTTTGTTTCGGAGGGGGCTGGGGTGTTTGAGTGCACGCTCTGAGACAGATTTCCCTTTGTACAGCTCATTTTGAATTTAACCTTTTACAGAGGATGTGTTGCAGGTCTAAAAGTGTTGCAGGTTCAAAAATAAAAGCAGCAGAGAGAGCGGTAGGGCAGCCTTGCGGCTGAGGTTTCGGATGGGGGGGGTGAAGAAGATCTGGATTCATTTTCCACTTCTGCTATAGCTGGTAGGAAATGAGACTGGTCATGCTGAGGCCAATTTTCAGTGCTGAGGGCCCTGCGAAGCAACAGGGGGTCTTGCAGGAGCTTCAAAAGCAGCTAAGCAGGTTAAGCAGGAATGTGACAAGGAGGACAGCCCGGTATCACCCAGCATTTTTTCACTGGCGAAGGCACTGGCGTAAATGCTTCATAGACATACAGTATTGGAGAGGCAAGAGAAGGGTCTCGCTGCAGACAAAACAGCCCTTCAGAGCACCCCCAGCAGCTGGCAGATGTTAACTCCCCTGCCACCTGCAATCAATTCTCAAGGCACCGACCATCTCTGGGTGCCATTTTAAATAGCAATGCTGCTGGCTGCAGGCCTTTTGCTTGAAAAAGCAGCATGCAGATGCATTCCCAGGAGAGGGATAAGCCCCACGGTAACATCTCTGTGTGATCGTGAAGGAGCCCCTGAACGGGAAGGTCACCTTCCTGCCTCAAGAAGCAGCAGCAGGGGCATGAATAGCTGCAGCGCAGATCTGCGACTTATCGGGGAGGGCCTAAGTAGGGTCCCAGCACCAGCAGTGAGTACCTGTTTGGTTTTGCAGGAAAAGAGCAGAAAAAGGGGATGAGGACATAGCAAAGGGCTCAGAGAAGGGACTGGAGATGTTAGGATGAAAGGAGGGAGCAAACAAGCGGGGAAAATATTTTGCATCGCAGTGCAAACCCTGCACTGTCCTAGAAAATTCGCTGTCAGATGTGTACACGGCTGCATTGGCAGCTGGCAGGGAGATGCCAAAGGGAGATAAAAGAACTGCATGAAATGCTAACAGGCTGCGAACACAAACAGTTCCTGTTTGAGTAACAGCAACATATAAAGATGCAGGGAGGGAGGATGTTTGGTGAAACCACAGGACAAAACTGGGCCTTCGAATGTGAAGAGTATATGCTTAGAATTCATTGCTAGACTTACAGGCAGCAGATGATAAGACCGTATTTCACACATGTAGACATTCAGATATACACGCACGCACAGATTTAGGCATAGCATACACGCAAGCTTTGTGCCTGTGCAGCTTTGCTGCTGAGGTGTGCTGCTTTACTGACAAGAGCTGGCAAGCCCAGCAGGGAGTTAGACTAGCACTTTTTCCTAGGCAAAGCCCGATAAAGCACCCCTAGACGGGCACGCCCACATGCTTCTGTGTGAGGCTTGTATCTAGTGATACTGGTACCCTCTAAAGCCGGGTGGCTTTTACATGTAGCGATGGCCCTGGAAAGTCAAGGGCGATGCTGACTCTGCAGTGAAACGGGAGTCTGGGAGTGCTCTGACGACGAGACTCACCTGCGGTCTCACGCCACGAGCCTGCCCGCTGGCGTGTGCTCCCCAGAGCCCTGCGGAGGCCAGGGGAGCCCCTGCATGCCTGGCGCACGGGTCATTTGAGCTGAGCTGGCACTGGGCAGGGCGCAGATGTAGGACAGGAAACCCCTGAAGAAACGATACTGCCAACATGCCATTGCAAGGACTCTATTTGTATTTATTTATTTTTTACAATTGGCCAAACTTTTAATTTGCAACAATCCAATTGTGCAGGGGTCAGCTATGAGAACTTCTAAAGTGTTTATTCTGTGCTAAACTTGTGATTCTTCAGTTTCTCTATCTGAGAATCTCCTATGGCCATTATATAAAGCTCTTGGGCTAAGGTTTCTGCTATCGTATCAGAGAATTTGCTGCATTTTTAGCCCTGATGCATTGTGGCGTATCAAGATCTTAAAACTGTCACTGAAGCAGAAATCCCAAGCACTCCCATCAAAACAATATTTAAGATGCAAAATCCTAAAAGAAAGGGGAAAAAAGAGAAGTATTTCTCTGGCAAGAAGCTCTAAAGAACAAAAAGTAAAACTGAGAGGCATGTGAACACAAGATTTTGCAATCAAACCGATGCGTTACCTGATTCTACATATTATCAGCTATCCTTGAAAAATACCACCTGGATAGCAGTTCTGTATTTGCTATAGCCAACCCCTGCAATTACAGCAGAATAACAAAATTTGTTTCTTTTGCCTGAAATGGTGTCAGGTGATTGTGGAAGAATCTTGGCTTTCCTTAAACAGGAAATCTGTAGCCCTCATGGGGAGTTAAAAGCACAATTAAAAACATGATCCAAGTATAATATACAGTCTCAAGTTACCCCAACACAAACAAAATAATTCAGACTGTCCTATTTAACCACAAAAAAAAGATTTTTTTAAAACCATGTTCTGGAGAGAGCAGGTGAGAGCTAATTCATGACATTTGATGCATAGGATGAGCAGTACTGGTCTAAAGACTCATTTATAAGGTTATTTCTGGAAAACTGGATTTCTTTGTATGTTAGTTTTGGAGTAATTTTTTAAATTAATTATTTTATATTTGACATTCCTAATAAGATGCTCAGAACATATGTACTTTAGGAAGCCTTGTTATATTAAAAGCTTGGAGAAAAAAGCACATACAACAGATGCAGCTATGTTAGCAAAAACTCAGGGAAAGCCACAGAAGACTTCCTCTACTGGACAACTAGTTTGTGCTAGATAAGTACTGTTGCTGGCATAATCACAAAATTCTTCTTTTAGTACAGACTAAAATACTCCTCTTTAGTACAGACACCACCATAAGAAGAAAGAAACCTTTGAAAGTTTGCTCATAAATACCTGAAAAATGAGGTCTCTTACGTCACTGTACGGTAGATAGCCTGTCTAAATGTGTGGCTCATCTGGACGATGCATGAATGGTCCTGTGAAGCTGAGTGTGAAAAGAGGAAGTGTGTCACCCAAGAAAGTGTATCAAGGACACCCTAAGGACATGCTTCATCGAGTGCAACTTCCTAGCCAAGTCGCTGGAGCTCTTAGAGTCAGCAGCGAGGCACCACAGACCTTGTCTGTGCAGAGAATTTCCTCAGGCAGAGAGAGCACGCCAGCCGAAGGAGTAGCTGTGGAGCCACTCATGCGGTAAATGGTATTGCAGGTTGTGTAACAGGAGGCCGACTGCATTTAGGCATGTACCACGCATTCACTGAGCTTCATTCCTCCACCCCCACTACAATGTTGTCATCTTTGGCTGCAAGCAGCAGCACCCATTTAATTGACAAAGATTTAGACACTATCAGTTGAGGCAAAGTGAACGTGGGTAAACGTTTTTCTTTTTTTCTTTTTCGTCCTTGCAAAATCAAAGCAATAGAAGCAGTATCTGGGAACTCGCCCCTTCTGTTGCAGTCAAAATCCCTGTGTTAGTGCCCTGCTTGGAGAGCCTGGGAAAGTGAGAACTGTTACACTGTGAGGAAATCGCAAAGGATTTACACCGAGGCTATTGCAGCTAACGAGGTAAAATGACCCAAAATGTCTTGTTTGGCTCTAGCTAGCAGAAAATTTTGTGATGGGTAAAAAGGGGTGGGGATGACATTTTAATCATAGTCAATACCAGTAATCCTCATGTACCACACACAGCATAGTAACACTGGTAAGCAGAACTGCTTTGAACTTAAAACGCACAGAGGATGTACTTGCTCTGCACAGTGCACATTAAACTGCTCTGGGAGCCCAGGCAAGGGTGTCTGCAAGATGTTCGTTGGTGCTCTGGGGATGCAGTGTCTCAGCCCAGTGCCTGGGTGGGGAAACCTCTGCAGTGCACTCTGTCTCACCCTGCAGACATGTCCTCTCTTACCATTTAGTACAGAATCCATCGCCGATTTGCATTCCTGCCACAGCAAGCAAAGTAGTCCTGTGGCGCTGTTCCATCCTGGATGGAAAGACACAAAGGAGACCAAGATTAAAAATAAAGTAACTTGTGGGAAAGCACCTGGCACTCAAACATTCCCTCACTTAGACACTGAGTCTCATGCCCCAAGTGTTCACCATCAAAGGGCAAGATACAAACCACAGAACATCAATTAAAGGTCTATTTTAGAAATGCGTATCCTTTCTGGTAAGTCTGCTTCACAGGAGCTTACCAAATGGTGATTCTTGGGAACAACCCCTGTTCCACAAACTGACCACTGCTCATTTTTGAAAACTGTTGCCTAATATAAATCCAGAATTATGACCCATTCCTTCTTGGCGAATGCAACGCTCATCACCAGAAATGCTTCCAAAATCTCTTGTCTTTAGAGTGGAGCAGCTATTTTAACAGAAAAAGAAAGGACAGTCCTGGTGTCTAGATAATTATGCCCACAGATGACAGCTCAGCTTGTAAGCAAGTGTCAGAGCTGGCTAAAGGCAGGATTTGTGCCCACACAGGGCAGGAATGCTGTCTGCTTTGTCAGTGGGAGAAGCAGGATTGTTTCTGTGCAAGCAGACCCTGGGAGCATTATAACTGCAGGTAGCTGGGGCCTCTTGCCCTGAGCGGCCACATTAGCCTGTGTCTGCGTTTCCTGGGCCTGGCAGCACGGGAGGAGCTGCCTGCGTTTCTCTCAGAAGACCTCATTACGCACGGGGTACGGCAACGGGCATGCAAACAAGCTGCAGGTGCACTTCAAAACCCTTGATTTAATAGGACCAGGTTTGTGTGTAGCAGCTGCAAAACTGAGCCCAGGCATGAGAAAGACAGTTTTCTAGGACAGCAGGCGGCTGTGGCTCCGCTGCTCATTTTACCTACGGTAGAGGCTCAGAGAGCTAAGCTAGCCCTTACCGCCAGGAGAGGGTATGGGATGGCTGCTTTGCGGCACGAATGAGGTACCTCTGTCTGGCACATCTGTTTGGCACTGGAGTCATCTGTCTACTCTGGTCTTGCAAACAGTTCATTAACCTGCAAGCAAAGAGAATAGATTTCAGAACTGCAGTTATTTTATGTAACAGCCCAGAAGAAGCAAAAGCAGCCACGGATGGGGATGTGAAAGTGACCTCACAGCGTCTTGGAGAACTAATGGGTGTCTAATATTTATGCAGAGAAAGGACTTCTCAATCAGAGACAGGAAACACTGACTAGACAGATGTGTTATGCCATTTATCCAAGAAAGAATTCTGGTAACAAACCAAACAATAAAGGTAAAACAAACCAAAAAGCCAACCTCGGGTGGGAGCTGTGTCATTGGGACTTTTGTCTCTGCTGCAACTCCGTTAGTGCAAGGGTCAGAAATCTGTGAGACAAATATAGTGGTTTTAGTTTGCTGTTGTACCGCTGTTGTACACGTGTCTGAACAAGACCACAGAGTGACCCATCAGTTTGCCTTTTTATTGTTTTAACCCAGGAACAATAGATGCATGTCTATGTTACAAGGAAAAATAATTAGATGTATGAAGTGAAAAACATACAGAATAGAAAATGCCAGGATGAAAGTTGTGAATGCAGGCTCACTTGGCCCCCTCCTGCATAACCTGTAGTGATAAAGACTTTAATTCTACAATTACGTATTAATTTTATCATGGGACTTCAGCTGCATTTGGTGCATCGGACAGGCTGTGCCCAGGCAGTGAGCAAGTGCTCACTCTCTTTTCCTCCCACTCACAAAGTGAACCCAGGCCATGCACAATGCACAATCTTCAACTCTTCCGCTGGTAAAAGAATGGTTTGTTTTCTTCTGATTATTTTTCACTACCGTAGGGAAGTGCGTCACTGTCGTGTGAAACGAGCAGGTGTGGTAGTCTTCTTCAGAGGTAGAGAACAGATGCATAAACAGGTTTCAGGCAGATTCATCCTTAATACTTTTCAGGGGACCATTTGAAATGCCTAAGACCTGATTCCACAGATAATGCGATTTTATTTTGCACTGTACATTCAGTTCTGAAACGTAGTTCTGAGCAACTGCTTTAAGTGACTTGCCTATAGGCATGAGGAGAAAGAAGGCAGCTTCATAATTTTTAATTTTTGTGTGCATGCTCACTCTGTATATACAGAGGAGCAGAAGAGCTTATAAACTACGAGATTTTGTGCATCGTGTAGTTGAAGTGACTGAGAGTGTGGGTTGTCCCCTGGCATAGAAGCATTTAAGAATCATGGTTTTCAGCTGCAGTCAAAGGAGTTAAAATCTTGCTTTTTTTTCCAAACAAAAGTAAAGCTTCTCTAACCATCAGACTCCAGAGTCTGATGCTTTAAGAAACAATAAATATCACAGTATCTGTGATCATTTTGAAAGCGCTGGTAAAAGTGCAAGCCTTGGCAATTCTGCTGGGTAAGGCAATATTTTATGTCATTACCGGTCAGGGTGGATTTGACCTGTACCACAGCTGTTTATCAACCTAAGCGCGCACCTCACCTTGAGCTAGGAACTCAAGCCTGTGTTGAACATTTTGAGCAGCCATAGTTTCTCCTGACAATAACTAGTTTGGTGCACGCTCAGTACTTTTATTTTTTAGCTTCAGACATCTTGTGATGGGTACCCAGATTTAGGGGTCTATAAACTGATGGTGGACTGAAAAGAGAGAACACTGCAAGCAGCAGCAACTGCTGTCCAGCGTAGGGGACAGTATGAATAAACCCAAATCAAAATAAGCAAAAACAAGAACGAAGAAAAACTTTCCAGCCTATGGCTCAGTCTAGTCTGTCCAGGTATCATGGTGTTCTTACCTCCCCTCTGTTGCCCAGTGGTAACTTCCAGGGGGAATAGTTACTCCAGACCACTAATTTCTTAAGCTGTTATGACTAAATCCCCCCAAAAGGGAACAAAAGCCTGCATATTCACGCAATAGCTGTAGATAATGAACACCACTGCTAATCTTCCCTTACATGGCTACATGGCAGACCTTACACTCAACATGCATGCTATGTGCTTGTCTTTCAGTGATGTAACTCAGCGGCTCCACTGACTCTCAGTGAGCTCCTGAGTTTTTGGCAAAGCAGATGAGTTGAAATGATTAAAGCGGAGAAAGGCACGCTACTCAGAGCTGTTGGAAGGGAGGCCTTAAGCCTTGAACATGCAAACTCCCGCAGTGCAAATTTTCCCAGAAGCTGTCACCCACCCTTCTAAGTCAAGACCCCATCCTTCAGGCATTACTTGGTCAAAACAGCCAACTTCTGCCTGAGCAAGAAGAATTGCAGAATAAAAACACTCAGTAGGGGAGCCTCCCTTGCCATCCACAGCAATTTACACTTACATGAATGACCAAGACATGTTTACCAGGAGGACTCACCCCTAACTTTGCACAAAAACATGTGACTGCTAAAGGACTGGTTTCAGCTCATATTCGAAAGTGATACACAGACAATTCTTGGGTATCACCTACTTGTCAACATCTCACTATTAATGTCATCACTACTGCATGCTAATTATTTTCACTTTCGACCAAATGAACAAAATTCTTTTCCCATTTTTCTTCTGGCTGTTACTTGCATTCCTGTGGTACCTTGGTGCACTGTTCTTAGCACTGAAAGTGTAATATGTAAGCATGGCAAGAAACATTCCTTGCTACATTGAGCTAATAGCTTAATGTAATATAAATTACAGTAAGGGATTTAAGAAACACAAGGCAGCATGGGAACAGTAGAGGAGAGGGAACTGTACTGGTAACAACATGCGCTCCCATAACTGCGTATAATTAGGCAGTTTAAACTCCTGCAGAGTTTGGGGATTTTTTTCTTCTTTATGTAATTACATGGCTGCACTTGCAGTGTTAAGTAAGTAGTATTAATTGCCTTTCTTACTGGAGGGTAGTGGACTGAAACCATAACTTTTGTTCATCAGCTCTGGGTAATAAAAACTGTATGAAAAGAACTACTTGGGGCAATATTAGCGCCTTTCAGTGCTCTCTCTTTCAGGCAAAAGAAACAGGTCTGACAAGCAACATAACAGTGAAATCCTTCTGCTGAGTCAGATGCTCTGTTTCAAACTTACATAACTGGGATATATTTCCATATTCCCTCCCACCTTTCGTATGTATGAAGTACAAACAGAAAGAGTGACTGTTCCAAGTCTGCTCACAAGGAACAAGACAGTAGCTTAGTACAGAAGCCTCAATCTTCCCACTTGAATATGAGGAAATATCTTAAAATCTTCACTGTGGAGTAATTAAATACCACATTAGTCAGCAGAGCAGGGTCTGTTAATAAATGGCACTGGAGTCCATATGCTGCACAGAAGCATGCTGAAACTTTTCTGTTTCTTTCTTGTGGTAGCCGGAATACTCGGTAAAAATGAATTTGGTCAAACAGTAAGTCATTTTTTCACTTTCAGAAAAACAACTATAAGTGCATGTTGGGGGAAAGAAAAACCTAATTGCTGCAACATTTCAATTCCATTTTTCTGGCTATAACTCTGGTACGTTCTGTGATTTCTCAGGATGTTATTTTTTGTGATTGTAAGGTGTGAATGTCTGCTAACATCCCACAGCTCTAGCACACATAACTAATTTACTAGAAACTTCATATGGCAAGTAAGCATTTATGTCCACAGCAGAAATGTCTGTAGAATAACATATGCTGTGTATTTATAAAGAAGTGCCAAGAAAAGTAAGTTTAATGTCATCGCATAAGCCATGTTCCTCATTGACTGCCTGAACCTAGAACAGAGAGATGTAGAGTTTCAGCTATGTGGGCTGAATATTCTCAAAGATATAATGAATTTTTGTTAAAAGTGAAAAATAGGCACAAATAAAGGAAATACTGAGAGAAAAACATAAGAAAGAAAAACAACAGAGAAAATAAGAAGGTAAGAAACACAGCAAATTAAATCAGATGTATGTGTTTGTAGATAAGTCTGTATGTATATACTTACAACATTTATTTGTTTACATGCACATCGTTAATAAAAACACCAACTCCGCTTGTCAAAGTTTATACAGGTCTATGAACTTCCTTTTAGCGATGAGAAAATGTTTGGCAAATAAAATCTTTACCAAAAAATACATGTGTGTTCATTCTGAAACAAGAATTTGAGTCAAGTTGTTTCTTCTGAAAAAAAAAACAAATGATTAATTAGAACCTACGTTCATAAAACTGCCAAAGACTTAGTGCTGCCTACGCTGTACGTTGGCTTCAGCATTCACCAAACTCATATCCCTGAACTGTAGATGAACAGTGAGCATATCCAGACCGAGGGTGCCAGTCTCCTGGCAGAATAACACAACTACCAGGTTACAAGGTGGGTTCAGTTTTTGCTTCTGGAGTTATTTTACTGTGTGTGGACTAATTCACTGAGAAAAAGAGAGAGAAACTCTTCAAACTGATGTTCAGGACGCTCTGCAAACTGGACCCCTGGCAGATATTCTGCAAGTGAATGCTGAATCATGTATGCAAACCAGAGCAGCTCCAACAGTTCAAAAGCTCCCAGCTATGGATTATCCTTTAGCCTTATGTCTCAAGCTTTGGGGCTAAGGTGTTATGAAACAGCTGCAAGTGAAATAGAAGGCTACTGTGTATTTTTACCTTAAATGCAATTAAAAATACAAATAGCTTATTGAAGCGATGAACTGCCCAAAAGTCTGATGATTAGAACAGCTACCTGAGCGATACAGCTTCAAATCACATCAGGCAGAGAAGGAAACGGAGCGTGGGCCTCCCGCTTCTTGGATGAGTGCCTTTACCAGTGGGTTCCAGGATAACAGAAAATGTTTAAGCAGCAAACCATTTGCTTTCCTTTCTAGCTTACAAGCACCATTTCACGTCGAACATGTTTTGTTTGATACAAGAGTAAGGTTTGGGTTTCCCCCCCCCGCCTCACTGAAACAAGAATGTAAGGAAAGAATAACATTTATTTTGGCTGTCTTCTGAATTACTTCCCTCTCTCTTATTTGGCTGTGAAAAATCAATTACTTGCACAACCCTATTCCCACTCCCCGTTGACCTACTTTCAGCAGGGCTGCACTCTGCATCCACCTGGGTTTGGCAGCCGTAAGGGCACAATCTAACGCGGCCAGAAAGCACCGTCAGCCCCACGTCGAGCGCAGAGAGCTTTCCTTCTGCGTCCCTGTCCCTACGGAAGATGGGCACTATAGACAAGCTTCAAGCGAAAAGCCACCATCGCCAGCACGCAGGTGAAGGACGCCTGAGCGGGCTCAGCGGCAGTTTACGCTGCCTGCAGGAGACGGATCCGTAGGCAGCGCAGGGCAGTCTTGGGGCAAGCGTTGGCACCAAGGAAAAGGCGATGGCAGTAGCAGAGCCGAGGGGGACGGAGCCAGCCATCCAAGCTGCTACCCACGCTCACAGAGCGTGCTGTGCCGGGTGTTTGGTGCAGTATTGTTTCTCACCTATAAGATGATCACAGAACCACGTTAGCCCACGTGAACCAGCACCCGAGCTTGTTTTTCGTGGGCTGGGGAGAGGGGGGTGAGCGCTAGGTGTGAAGCTAACAGATCTGTGCGAGAAGCGGTTCGGAAGCTGTCGCCGTTCCCGTCTCGCCGCTCCCTGGGGGCTCTGTGGCGGCCGTGGTTAACCCGCGGGCTGCAGCTCGCCGCTGTCCCTGAGGAAGGGCCCGAGAGCCGCGGCCAGGCCGGCGCCCCGGCCTTTGGGCGAGGGCAGCAGACAAAGGCGCTCGGGGCGAGGGCGGCGCGAGGCGCTGCCCCCGCGGAGGGCCGTTGGGGCCGGGACCGTTGGCGCCGGGGGGGGGGTGTGTGACCGTTGGAGCGGGCGCGCGCCGCCGGCCGTTGGGCTGCGCGGCCGCCTCGCGACGCCCCCAGGTGCGCGCGAGCGCGCAGCCCCCCCCGCGCCGCGCCGCGCGCCTTCCACTTTCCCCAGCCCGCAGACATCAAAGAGCGAGGGAGGAGGGAGCGGGGCGGCGCCGCGGGAGCCTGGCGGGGCCGTGACGGGCATTCCCTCCCGGCCAATCGCAGCGGCCGCGGCGCCCGACGGGCGTGCCGGCTCGCCAATAGCCAGGCGCCGCTCGCCCCTCCCCGTCCGCGAGCCAATCGCGGCGCCAGGCGCCGGCGGGGGGGCGGGATCCATTCCCGGTGCGGGGAGGGTGGGGGGGTGTGTGTGTGTGGTAGGGGGAACGGAGCGCAGAGCATCCCTAGCGCTCGCCGCCGCCGCCGGGCTCGGTCCCCGCTCTCCCTCCCCCCCGTGTCCTCGGCGTTGTGCGCGCGCCCCTCCCCCTCCCGTCCCCTTCCCGCCCGCGGCAATGTCGTCGCCGTCGTCCGGGGAGCGGTACGAGGAGGAGGAGGAGGAGGACGGCGCCTACGAGAGCCAGGCCAAGCGGCTGAAGCCCAGCGCCGCCGCCGAGGAGGGCGAGATCGAGTACAGCGGCGCGGAGGACAGCGAGAGCCGGCGGGAGAAAGCGGCCCCGCCGCGCGGCGGCGGCTTCGCGGGCGGGGTGAGGGACGCGGCGGCCGTTGGGGCGGGGTGGGGGGGCGCGCTCCCTCAGGAGGCCGGCGGCGGTTGGGGGGGGGGGAGGGAGGGAGGGGGCGTGCGAGCCGCCGCCCCGCCCCCTCGCCGGGCGAGGCCCGTGACCGAGCCCGCTTCACACGGCGGGGCCGGCCCTCGCTGCCCGGCGGCGGGATGCGGGCTTCCCGCGGGACGGGGAGCCCCCGGCCGTGCGGCCTGCTCGGGGTGGAGCCCGCCGGCCCTTTCCCCCGGGCAGAGCGGCGCTTCCGGTGGGGGTTGCGCTTCTTCCCTCTCCGTGGTCGTGGGGCAGGAAAGGTGGCGGCGGGGTGGGAGGGGAGCCGGGGCGATTCCCGTCCTCCTGCCCGTGGCGGCTTATTTCTCACCCTCGCTGCCGGAGGAAAGGGCTAAGCTCAGCGGTAGCCTGCTAGCTGTACGCGGTGTGGGTTTCGCGGTCCGGAGATCGTCTCTGTTTCGTGGGCAGCTTGTTGCCGTTTGGGATATTGCCATCGCAAGTTTTGCGCTTACCCTGTTGCTGGGTGTAACTATAGAAACGTGGAGCGGGGGAAGAAAGCGAGGCGCAGGGTTTCTCTCATCCTTCTGTTTTACCTTTCTGTCTGGCAGCATATCAGAAAGGCTCACCATAAATGACTGTCTCCGTTTTAAATTCACTTATTCTCCTACTCTCCCCCACCCCAAACAATGTCCCCGAGTAAGTTTGGTTCGCTGGTTTTTGCAGCATACCTCTTATTCTTTACGACTTTGTAACCAAGTATCAAGAAAGTCCTTGACCTATAATGTGCGGTAACAATCCTTTTGTGCCTACCTTGTAGTTTCTTAGCTAACTAATTATCCTGGTAGTTGTAACCATTTTTCTTCTTGTTGGCACTTTTTTTTCTGCTTGAGAAAGACATGATTGAGAAAACATTGATTTAATGGGAGACCTTGAAATTTAAAGTACCTCTATTTTGTTAATTGCTAAAATGGACTTGCTTAAGACCAGAGTGAAATAATGATAGCAACTCTTGCTGTTATCATCTCTCCAAGAATTAAACTTCTTGATGGAGAGAAGGTATCTACTGAATTGACTAGAAAAGTTCCTTGATAAACTGCAGCAAAGTTACATCATTGGTGAGAACTATTTTTAAATCTGTAATTTTCTTATGACAAAGCATTGGCTCTGTGCAGTCGAGGATTAGCAGTGCGTTCTGTCTTAGAGGCCAGTTCTAAATCAAATCCATATGCTTGCTTAAATTATCTTGAACTTAGGAGAACTGGACATCATGTAATGTTTCAAGTAGGAACAAGATACTGATCTACCAATTTGCCTTTCCTCTTTTCTGCAGCGTTCTAGAAAATCAGCCAGTTCTTACCGTTTTTGTTGTTGTTGGGGTATTTTTCTCTTTGTTTTTTCTTTTTCTGCCTACGTTTTGGGTTCTGGCTATGGCTCTGATTGTCTGCGAGTTGACCTCAGCGTATCGGTTCATCCCAAGGCACACTATCCCTTTAGGTAAAGAGAATACCGAGAATGTCTGTAACTTCACAGTTGAGATTTCAAGAGTGACATGTGCTGAGCCTCATGAGCTGAAGAAAGTGAAACAAATGTGTAGCGAGTCTAGAACAGGAGGAGTTTTACCCAGCCTGCTGTCTCAGTTGCAGCGTGCCACAAGGAGTGAGATCAGAGCGCGGTTGCTGTACCTGACTCTCCTAATACTCTGTGATGGCTTGTTGGTAAAGCTATACTGGCAACTCAGCTATCAGAGAGGCAGCAATTATCTTGATAATAGGGATCAAACTAGTTTCTTAAGAATAAGCTGTAACATGAAGAGGGTATATGGAAAAAGAGTGGCTGAGGACTTCTGTTAGTTTTTCTGGGACTTGTAATAGCAAAATTATTCATTAGAGTTAATTCATGTGGATTTTAGTTTTTCCTCTGATTAAAAAATTATTTGTGCAGAATTTCTGTTGTCTCTTTCTTCTTCTAATATGTATATTCTTCCCCTCTTCCCCACAGGGACGTTCTTAGCATGCAACAGTTATATCTCTGGTGCAGGTATAAGGCATATAAGATGCGGCCAGACTAAGACAGGGGGAAGAAGTGTATGTTGGGTTGCTGAGAAGAGAGCAGAAAAAGAGAGTAAGTGAAGGTGAAGCAGGAGGAACTATAGGGAGTGGGAATTACAAGAGAGAAGTGGGAAAACGGATGACCAGGGTAGTAAGAGGGATAGGAGTCTGCCAGCCGCATGTTCTTTCTCTCCTAGCATGTGTCCTCCAATACTGGTAAACTGTCTGCCCATAAGGATTGTATGCTCTCTTTGTGTAAAAGCTGTTTTGTGGTATGACCCTTCTGTCCTAGTGGGTCAGGGGAGTCTCCCTGCTGGGCTATATTTATTGTCCTAGTGTTTTCTCATTCCTCTGGGATTGTTTCAGTGGGTTGAATGAGCCCTTCATGCCTCTGAGCTTGTTGTTTTTGCAAATGGATGCCTAGAAACCTTTCCCTCTGTGTAAGGCCCAGGTGGAAAAAAATATTTCATATTTCTCTTCTGTTGCTTCCAGCTGGTATGGACGCTCCTCACAGCCCACAGATATTCCCACCTCCCCATCTGAAGGACGAGGAACTTGGATAGCCAAGAACAGGCCAGAACGTGCACCAGGGGAAGAGTAGGAAGAGGTCTTGCAGCAATATTCTATGGAGCAGAAACAAGATTTAGGATAAGTGACCCTTACAGAGGCAGTGCTGGGGCACATTGAAGCCTAGGTAGGGGAGTTAGAATTGGGATGTAGCAAAGGGTCAAAACAGTGGGAGAAAGGGAAGGATGTCCAAGAGCTGTACTGGAGGGTGTCTGGGAAGCCTTTGGCTCCATTCCCTCTCCCACACTTAAGTTTCTGTTTCATTGATTAATCAGTACTTACACAACCCATATTTTCTGTAGCATCCGAGTGCCTCACGCTCTCACATATCTATTCTTAAGTATTTCTAACAAGTAAGGAAGGGCTAATATTCGTGTTCTTACAGTTAGGGAGGTGAGACATGGACTCTAAAGAGACAGACATAAAAACAAGTTCCCGCAAGTAAGATAAGGATGTTTGCTTGCAACGTCTCAGCTACTCTGCTGTAACTTCCGATGTACAGCATTTTTGCTCTGTGGTGAATGGAAAGTAGCTCACCTCTCAAGTAAATTACCTCATGTCTATCGCAGGCAGCTGCAGTAGCAGGATCTAGATGTCAGAGATTTCGGATCTTAGCCTATTTCGTAGTAACGTCTTCACAGATCCATTTCTTAAGTACATTCTAGAAATCTGTTACGGAGCCATCTTCTAAGTGTAAAGCATCCTCCGTCAAAAAAAGTGACCATTGGCTTCAGACCAATGTCAGACCAGTTTCCTTTTTCTCTTCCAGCTCTTTCAGGTTGAATCTCCTGCTGATACTTGATTCCCCCCCACGACACAGGATACTCAAATTGTGCTGAGCAGAGAGGGTAAAGACGAATCTGAGCTAGCAAAGGGGCCTGACTGCAGGTGTTACTTTCTGTAGCAGCTGTAATTGTTGAAAGGGACACAATGGTAGAGTGCTGGCAAGATGTATATATACAATAAGGGGAACTGAATACCGCAAAACCCCACATTTAAACCAAAATTAAGATTACCAGATAGCCTTCCAGAATATGAGGTGTGCCTAAAGTTAACCCCCCCACACCCCCAAAAGCAAACCTAAATCCCAGGATATATAAAGCTGTTGTATATTCCTCTACTGCCATGGAACATTAACTTTGTCTTTGTTTGGTTAGTCTGAGACGCTGTCTTTGCTTACTTCACTGTGTACTAGAAATTACTGTTGTCGCTCCAAGACTACAGAAAGCCCAGGTGGCAAGGAGGGAAGTGCCCTCTGCACCTCGGCAGGCAAGAGACTTCTGAATTGCTGAAATCAGGCAGGTGTGGCTGGCAGAGGTGAAGTATGGTGGGCAAACCGCTTTAACTAATGCCATCATCATGTGGTACATCCAGCAGTTGAAGAATGTGCAGGAAATGCAGCCTGCCTTCTTATTGCAACCTCTCCTCCTCTATTGGACCATCCCCAGTGGACAGAGCTAAGATTACTGGGAATGTGGTGTTTAAGCTTGCTCTTTCTGGTTTCTCAAGTGGTAATTTTGGCTACCCTTGACATCCTGTAGGGCAGCTGGGCGCAGTCTAGCCCGTAGTTAGGCATTAATGAAGATTTAGGCACTGAAATAAGAAATAAGCAACATTTTGGGGCTTTCCCTCCTAGTTCTGTTGTATTTATTTAAAAAAAAAAAGAGAGGATTTGAGAGATGCAGTGAGAGGAAAAAGTTGTGAGTAAGAAAACCTGAAGGCTGAGAAATAATATGATGGTATATTTAGGTATCTAGAGGGGAGAGTATGAAGGAAGAGTGCAATCTATTTGCAGTAAGGAGGAAAGAGAGATGAAGGACATAAGTAAAGCAAACAGTGAAGGAGCAGATGGTCCAAAAAGGTAACAAACTAGTAGAACTGGGGTGAATATAGTGAATAGAAGGCATCTGAAGAAAGTATAAAGAACAGATTTGTGCGTGGAAAAAACTGGCGAAAAATTCTCTGATCTGAAATTGGTAGGCAAGAGAGACGTAATTCTAGAACTCTTCACGACTTTTTTTTCTTTTCAGAATAGCAAATCAGAATTTGTTAGCAAGAAACCGGTGCAATATTTAAAATGTTGCCTAGAACTATGTAGGTCAGCAAAGAATGAATACTAAAATTCTACAGCTGTTCTTTGAAGCTGCTTTTATTTTAGTCTTTTATATGTGAAATAACTTCATTGTGGTTCACGTGTTTGGTCATGTCAACACTTTCCTCCATGCTTCAGTTCTCTGAAGAAGCTTGACCTCAATATGTTATGTATTTTTATGTTGCTAGCCTCTTTCTTGAGGGGAACCTTTCCTGTCCCTCTATTACTGGTCTTGAGCGCTTAGAAGGAAGTCTGTTTTCCATTACCTGTTTAAGAATTGCATTTTCTGCCCAGCTGATGATTCTTCAAGAAATTGTTACTGAGCTTTCAAAGGCCCCTAAGTCATACTTATCGATGAGCACAGACAGTAGCGTTAGCTAGTCTGTTCTGCTGGCTTTGGCAGAGGGAAAGTGTCATGCTGGAGTTTTAAGTGGGATTTCTCTGCCATCCTGAGAGATGGAATTAGTGAGAGACCTCTTTGTAAACAGAGAAATGTTGGTGGTGTTTAATCTGTAGGTGAACTTCTAAACTGCTTGGAGATTAAGTCAGTGTGCTATATGATAAGTGTTTTGATTTATCCTTTATCTGTGCGCCAGCTGTAGAACAAATGTAGTTTTCAAAATACAGCAGCTGTGAGATCTTGGTCAAAATCCTGTATCTTTCATCTGTGGAAAGAAATAATGACAGCGTTTGGATGAGCTGTATCCGGTCTGACCTTAGCTGTGAATATGCTCTGCCTTGACAGATATGCTTGCTTTTTCATGTGGTCTGGTGGTTTTATTTCTCCTCCTTTTAGAGGAGATCAAGGATGCTTCTAGATTTGCTTGATACTGCTGGTAGCTGCAAAGCTTGTTTGACTATACATGTGCCCTTGGTGTGTTTTTGGGGTTTTTTTGGTGCTAAAAAATATTTGCCTGTGGAACATGTTCATGTCTCACCAACGTGCTCTGTAAATGTTAGTTTGTGGCTTCCTGGCTCAGAACTGGCTTATACTTAGTTTTGTTCTGCTGTTTGCTGTTTCTGGTTAGGAACTATTTTGAGTAAGGCATAGAGGACCTCTAATTTGGCCAGTTGTACCATCACTAGTTTTATCTGTATAAATTAGTTTCTGAAATGATATGGCTTAGCAATACAGAAATATTATGTAGGCAAGCCCTTAATTTCATGACAAATCACTGAGATTTCTTCTCACACAGTTCTTCACTCCGCACTTCTCAAGCTCATCCATAAGTTACTACAACAGCATCAGTGTCACTATGATTTTTGATTCTTGCTAAATCTCCTACTAGAACTAAAGGATGCTTTCCTTATGGTATTAGGAAGAAATTTGGCTTCAGAATGATTTGGCTGACTAGTCAAATGTTGTCTTAACTACAGAAGACAGCAAAATCTGTGTTGGTTGATGGTTCTGAGAATATTTCCAGGCAGAAGTAGTGTAGATACCTGTATATGTGCATTTAACTCATGTATTACGGATTCAAAGATGGATGTATAAAGCATGTGTTTTGTTTTGCTTTTAAGAGAGTGAGTTTGTACTGCTACTGGAAAGCTTCATCTCTTAAGCAGGCAAACTAAAGGTTTGAAATGCATATTGCACTCTTCTGAAAATCTAAACATTTCTTATTCTCAGAAGACCTAAAAATAAATACAAAGGAAAATATATGACAAAGAAGCACAAACTGGAGATAGAACAAGAAGACTGAACTGGGAAAGGGAGGGAGAGAGAAATAATGTTCCTTTGTGATCCATTCTCTGAGAAGCTTGACTTCTCATATGTGGAGTAGATCAGAGGGTAATAATTAGGGAAGGCAGCTTTTTGTATTGAGTCTTTGTTTCGGTGGGGAAAAACATTGCTTATTTTTGCCATTTGATATAGAGATAAACGTGTTTAAGTGAGGTTTCTTGAATGCATTAAAGGAAAAAAGAAGAAAAAGGAAACGCATACTCCGAATATGAACCAGAACCTTAATATAGTAACAAGTATGCAGAGCAATGAATATTTGATTTAATAACTTCTGATTGTTCAGTAGACTGTAAATAAAGTGGAGGTGCCTGATATCTTAATATCTTGGAGTACAAGACTTTGCAGGAAAAAATGGTTACTGTTGTAGTGTTCTGAAGGTTTCCGTAGGCGCTGCTTTCAGCTTTGAGAAGTGTGTACACAAGTAAAGAACAGATAAGTTGAAAATAGAAATCTCTGTTTGTTCTTTCTGCAGTTGCCTAAGTGTCTGCAGCTCAAAGTATTAACCTTTTATGACTAATCTGTCTACAGCTACCGCTGTAGACCTCAGCTAGTTAATTCAGGGTATAGGGTATCTTATGCAAATATCATTGTTGGTCTTTTCCCACAGTTGTCACTACTTTTATTCAAAGAACGTGTGTTGCCACTTACAATGCTCTTGTGGTGCAAAGGAGTAAAATGTAAACTAAGCTTAAAAAATTAAACGGCAGGTTATTTTGAAGTCCACAGAAATCAGAAGTACTGACTTAAGGTTCAAATAGAATACACAAATCCCTGATTTAAAGAAAAAATACATAATTTGGGGGGAGAGCTGTATATGGAACATAGGAGTTAAACGCACATCCAGGTTGTCCATCTGTAGTTATCTGGAACTTGTGGTCAGTTTCTTTGAATTTGTAGCTTAAAAAGATGACAGGAAGGAGAGAGATGTCTGTAGCGGTAGTAATCATCATGGCTATTTAATTACTTGAGCTGAAAGCTCCTTGTGTTGAAGATGAGAATATCTGTCTCGTTACAGAAGAAGCTATGCTTTTTTTTTTTCCCCCTCACCAAAAAAAAGGGGCAAAAATCAACAAGACTTGATCCGTTAGATCAAACACATTGATGTAGTTGCTGAATTTGAATACATAAACTTTGCACTGCAGTCAGCTGCTTTAAACTTGGGCTCTGTTATTTGCAGCATATTTAGTGTGGCCTTTATTATGTTTAATCATTCCTTGTTTTTCTTTTATTGTTGCTTTACATTTTTATTGTGTTTTTCCCCTTGTCTTAAAACAATTAAGGTACATTTCAGCCCTACTTCAGGCTTTGCATGAAAAGATGAACTGATTGCAGCCTGAACTGTGCAGTTGTACAAAACCAAGTCTGTCTTAAGTTCCTACAGCGCCAGCTCTAAAAATGTCCATGGTGGGAATTGTGAGTACTAGTTTACCATGTAGATGGTAAGATGTTAGTTGATGTTAGTCAAGCTGTTGATGTTAGCCTACCATGGGGTGACAAAAAAAGAGAGAACGTGTCCGTATGTACAGAAATTGGGAGGGTTTTTAAAAACGTCTATTAAGAGTGTTGAGAATTAGAAAGGAGTATTGATTTTCTTACTTCAGGTTTAGGACTTGATTGATATTTTCTTGTAGTCTGTGGGGCTCAGCTCTGCCTTCATTAGGAAAATAATCAATATTGATTCACTTTACTGATAACGTGTGTTGTTCACACCCCCTCCCCTTTTTTTTAATCCTTTTCTGTTTTGAAGGGATAAGGTAGAAGACTGCCTGCAATTGAATCGAGTGTGAGAATAGGCTTTATTTTACATTGCAATAGTCTTGCCTGGGCAAACTTTGCAGATTTAATTATGAGTAGATTTCAGCAACTGAACTTGGCAATCTGTTTGGAAAGTAAAGCTAAATTATATAAAATATGTTTGGATTGTTTGTCTGGGTGGCCACTTCTGGACCCAATTTACTGTCTGTCAAATACTTAATTTTAGTTAATGATAGCTGTGCTCCTTACTCTATATTGATTTTTAAATTTCATTTTTGCTGCTGCTAGGATGCAGGGGGAAGTCATCACAAAGTCTCTGTTTCACCTGTTGTTCATGTCCGAGGACTTTGTGAATCAGTTGTGGAAGCAGATCTTGTGGAAGCTCTGGAAAAGTTCGGAACCATATGGTATGTGAACGAGTATAAGGTCATGTCTCTGGACTAGTTGGAAAGCATCATGCAAAAGTTTTTTGGACTTGAAATGGCTATCGCAATATATTTAAAATTCAGAATTTAGTTACTAATAAAGCATAAATATCTTCTAACTGTGTAAAGATACTCTTTTTCTATGTATGTCAAGTTTGAACAAGCAGAATTACACTTTCTCTGTGCCCTGGAATCTGCCATTAGACTTCAGTGGCACAGCTACTCTTGGAATTAAGTATAAACTGCAAAACAATACAAAGGTGGTTGTCTTGATATAAGTGAATACACAAAGGATAGGGATGTGCCAGAGCAGATGCTGCTTTCTCCTCCTGTTTTGTACAAGAGGAGTGCTTATGATATGGTAGGACCTGCAGAATGAGATGGTTATCCAAAGAAAGCCCCTTCGGTGGTCACATCAAAGTGCATAAACTTAAATATTTAATGTGATTATATAGAATAAAGATTCCTCATCTATAAGCAAAGTGGTAAATGTGGGTTAGTAGAACCAGTTTATCCTGAGCTTTGAGGGCTTCATTTTGGAAACACGCAGTTCTTCCCAATTAAATGCTTAATTGAACTTACAGGATTTTTGTAAATAGTACTAGAATGTAGGGTCTTCCACAGAAGTAGACAGTTATGCAGTATGTAGGAAACTGTAGCCATCCCTCTCGGGGGGATGAGGTGAAATTAATGTGGTAAAAAATATTTCGACAATCATATTTTTAACTGCCTTAATATTCAAATAACTGAATTATACTTGTACCAGTACCTTAAAAATAAGTTTTTTAAAAAAAAGAAGCACAGGCTTGTTCAGGAATACAAGTAGGTATATCTTAGCCTGAGAGATTCACTTTTCCAAAACTTAAGCCAGCTGAAAAAGCATCCTGAGTTTGTCTGTATCTTATTTCAGGTAACTAGAATACTTCTGTTTATTTACTCTAATGTAGTTTTGTGCCAGCAAAACAGTATTTAAAAATTTTTATCAACAAGAGTGTTTAGTACAATATATCAACTTTGATTTTTTTAAATAATTTGCATTCATTTTGATCCTTTACCTCATAAATGCCTTTGGCAAGTTTCATTTTCTATATTAAAATTGTAGCTCTAACAAGTTAGTAAGTGATTAGCTAGATGTATTGGTTGAGTGCTCTTACATATTAAACTTTTTCAGAAAAACAACTGCTCATTCCTTATTTTTCTTATCGATAAAATTCCTTAATCGTTTTGTGCAGATACTTCAGAACTATATGACTAGGTCTGGGAAATGGGAGTGGGGAGACCTAGCTTCCTTTCATGTTTTCATTTGGAATTGTTTAGAAAAACAGTATTCATGTATGACAGTTACAGGTTTTCAGAATTGTTTTGAGCAAGCATAAGGGAGAATTTACTGTAATGTTTCTCTTACCAGCTATGTCATGATGATGCCATTTAAGCGCCAGGCTCTGGTGGAGTTTGAAAATGTAGAAAGTGCCAAGAAATGTGTAACATTTGCAGCAGACGAACCTGTATACATTGCTGGACAGCAAGCCTTTTTCAACTATTCAACAAGCAAAAGGATTACTCGGCCAGGGAACACTGATGACCCATCTGGTGGAAACAAAGTTCTCCTGTTGTCAATTCAGAATCCTCTCTACCCAATCACAGTGGTATGTTTCTCTTAATATTAAAAAAGGATGAGGGGGGACAATCTCTTTTTATATTACTTCTATTGTGTACTGTTTGTTAAAATTGTATACTGCTTGTCTCAGTCAAAAATTCAGTTACCTACTGTTACCTCATGTAAGTATCATGCAAGTTCTGGGGAAGAAAAAGCTTTTTCAAGATGAGTCTATCCTGTTGCACAGATTTTGCAATACATTTGAAGACTTCAGTGGTCAGGATTTTGAAATATTCTAAGTTGCTACATACTGCTGCAGTATTTCCAAATGTGTTGCCATAATAGGAATGTCATTGAGCTTTCAGGCCCTGAGGAATAACTTCAGTTTGGAAAAATGACTTGGCATTTGCTATAATAAGAAGGGTTATTTTATTATTGTCCTTTGTTCTTAAATATCTCCTTTGTGGAATGCTGAAACCTTGATTTGTGTTGATGATTAAATCCAGTTTGATGGAACCTTCCTCTCTTACTTTGGGCTGATACTTCTTAGTTTTCAGTATTTTTAGTCATGCCATATATACAGTTGCATCCTAATTTATTGACATCTGTTTATGGCACAGATGCTTTTTTGTTGTTTTTTAATGATACGGATATTTTTGCTAGTATTTAAGAACGTGTATTTTCTCATGTGTTGGAATGTCTGCTTATATTTTTCATAGAGGTTTACAGTATACACCATTAAATTGCACAGGAGTATTTCAGAAAAAAGTAAATTCATTATCTTTAACATTGTTGTATTGTGATATAAGCATAACTTAGAGAAAGGTGTGAATATAAGGCAGTTTGGATGAATCCAAGTGTTTGGTTTGTGTGGAACCATGTAACTTAATGTAAGCGTTAAGTTCTGTTTTATGTGCCTGTTTTACGTTAGCAAATTGACTGAAGCTTAGTATTCCTGGTATTACTTAATTTGACAAGCAATGCATTCTGTATCATGCTTTTTGCATCACTGTTTTGTGAACATGGATAGGTTTTCTCCTGTTGATTTATTAGTGGGTGGTGAATTTTCTTTATCTGTTTTCTTTATAGAAAAGCATGGCAAGTATGTGAGTTGCTTTTTCACCAGTGTTTTAAAATACACATGCTTTGAACTGGGTAAACAAATCCCATTAACTAAGTTAAAATACTCTTTGCATGAGACTATAATTTGAATTTTGAAAAGTGAGTTTCGCTTAGCAGTATTCATGCATTTTTTTTTAAATTTGCTTTGTAAAATCAACTGAGCTGTGCCAGCATGCCTGCAGAAGACTCTAGTATCCAAAGCATTGTTCTGGGCTAGGAAAGGTTCACAGGAAAGCTGAGGGTGCCGCTTCTAGCGGAGAGTTAACTTTTTCTTTTAATCAAAAAACCCCTTCTTTTCTGTTCCTCCCTGATGCCCCCAACTGTTTGTCTAGAATATATCAATGAACGTTGCATGCAGACAGATTGCCAAAACTACTTGCAAGCACCAGAGCTCATCGAAGACACTATTCTCTCTTGACAGAGAGTCAAGGCTCTCACCCTGCCTGTAACAATTGGGGAAAGCAAATGCACCCATAGAAACTAGGAACATTTGTGTAAATGCAATGAGGAAAATAAGTCTTATACTTGGCCGATAGGTTATACTAAAAATTTCTACAGAATGCCTCAGGCAAAGTTTGCATTATTAAAAAATGAAACAAAACAACCCCCCCCACAACTCAAAAGCCCAACAGCACCTCTTCCTCTTCTAAACTTCTCTCTTCTTAAATTAATTCAAACCCTCTACAGTTAGAAAAACTATGAAAAACTGCAACCAATCTGAAGTGGCAAATCTGGATTACTGCACCAATTGTTGTACAGTTCTGAAGAACTTCTGTTTCAAAACAATAGGCGGCTTTTGCAGAGCAAGTGGTCTGCTCAAGGGCATCCTGTGAAAGAAGCTGAGTCTCTAGTTTTTCTGCAGGGTGGTCCCTTCGTTCTGTGACCTGCTTCTTTCCTTACACAATTGTGTGTCCTTTTTGGAGGAGTGTGGCAAGGAGCGGAAGAAGAGCAAGTTAATTGTATTTAATTCCTAATTGCTTTCCACTCTTCTGTTTGTGTGTGCATGCACATGCACGGGGGGGTGTTAAAAAACTTCTGCCCAAGAATTGTCATTATATATGCCTTTGAAGTTGTGTTTCCCAATTTCCCTACTTGTGGGCAGAGATTTGTAGGGGATTTGTCTCTAAGAACATGTCAGTTCCTGACATTTTTGGAGTGACCCCCGCTGCTACAGGCTTTACTGTCTCTTCAAGCAGATCTCTTCTGTTGCCTGTCAGTTCTCACCCTCTAAACCCTCCATACACACCCAAGGAACGTGTGGTATTCCTTGGTGGTTGGAGTGCTTTACCAACGTCACTACCAACTTCTGAAACTAAGTTGCTGTACCGCTTTTTTTTAGCTATTCTAGTAAGTAGATAAAGCTAGTGCTAAATCCTTATTTAAAATTTGATTGTCTGTGACTTATCTTGTGAACACTTGGTTGATCTGGGAATCTAAGGTAGCTGATTTAATAATTAAAAAAAAAAGAAAAAGTCAAGCCATCTGGGTGCCTGTTGGCTGCTGATGGCATTTTGAACAAAACTTAATTTTGAAAGATGCCTTTTTTCTTCTTGCTTTTCTTTCTTTCTTTTTTTATGTAACTGTGAGGAAATATTTTGAGATACGATTTGCAAAAGGATATTTATGTGGTTTAAAATTAATGTGCCTGGAGCTAGGAAGTCTTTGGTACGCTTCTCTCTCAAGCAGGAAGAAATAGAGGCCAGGTGTTTGTGCTATTGCCTATGAATAAAGCATATACCTATATATGATCCCATAGATATTGTTTTTGTGGGTGAGGGGTGCTTGAATCCTTGCTAAAATTGTCCATCCATCTTCTGAAAAACTTGAGATTAATTATCTCCCCAGCTTGTTTGATTTTGGCTACATAAAACAGTTACTGGAGTGCACTGGGTGCAAGACTGCTGGCACAGACAAAATTTTGTTAGTAATAATTCACTTATATAGAGAAGCTTATGGTGCTTTACCTGGTAAGCCAGGAGTTGCACCATTTCATCTGTGGCCAGCAGTAAGACATCTTTTTTAAAAAATTTTATTTTTTTTTCTTACTATCTTGGTGTCTCAGAAATATTTTTAGTGTGATCTTCTGATTGCTGTGGGTTTTTTTTTTTTTTTAAACAAATCCAGTTTCCCCTCCTTTTTTTTGCTTCCCAATCTGCTATTCTGCAGAAGATGATAATAATAAATACTGTACCTGCTCCCTTCCCCCTTCTTCCTTTTGTCCTCCAAATAAACCTGGGAATGTATGCTAGGAACATTTTGGTTTGCATGTAGAGGAAGGAAGGGAAAAACAGATTGTTGTAGGGTGTTTCACTGAAATGTCAGTGCCTTTGCCGGCTGGGGCTAGCTACAGAAGGGACTGTCTGATAAAGGTTATGTGCTTTCAGCTATTTGGATGTGATCTATCAGGTGTATTGTTTCCAGAAATCGCAGTTCCCGTTTGTTCGGGTTCTCGAGCCCTATTCTTGGGAATTTTGGCTGTGGGTGCATATTAGATACTCTATTAGATAATGTGTCACATGTGAGGCTAATTTCCAGTACCATAATGTCTAAATTCTATTATGTGTAACAGGTTGTCCTTTGAGATATTATCCATCGCATCAGGTCAGGTTTTACAATGTGAAGTGTCGTTAGGAGTAAAGAGGGCTCTTCTCCTTAGTGTTTGGTTTTCCCTGCAGCACGGAAAATGGTCCTGAATTTTATTGATTCCTTATAATGTAGAGAAGAGCTGGTGAACGCAAAGCTTTAACAATGGATTTTCATGAATGTAGTGTTTCCTGTCAGAAGTTTTCTCTGCCTTAAGTAGAGGAACCTTGCAACTACTTGCAGTGTCTTTGGTTCAAGTGAATACAATTGAAATTCTCCCTTTAATAAACTGTCTAAGCTCACGTCTTGGACTGCCCTGGGTTACTTTCCTGAAGATGAACAATTGAAAAAAGTGCATGCTTAAAAAGGAACACCAGCTTGAAGCGTGGATGCAATTCCTGATTTTTAACACTGTTAAAGTTGAAGGGATTTGTCTTGAACATTTGAGTGCCTCTTGTAGAAGGTTTCTTCCTGTTTTTTTCTCAGCCGTTTGACTGCCTGTGATGCAGTAAGTTAACCCATAAAAATGCTAATCATAAATGTTTAATTGTATAGAGAAAATGGTAAATGAAAAGTTAACAAGCTTTTTCTTTGCCATTAAATGCCAGTGAGAGAGAATGTTCTGTGAACTGAATGTGTTTGAAATTTCACATCTTACTGAAAGTTTTTTCATCTTTCTTAGGATGTCTTGTATACTGTGTGCAACCCTGTTGGAAAAGTTCAGCGCATTGTTATATTCAAGAGAAACGGAATACAAGCTATGGTTGAATATCCTTTTGGAATTTTTTTTTTTCCTGTAGGTTCTCAGTTGCAGATGGCATTTAACATGAGAATGTTGACATCATTATTTTTCTATAAAAATGATGTATATAAGTGCTATTTTACTTTAAATACATATTAGAAATTACAATGTCTTAGAAATTAAAAAAAAAAAGTCATCAGAAAAACACCATGTAATTTTGAAAGTGTTCTTGGTCACCATGTTTATAGGTGATCCTAAGGCTAATAGTTGCAGATATGAAATATTTCATGGATTTAACAACACATTGTACACAGAAGTTTCATGGTTTCTGCCTGTGTTGATTGGGTAAGGGCATGCAAAGGTGTAGTCTGTCTTTAAACTCTTCTAAAATAGTTCTAATATATAGTGCTTATCTTTCTATTCTGACTTGATGAAACATGTGACCAACTTAGGCCTCCTTGACCTGTTTATCATGTGTTGAGGAAATTCACTGTTCTGTTATCGTACTGTTTACTGTATTTGTAGCACTAAGTCATACGCGGGATGAATGTTCAGAGTTGTTAATGTGTTACTGTGGTTTGCAAGGTCCAAAGTCTGATATGATTAAGCCTCAGTTTATAAAACTCTAAAAGACCATCCTGATCACCCTCCTTTTTTGTAGCTCGTATTTAGAGAAATTAGATACCCTGGAGAAAACTGTATTGAACTCTCACACACTCTGTTCTGATTTCAGCTACTACCAATGTGGTAAGCTTTATTGGTGCGTTTTTGTAACATACTTAACAACTTAACCAGGGGCTTCATTGACCGTTTGCCAGGCACAAAGAATTGCCCCGACTTCCATAAAAGCAAACTAATTGCTCTTTATCTCTTTAGAAGACATAAGCTGCGCATCCCAATGGACAGCGGTTCGACTTGCTATGATAATGTTGCAAATTTCTGGCAAGTGCTCTTTTGTTTGGATGACTCTTTGTATAGCTGGGGGGTTGTTCTCTGGCTTGTTGTGAAAGTTTAGGGAAGTTGTGGGGGAGGATCCTGTGTATGTACGCTCTTAAAATCTGCCGTATTGCCTCTCCTTTGGATTGAAATCTGCAACATGCTTTTTATTAAAAACAAAAACAAAACCACAGCAGTTGAAAGAAACCTCTCAAATGTGAACAAAGTAACGCAGCGGTATAGGTGTGCAGTTTGGAAAAAATAAGTCTTAGGTGAGCTTCGAGACATGCCTTATCTGAAAAGGTTCCAAAAATTATTAAGTTTCATTGCTAATTGCCATGCTGATCGCTTTGGAAGATGTGCTCCCGCAGTTCTAGCCAGCTTCTAACCTTAGAGGTTTGGAGAACTTAACTCTTCTCACTTTTCTTTTTGACAAGCTCAAGGCAGCTGAACACTTCCACTGTGGATTTACATCTTGGTGGAGGAAACTGGACCGTACTGAATATAGTAAAGCACAAGGGACATAGTATTGATACAGAGTACTTTCAGAATTTCACTGAATTACATCAAAGGATGGCACGAGATGTCTGGCCTGCTGCAGGATTTGGGCTTTCTGGCACAGTATGCTGTTGAATACATATGAGACCATGGATTGCAGTGCTCCAAGGCTCTTTGTGCTCAAGCACGTTTTTCTGCTACTAACAGAATTGATCTGGGAGTATCTAGGGGATATGAAATAACCTATGTGTTGGGGCCTGGTCCATGCATCTGCCTTGAGCAGTGGATTTAAAGCAAACTGCTTGCTGTATTTTTGATGCAAGATTTTCTTTTTCCTTCCCCCCCCCCCCCCCCCAATTCAAAATACATCTTTTGGTTCTGTGATTTATTTGGCTAACAGGCTACAAAAGACATATTCTTTCTTAGTTCCTTTCATTATAAGGTTACTGAGTTCATCACTTTCCCTAGCCGCCATTCTCTAGCTGGAGTTAGCTGTAAGAATGCATGCATGGTCTTAAGTCATACTTTCTTGCCCCAAAGCTCCCATTCCTTCCCAAAAGACTCAACTTGAACTTTTCCCTTCTGGATATGGTTCAGGTATTCTCTAGGCTCGCTGGTAACTTTTTATGTCCACTGATTAAACTTCCCATATACAACAGAATATCCCCTTTCACTTTTGCACACACCTAGAGTGTTTGTCTTTCACAAACTGCATAAGCTCAGAACATAAAGCATGCATCTATATAATCCACCCCTAAGAACCTGTTAGCATATGAATGGTCTCATCTTGCGCCACTTACATCTCGGAAACAGATGCTGAACGTAAGTTAAACCTGAGAACTTTTGGGAACGTCTCTGTGGTAATTTAAAATTAGTCTGTTCAGAACTTTTTTAAGGTATGGTCTTGGCAAAATACCTGCAGGCTACAAAAATAAAACCTTTTTAGGGCAAAGGGGCATGAAGGGGAAATCTGGAGGAAAAAAAAATCCTTAACGTGATGTGTATGTTTGAATCGGTTTTTTGCGCCCAGAAGGCGAAGGCTGCACTGAATGGAGCAGATATCTATGCAGGATGCTGTACACTAAAAATTGAATATGCAAGGGTAATGCTTGGACCTTCTGTCTTAATTTTACTCACAATATACATATAGTCAAGACTTAACTTTTTTCACTTTTACTTTATTTGAACAGCCAACTCGACTTAATGTCATTAGAAACGACAACGATAGTTGGGACTACACTAAACCGTATCTGGGCCGACGAGGTAGGTTTTTATACGTTATCGCTGTAGATGTTTGACTATACTAATAACAGTCCTTCACACGTGGTCAGGCTGTATGGCAATAGTCATTTCAAAGCGAGCCAGTGCTGCTGAAGGCTGTGCCGCACAAGCCAACCTCTAACGCAGGAAATTATCCCCGAGCCCTAGTGCCCCCTACTGCCGTGTGCTTGAGCCACTTAGTTCAACAAGGAGCCCACACCTGCAAGCACGTTCGCAGTTCTCAAGGACTTGCATTTCTCCAAGCAGCTCTCTCTCTTTGGAGGAGAGGAAACCTGATGCAGACTATTCCTTACAAACTACAAACTTGCACACTGCTTCTCCTTGGAAAGGACTCTTTTTTTTTCCCCTATGTTGGACAAGGCATTAAGAAGGATAGAGGACTTCAGCAGGCTGACTCTACACTTCATCATGCACCACATCGGCATCAGCAAAAAAAACCAAACCAAAACAAAAAAACCCTCTGAAAAACCTCAGACTTGCAATTCACCTTGTCTGCATACTGCATGCACCACCACCACAAGTTTTTAAAGGAGGACACTTTCAGTACTTCAGATTTGTATGGGATGAATAACACGATAGACTGTACCCGTTCTGTTCAAGTTTGTATGTATGCTGGTCTTAACTTCCCTTAAAATTACAACTGAAAAATTGAGAATCTCCAAAATTAAGAACCTCTCTTGTTGATATCATCGACATTGTTGTAAACATTTTATTGCTTGCTGTATGTGAGAGTTGAATTCATTCTTGACAGTGTAAATATTGTCTAGTAATAGGGAAACTTGATCCTTATCTGTAGGTAGTTGGGACTGAGCAGCGCAATATCAGATAGGTCCCCTCAGTTATATTTCAGTATTCGAAACAGGGAGATTCATACCTGGTACAGGCATATTGTCTCTTAAGTACTCAGCTGTAAAAATTACCCAGAGCTTAACTCATGTTAGTGGAAATTATGTAAAGACAAACTGCTGTGTAGCCTGACACTTGTAAAGCATTTATCTTAAAAAAAATTTGTAACTATCGAGTGCAGTGTTCCATAACTTATGTACCATAATGTTTGCAATGTAAAGTTAGACGAGCGAAGACAACGTGTCTAAGACAGAGTATCTATCTATCAAAGGCTATATGAGAGCCAGGGCTTTGGCTATCACAAGTGACGTGCACTTTCAAAGTAATTCTATAGAGACGCTGGGCTTGTAAAACTGTTGTACAACTAAAAATGCAGGGTTCGAATTTTCAAAATGAAGTTCTTGTAAAAGGTTAACAAGGGAGCTACAGTATTGGTTGCAGCTTACAGAATGTGAATATTTGAATTGGGATTCAAAATTTTTTCTCAAATTCCAGAGTTAAAAAATGACTTTGAAGAAACTCAAAGGCAAGAAAAAGTCTGAAGGATTAATTCAACCCTTGTGTCTTTTGATTATTGCAATGTTTTGAGATTGAGTTGTAACATCGTGCATCTAATTACATTACATAATTGGTCTGCAGATAGATATGGCTGTATGAACTAGATGTTCCCTGAGCAAAACAAACAAACAAAAAACCCAGTGGAAAATGAAAAACTTAACATATCTACAGCTTGCTTTTTCTCAAGAACTCTGACTCTACTCTTTTCCTTTTTGGTTACTCTGAGTGCCTGTCGCTCTTTTCTGTACGTGACTTTACTAACTCTAAGAAGAAAGGGATTAGATTTATATCTTATACCATGATTTTTTTTCTTTAACTGTGGCCTGCATCCATTGGTCTAAATAAATGAGAATATGACTAGTTGAATGAACTCTGAAATATAGTTGAGAAAGCAGGTATTTAGCGCAGTTACATCCCTGAAGTAATCTGGGACTTTTCCATGAGTGTTTTAGTATGTGCGCTTCAACTTATTCTTGCAGCAGTGGTGTTTGGCTTCTGAACTTGGTCTGACTCAAACAGCAGGGTTCTGACTTTACCAAAAAAGATCTTAGCCCAAAGGAGTTTTATTCTGAGGACAGGCATGCTAGTACCTCCTTTCTATCAGTAAAAGCTCAAAGAAACGAAAGTTTATTTCTTGTAGGCTGAAATACATCTCCTGAAACTTAGAGTTAGGTTACTTCAGTTCTGTGTGAACAGATATCAAGCTCTGAGCAGAATCCAATACACTCAAATCAGTAAATGCAGTGGTAAAGCTTCCACTGAAGTAAGAATTTCACTTCCCCACCCCCTTAGCTTAAGGCACAGAGGAAATTCATTTTGCTAATGGTTTTTTTAAAAGCTATTTTTAGTTCTGTATGGTAGCAAAGCACTTGCTTCCCCTGAATATTTCTCCACTTAAGTAGACTTCCTAACAAATGTCTGCTACTATATTGCATTAGATGGAACCAAACAAAGCCTGTCCTTTTATATTTTATTTGCTCTTAGCGAAAAGGCTCAAACTATAGTTTGGGCATTTCTTTTGGTGGCAATACCAGCTTACTCAGCTTCTGTATTTCCCCTAAGTTTGTCCTACTGCTGTCTCTGAGGCTCAAGAATCTGATTTATTTTTAAAAAAAAAAGAACACTAAATTATAATAAAACTTATCTTTCAGGACTATTTTTAACATAGATCAGTTTTTAGGTCTATTCATTGCCTCTTTGCACAAATATTTGTACTGGCACAATCAAGAGACTAAGTTCAAGGAAGAAAAAAGTGTGGGGAAAGGAGAGGGCAGTGGACTACTCTGCCACCAGGAGGAAATATTTGTCAAACTATGCTCTCCCAGCACTTTTTATTGCAAGGTTACAGTCCTTTACTGTGCACAGTTTCAAAGGGTTTAGCTCCACAGACTAGAATTACAAAGTTGATTTTTCTGAAAGATTACTACTGCACACAGTGTAAATGCTCTAAATAACCAGTAAGACTGCCCATCCACTTTCCCGAGCTAAGAAATTCAGAGCTGTCCTCCTGAAGGGGGAATGGAAAACAGAACAGAAACCTGTCCTCAAACTCTGAGGAGAAAGGGCACACGGGTTTTCATCTCCCACTGTGTATTGTCTAACGTGAACAGCTCCTGTTTTTCAAGGGAAGCATCTCCAGCTGCATTGGGCTGGAGATGCCATTTTCAGCAGTCATATTTAAATTTTGGGGGAACTGTCGCAAATTGAATATCTTGCCCCACCTTTTCAATGTGGCTTTTCAAGAACAGATTTCTTTTTTAAAATGTGAGAAATGATTTGTTGCTTACCACAAAAAACCTGGAAGTTCAGATTTTCTTTGCCACGCAGCATGTATCTAATTAAAAAACACTGCTTTGACTATGATGCACTGCTTTCCTCCAGTAATGTAGACCCCTTGCTTAACTTTATATCATAGAGAACTGGGTTTTCTTAAAGGATTGACCATTGGTTAAGTGCATTATTCAGTGATGTTTTTCTTCACTTGACCTGTTATGCTGCTGATAATGCAATAATGTACAATCCTTTCAGCATGCCCTTAAAACAGTAGGTGTTCTGTAAATATATATGTACACATATGTAATGCTCTCTGTTTACTGATTATGAAACCATGTAATACAGGTTGTTGTTGGCTTATGCTGAAACTTCTTGAAAGAAGCCCACTTTGAAAATGTGTTGCTGTTGAAGCTAATATTATGATTCAGGTACTGTCTTTCAAAAGTACTGCATTTCAAATTTGTTTTAAGAGACGCATAGGTAAATCCTGCTGTATGGTGTTACCTATAATAATGTGCAATGTCTGTTTAGGAGAACTTTTGGGTATTTCCATAGACTTTAAATGTCTGCATCTCTTCATTGGCCACTATCCCCTCCCTCTCCCAATCAACTTAAATGGTATTTATTATACAGATGAATCTTTTAATTTTGGTGTCCCAGGGCTACAGCTTGTGGTTTTAAACATATAACGAATGAGAAATTGTTTATAAAGTTAACAAGGACTGAAATTACTTTTTTGCTTCTTAAATGGAAGCATTGTCTTAACTTGAGAAATCAAGTGCATACTTGTCCATATTAAATTGTTTTCTTTCCATTCCCACATGTTAGACAGAGGGAAGGGCCGCCAGAGGCAAGCTATTTTGGGAGAGCACCCATCGTCATTTAGACATGATGGATATGGTAAGTAACATAGGATAACAGGCGGCAATAACTTCTGTACATGTTGTGTGGAATTCTAAATATTTAGTCAATGCATAACCATAAATCTCTCTACAGCATGTATAGTTCAATATTACACTCTACATGTGGTGCTGTCAGTCCATATTCTAAAAATGCTCGTGATAGACTGAAATCCATACTGCACTTACTACAGTAACACTTTTTTCATGGAGAACATCCGGCTCTACAAATGTATTCCTCTGAAGAATGTTTTTTGTCAGCTGCCATCACCATAGGCAATGGATAGAAAATAACATCTGTACTGGGAAAGCAGCTTTCTTCTAGATAATGCAACACAGCTTGATAAATGACTTAGTGCAATCCAGAGCTCTTTGATGTTGCGGGCAAAGCTGCTAATTGTGTGCTTTGTGTTTCTTTGAATGTAGCTGATTCTGAAAGGTACAGCCATGTCTCTACATAAGAAGGATGTTTGAGCATTACTGCTATAAAGTTCAGGTAGCAAGTGATGCAGTTATTACCTGTGCTATCTGTACATAAAGATCTGCCATCACGCACATGAGACTTCCAAGAGAAAATGGTATCAAGGGTTAGATGTGACTCTATTTATTGTCTTAACTGTCAGAGGCAATGTGGTTTGTCTTGCCTGTTTCTTTGTGAATGTATTATTTTACCACATAGGTCGACTTTCTACCTAGTCTTTCAAAGGTTCTTCAGTTATCCAGAATTTTCAAGTTCCAGCTTGTATTCACTGTTTGGTTTTTTTTTTTTTTTTTTTTTGGGGGGGGGGTAGTTTTATTCTTCCGATGTACGCTTCTGATGTACCCTTTCACCTTAACTAATATGGTTGCCTCTTCCTTTACCATTGTCTCACTTCCATTACTGGTTTTTTTCTGGAAAAAACTGCAAGAGGTGCCTTTTACACTCAATTTCATGTTATTTATTGACTCAGAAGAACAGAGATCCTCTCCAAACCTCCTTTTTTTGTCTGTAATGCTGATATTTTCTGTAAACAACAATATTGCATACTAATAATCTCTCTTCCTTTTAAAAAAAAAAAAAAAAAAAAGCTTCATTCAGTGAAACCTATCACTTCACCTGTAGTGGGAATCAGGACAGCTTCTGTTTGTAATAGTGCTGAGTTTTAAGTACTTGTGGTTTTTTTTCCAAATGAGCTGTTGCAGAAAGGTAGTCTGTCTTAATGTCTCGTCTACAGAACCTAGCTGTATCATCTTGTCTCCTGATGCCTGTCAAAAAAAATTACTGCTTCTGTTTTGCTGTTTTGTTTTCCCCTTCCTCTTTTATAATACTTACTCTGGTGCCACATAGCTCTATCAGTAGACATGACTATAGAGATTACTGTTTATTTAAAATTTTTTTTTTGATGGCTTTATGTTTAAATTTTTGGTAGGGTGCTGGGGGAGAGACTGGGTTAAGCAAACTTTTTGGAGGGGTAAAACCTGCAACTCAGTCGTCAAAATGATTAATGAAATACCTTTTTTGCTCATATATAAAACAATGCTGTGAAACATCTTCCTTCTTATATGGTAATATAAGAACAGACTCAAAACATTAAAGGGAACAGAAGAGGAGGTCTTTTTTAAAATTAGAAAAAGATTTAGCAGAACTGCTATAGTTTGTTGTTGTTGTCTGCTTTAATTATGCATTATATATGTGAGCTTCAATGCATGATTAAGTAGTGAAACTTGTGTTTGAAGTAGCATGAAAACATGATCTTTCATCCCCTTAGGGTCACATGGTCCTTTATTGCCCTTACCGAGCCGGTACCGAATGGGATCTCGGGACACTCCAGAACTCGTTGCTTACCCGTTGCCCCAGGCATCCTCCTCTTACATGCATGGTGGAAATCCTTCTGGTTCAGTCGTCATGGTTAGCGGGTTGCATCAGCTAAAGATGAACTGTTCCAGGGTCTTCAACCTGTTCTGCTTGTATGGAAACATTGAGAAGGTAAGTCATCACTTATAAGAAACTTAGAGGCTGCTATACTCAAGCCAGATTTGTCAATCTAGTTGTTTTGGAAAAGACGTGGCTGAGATGATCTAAAAAAAAATTGTCTGACAACATGTAAAATCCTTAGTTGTGCTGTTCATTGCGTTGTCATTTTTTCTGTATCTACCTCAGGTGAAATTTATGAAGACTATTCCAGGCACGGCACTGGTCGAAATGGGTGATGAGTATGCTGTAGAAAGAGCCGTCACACATCTCAACAATGTCAAATTATTTGGGAAGAGGCTTAATGTCTGGTAAATACACAGTTTATTATGTTAGTAGTCTGCTACTGAGGGGTTGTTCTGAGGCTGCAGAGGGAGGGTATCCCATTGCTTTGTCATCACTGTTGCAGTTATGATTTCCTATTTGCAACTACTATTTGTATTTTACATACTAAAAAAAAAAATTTTGTAAATTTGACAGCTGACCATTTCAGTAAAAACTTATGTTAATAATGTATATAGGCATTATCTTGCTTGCCTGTTAACAAAACATGTTACCGAATACAGTTTATCACCCTTTCCACAGCTTTTAAGGAAGATATCGAATCCAACTCATCTTGTTTTCCCTTTATTTCAATTGTTGAAAAGAAATGTCAGCTTTGTTCCAATTCCATCAATACTCTCTGTGCAAAATATGCAAGTCCTAATTGTTTAAGAAACTTTAACTGTATATCCTTAAATCCCAGTGTTTCCAAGCAGCATTCAGTAGTTCCAAGCCAGATATTTGAACTGGAGGATGGCACAAGTAGTTACAAGGATTTTGCAATGAGTAAGAATAATCGCTTTACCAGTGCTGGCCAAGCATCTAAGAACATCATCCAACCACCCTCTTGTGTGCTGCATTATTATAATGTACCCCTGTGTGTTACTGAAGAAACCTTTGTAAAGGTAGGCAATTGAAACGACTGTGGTATATAGGGATATTGGGCTTTATCCTAGCTTTATACCCTGTGCTACTTTTAAAAAAGCAAATAGCTGGGATAGTTACAAGATAGCAACTGGAAGATAATTGATTCTTTAAAATAGGCTTTAGCCTCTTTATATAGAAGCTGCTATATTTCTGCAATATCTGGCATTTCTCTTTCTCTTTTCTTTTTTTTTTCTTTTTTTAATGAGAAACAAGATATATATATATTTTTTGGGGGAAGTAAAGTTGAAAAGCTTAATGTGGTTTGTGTGGAAAAGACTTGTAGAACAAGAGCAAGACTACAGTCCACAAGGGATTTATCCGCTCCCTGAGATGGTTGCTTTAATGACTGCTAGGATGTTTTGGAATGGAGAGAAACGTGCATGTGGAACAGTTTGAGCAGCTGGGTCCTAAATGAATTCTGGATGCTTAAAAGCATTCTGGATGTGATGCTAGGCCTCTCAAGTGAAGGCAGTGGTACAACTGATGACAGTTCAGTGAATTCTTCTTTTCAGTCTCCATGTGAAAGTTAATTCTGGTTCACAGGCCATGTACCTGTATGTGTGACTTCTGAAGTATTGAATTGAAGTCGGAATGTCGAAAAGAAAGATGTTTTTACTTAGATATCCCTTGTTTGAGGCAATAGTGATATTTGTACTCCAACAATTGTGTTGTGCCTATAAGATTATATTTATCATGAGAGAGCACAGATACAGAAGCCCTGTTTTGCAGACTACAGAATGGCATTCTAAAGAGTTTCCAATCTTGAAGTGTTTCTTGGAACAATCATTTGCCATAAATTCATGGAAACTCTCTTAAAGAATCAGTATTTTCTTTTGTGTCTCTTCCAGGAAATGTTGGAATTCTTGCAAATAGTATTTGTGTGCATTTTTATTGAAGTCTTACCTCTTATTTTATTTTTATGGCAGTTATGTGAGGATCATGAAGTTCTCAGCTTTATTAAATACAAAGTGTTCGATCCAAAACGTAAGTAAATCTTGACCTATTCAAGGGGTTCTTCAAGCTCTGATTTTGAAAAGAGCAGTAGAGGTTACTGATACCCTTTTTCCCCTTTTCTTTTTTCTCTCACTCTGACAGCTTCTGCCAAAACACTCTCTGGTCTGTTGGAGTGGGAATGTAAGACAGATGCAGTGGAAGCCCTCACCGTACTTAATCACTACCAGATAAGAGTCCCAAGTAAGTCAATCTTGCTTGTTTTTTATTTTTATTAAAAAACAAACTTGTTTTCTTCCTTTTTTTTTTTTTTTTGGTATTGTCTTTGCTGTAAAACAAGGCTTGAGTAGCTCCATTTCTGCAGCTAAAAATTGTTTTATTTACTTTGTGTGTGTATGTATGTATATATTTTATGTATATAGTATGTTATGTAATCCTCTATATAGGTTAGGGTCCGTTAGGCTCTATGTAAATGAGAATCTTCCTTGCTTTTTGAGTCAACCTGTAGAAATCCAAATATGCTCTGAGACTGTGTGTCTTGTTTGTTTTTCCCTTTCCCTGACTTCAAAGGAGGAAGGCAGGAAAAGCATTGCTTAAAAATCCACTGTCGTCAAAATCAAATCTAATCTATAATGACTTGCTAAAGCTTTTTAAAATCTTTCACAACAAATGCAGAGAAATCTGAAATACCTTTGGGTAAAAGATTCTTTAAGTTACAATTTTTGTTTGAATATTCAGTTTACTGCTCTGAATTGACTGTTCTGTTAGTAGATTCTCTTTGAAGTCAGAAACTGTGGGGCCAAGCTGAGTTTATCTCAATCTAATAGGAGTGGAGAGGGTGTTCACCTGCTAGACATGCACAGTGGGCTAGATCTGCACTGTACAGTAAAGATAGTTCAATAAATGGAATTATTCCAGATGTTCGCAGACATGATTTGGAATCTAGCCCAATGCCTTCTCCAAACTCTTATGAATTTGTCTCTTCCTGGCACATCTTAGTAGTTTGTTTAAACCTTTCTTATCTGTGCTCCCCACTGTTTTGTCCACCCTCTCGATAAGGAACTGAAGTTACTTCAGGGGCAGGAGTTTTCTTAAGATATTGTTAACACACTCCTCACAATTTTGCATTTATCTGTCATTTTGGAGAAGTGGTACAGACAAGAGAAGAATTTGCTCTTTCAACATGAAAAAAGACATACTGTAACGTAGAATCAAGTGTACTTATTAGAGGAAAATACAGAGTATTTACAGAGTTATTAAAACAAGGACCACTGGTTAGGACTTGTTGTAAATAAGATTGCCTGAGGTGGGCCGAGCCAGGAGGACATATTTTCCATGACCTGAGTGTGGTAACTGTGTGCTGCTCTCTGTGGCCCTTGGCAGCCTTTCTGAATAGAGAGGGGTTGTTGTATGCTTTGCTTTCTGGAGAGGCCCGAAGGGGTAGGTGTCCTGCTATTCCTTCTCTCTGTCAGAGATGTAAAATACTGTCCATGCCACCCTGTCTCTGACAGAAGTGCCACATTCTAAATCTTGACTTCCTTATCTGTCTGTGCCCTTTTGCCTTAGCCATTGCCTGTTAAATACTGATCTTCTAAACAGTTTAGAAGGGAGGAGGGGCAATAGTAACGGTAGGATGTCTTTTTATTGCATATAGTTCAATAATTGAAATGCTGTCCGCGTTCCCTTGCGATCGAATCCACCCCTTCGTTTCTCTACCTAAAAAAATGCTGATAGACTATTAAAAAACAAAACCCCAAAACACCTATTTACAGGGCAACAGGTGTCTGTGGGCCATCCTTTTTTGGGGGGGAAACATTAAACCTACAGGATTGGTAAATTTGTCAGACTGTGCGAGGTGCCTTGATCAGCAAGAGCACCATAGAGTGCAGTTTATTGAGTATGTTCTTTGTCTCCTGACAGATGGCTCTAACCCTTATACCTTGAAGCTTTGCTTCTCTACTTCATCCCATTTATAGAGAAGAGGACAGCATGTTAAGAGCTACGTTCACCTCAATTTGCAAGTCTGAAACTACACTTCGTTCACAAAGCTCTAAAGTGGTTGCTCTAACGTTGCCTTGTTTCAACTTAATTCTAATATCTTTTATCTTGTTTTATAATAAATAGATGTTCCTTCATAAATACAAAACAGATTTTTTCCTCTTTGCCTCTGAGAAGTACATGTTGTAAGCTAACTACAAAGTTTGTATTTCATTAATGTAATACCTTCAAAAGTCTAAAGAAACACCAGTAACATATACAAGATAGTGTACCATTCAGACCCTAAAATGTCAATTGTTTTCTTCAGAAAATGAAATTTATTTGCATTTTTGATGTTGAAGATTAGCAAGTATTTTTCCATTTGTAGTCTTAATTGGCAGATAGAGTTATTACATCAGAATTTTAAATGTAGAACTTGTTTTTCCGTATGTTAAGTAGTGAAGTATGTTGCAATAAATACTAAAAAAGCTTGTATTTATAAAATGCTTAAATCGGGTTAATGTTGCACATACTGAATTTTAAGTAGTATAGACTTAGTTGATTTATATTCCAAACAAAGCTAACGTAGAAAATAATAAGTATGTACACGTGTATGGTGTGAATTCATACTTATTTAAAGTGGTTTTGTTTTTTTTAAAAAAAGCTATTTTTCATTTGCATTAGCATGATGCCATCTATAACTAGTCCCACCGTAGGGGCCTTTTTAAAATTAAAATTGCAAGCCTGTATCAGTGTGTTCATCCTCATTTTCCATAACTTAAATCTTTGATGTTTAACATATCCTCTTGACTTTTTTAATATTGGTTATGACTTATTAAATGGTAAAAGTTGGATATGTGAGAACAGAAGATTGATCACAACAGAGCAAAGGTGGTAAAAGTAGTTAAAACAAAAGGCACGCCCCACCATACTCTCTCATACCTGGGTTGTTCATTTGATTTACACTTGATGTTTGTATTGGTATTTTGTTTCCTTTTGTCTGATTTTTATTTTATACTTCCGTTACGATGAAAAAAGGATGCATAGGGTGAATAGACTTGGTTAACCTCTCACTTATACTGATCTAATATAGGTGGGATTCGGCTAACATACTTCTCATTAATTTCACGTCATGTAATTGAGTGAGAAATATTTTGTTTTGGGGAAGATGATTTGTTTTGTCCCAGCACTTAAGCGCCTCAGTTCTCTGTTCCAGAACTGGAGTTGCCATCTTGGGCCCAGCCCCAGAAATGGGAATCCAAGCATGAACGTTTGGAAGCCGTTGTCCATGTTTGTTCCCCTTTCTGAATATGCAACAAACTGCTTAGTGCATTTTTCAATTCTGTTCATAGTGATCAAAGAAAAGTTACTTTATCAACCGTTTTATCTTGCATTTTATCATACATGTTCTTTGTCCTGTCTTCAAGTGCAGGATTATTCATGCAAGTACGCTTGCCTTTGAGGGAGTGTGTTGCAGTCTGTTTACAGACTGTGGGTGTTGCACACATCTTTAAATACAGATTAGACTTTTCCCACTCTTAATTTCAAGGTAGAAATACCTAATCAGACAAGGGAAAACAAGTCAGCTGTCCTTCAGGTTTTCCATTCAGCAGTGATTCAGTTTCATCCCGGCTACCCCCGTTTCCTTCATGCTTCTGGTAATGAGTGTTTCAGGAATTCAAAGCATGCTGCTAATATGTCTGTACCGGGAACCAAGGGACAGCTGTGCGTTGTTTGGCAGCCCCTGTTTCATGTTGCCTTCTGCATACAGTTTGGAGTAATAACGGTCTGTGGCAGACTTGTTTTTTAGGGGCACTTTCTTTCAGCCTCGCTGCTTCTGCCTCAGAAATTGCTTCTGGAGGGCTCCAGTCTAGAAGGCTACATGCCGTACCTTGCCATTTGCCAACAGAAATGCTGGACACTTGTGAAACGTTCTGCGCTGCCTAGCATTTTGACTGTAAAAGGTCTTCTCCCAATCGTTCACTTCTCTTCTATCAGCTTGAATGTTCTGTGGAAATGTGTTTCTCTTGTCATAGCTTGCATTGTTATTAGTATTGATGTAGTTCAAGAAGTCAGAAGTTTTGTAGTTGAATATTAAAAATAGTCATGTTATCTGCTGGTCCTGTTTGGGAGGTAGGATGAATGACCCTAAAACATTCAGGTTTTTATAGAAAAGCACTTTAATGTTACCATATCCTCTGTGGATCACAGCCTTCAGTGCCTAAGATGTCTTGATGAAAGGCATCTTTCCTGTGGCTGCTCAGATCAGACAGAGGACAGACTAGTTCTAGGCATATCCGAGAGGATTTTCTATCAACTGGAGGTCCCCGTTCTCAAAATGAGAATCGCCTGTACCACATGGGGAAGAGAGGAGACTGAGGAACTGTTCATACTTCTTTCTCCTTAAAACAATCATTGTGTTCATGTGAAAGTTGAGAATAGGAAAGATTCCTTGTTAGCATTTTACTGTAAAAAGAAAGTAGGTTCTCCAGGGCCTAAATGGATGGGTGCATCTCCTAGGGGCTGGTGGTCTCCTTCCACAGTCAAGGTCCATGTTCACCTGTAAATCTTGCTCGTAGAACACAGCCAAAATAGTGGGACAGGTAAAGAGTTGCTCCAGGGGGAGTGAAGCTTGTGTGTTGTTGGCAGTCTACCACTTATTAGATTAAATTAAAGCACTAAGGTCTCTTGATGCAGTTTTTCTGTCCCTTTTGCATAAGCCATACACCCAAATTAGTGAACATTGCTATGCAGATTTCCTGTGTGTAAGCAGTTTGCATTCACATTGTAATATATTCATGACAGTTCCAGTGTGTTTTTCTTTTTTTTTTTTTTTTTTTTTAAAGTTTATTTTTTCTATTGACCACCTTTCATTGGAGGTAAATGATATATTGAAGTGGAGATCTTTTCACCTTCTCTCATGATACCCTAATCTTTGTTTCTATTTATTTTCCCTTATAAGGGGAAGAAGTGGGAAGAGTTGCTTTTTGACTTTCTATACCACCACAGTAAGGTAGGTAGTGTGTGTTGCTAGGGTGATATAAGAGAGGATATAAAAGAAACCATTTAGGAAATGTTTGGGTGTTTTGCTTTATAAAAGGAATGATGCAATTTAATGTGGCGTCACTAAGTCTGTCTTTCAGTAGGGGATAATGTTTGGGGTAAGCTGGCTTGTAACTAGCTGAAACCCTCCTTGTTGTAATTAAATGCAACTTGCTCCTTTTCCTGCTGTGTGTTTTCTTGTGAACAGAGCTTGAACTTGTCTGAATCTTACAGTGGCTTAGGAGGAGACACTCAGTCTCTTCTGTTAAATAATACACCTAAGTCTGGGAACACAAACACACTTGCTCAAATATTTTTCATCTCTGGGATGTGTTTAAAAATCTTCTGGATTTTTTTGCATCTTCTTTTGAAGATGGTGTCTTCTCACATCTGTAGCTACTTGGGTTTTTAGCCACTCCAATTATTTATATCTATGCAGCGTATTGGTTTGTTTTTTTCTGCCACTTACAGAGGTGATATTAATCTCTAAAATCTTGTTTGCCTTAGCCTGGCTTTGGCCAGAAATAGCGTGTGAGAAGGCACGGGTAAATAAAACATTGGATATGGGCTCAGCTTCCTATGAAGAGTTCCTGAAGTGGAAAATATCATCGTTCTGGTGTTGACCTTCAACTAGATGCAAGCGTACTGAAGTTCAAAGCCTTTCACCTTCACAGGTCTGGAATCCAAAAAGTGACGCTGGAGTCCTGCTGTGACGCTTGCCTTGCAGTGGTCACCTGCGCCAGTACGTGCGTTTGGTGCTATGGCCAAGCAATGCCCTGGCGTGTTGTCACAGAAGAGTTCGTTTTCCCCGCTAAATATACTGCCAGCTATAAACATCTGTCAACCTTCAGAAAACAAAGCGGTGAATTTGGATCCCCTGAGAGGTGGGTGTTAAACTGCAGCCAGGTGAAGTGGCCTGATGTGTGGGATCTCACCTAAAGGCTCTCCTGTCTTAGAAGATGCATGTTCCTCACTTCCTTCATTTCCTCTAGCTTCTTGTGTCATTTTTCTTCTTAACTGCTAAGACCACATGTTTTAAATTAATCTAGGCTTTATCCCAGCCTACTTATGCCTACTGTTTCAATTAAGAATGGTCTGGGAGGGGACTAGAACATGAAAAATGTTGATTTTATTTACCAAGGAAGTTAGAGCTGAGGCATGCTTGGTGTCTTTCTGCATCTGTTTTTTTGGAAGAAGAAAAAAATTCTATGCATCTTCTCACCTGTTTCACCTATGTGTGCTCGCTAAAAGGGTACGATAGTATCTTGTTCTCCGTTGCATCATTGTGGAGAGGGGCCACCAGCTGTGCTCAGGTGATGGTGTGTTTAACATACTGTTTAGATTCCTTCCTAAAACTGGCGGGGAGCATAGGCTGAGATGAAAATGAAGTGTTCAGGGGATGGTGATGGTGAGGTCCCCAAGTTTTACCCAGTAAAGCATCCGATGCAATAAAAGGTAAAGAGTTTCCACTTGTAGACAGTTGTCTCATCAAGTTAAAAGCACACAGTATTTGTGTTTCCTTGAGTCTCCTTACGCATAATACTCCCTCCCTGTTAAAAATCAAAGATTTCTTTCCCTGCGGGTTGTAATTCCCACAGGATGTGGGGGAGCCCAAGCTAGCCAGCTCCCTTGCACTGTGCTTTGGCTATGTTCCTCTAAAGGAAGTAACCTCAGCCCCTTTTCTTGTGTTTAAAAAGCTTTGGTGTCTGTCCTGTGCCAAGCCTCTGTGTCTCACAGCCAGCTCCCTGGGTTGGAGCCACACATTAATTCAGACCAGGTCTCTGCTCTTCCGTTTGCCCCTTGCAGCTGCTGATGCAAGCTCCTCATTTCTGGCGTGATTTATTCTAGTTTTTCCTTCGCTGGTGTTTGCGGAGCAGCTGCAGGCTGAGTTGGGCCTTCGCTCAGGGGAGCGAATACTACAGGAATGTGACAGAGCCAGCAGCTACGTGGTACATAAGGGAGGCAAAAAAAATAACCCTCTCCTCCAGGGGATCTGGGAATACGAGTTGGTCGTGGCGGGAACAGTACGGCAGTACCGGAACGTAGCGCTAAAATGGGCTCGCGGCCGGGGGGTGGCTGAGGTTAGCAGCTGCTGCAGGATGTGGTATCTAATTATTCAATGGCACAGAAGCTGTGACTTGGGTTTTTTTTCTTCTTGCCACTGTTTCCATTTGCGGTCTTCCCCTCCTTGAAGCTATGAGTGTTCGTTTCATTCAAATGTAAGCATGCAGTAATCAAAAAAAAAAAAGAAAGAAAGAAAAAAACCTAGAAGTTATTAGTTGGTGTCCTTGCTTACCAGAACTTTTCTCTCTGTAGGACTAATTTTCTTAGGCAGCTATGCAGCAGGCTTTGGCTGTATTGGGAAACGGCCTGCATTAGCTGGTGCTTTCTCCATGCTGTAAGTGTAAACTTGCAGCCTGTGTATTGCACCGATGGAGGGATTTGCATGCAATGTAGATTACGCTTCTATTTTCTCTTCTGTTAACCACAGCACTGGAATTGCTAAATCAGATTAAGTCAGTGGCTTTAGATAAGTATCCTGCCCAAAGGTTTTGGGAGACTGCCTGAGAAATAGTCTGGCCAGCCAGTGACCTGGGTGATCTTTTTTAAAGTTACTTCATGGCTTCTGTCTGAAACATGGTTAAATCAAGTTTCCTTATTAGTTTGGGTGTGAATCCCCCACACTAAGCTTTCACTTCTTGTTTCTTCTAGGAGTGTTTTAAATTACAAACAAGCTCTTTTGAAGGTAGAACTTAAACTGGAGTAATTTAGATATATTTAATACGTTCATCTTCCCTAATAATTCTGTCGAGGCTTTTCATGTTTTTGCTGCTGTGCAGATGAAGGAAAGGTCATCTGTGCCTTTTCATGATCCTTGTGCCTCCCTAACTTGTGCTTCTTGTCATCTTTTAACATGGAGCAGCAAGAACCAGCCACAAGGATTTCAAGTCAGGACTCTGCTATTGATTCATTTCAAAGCCTTTCAGAATAAAACACTCTCCAGCCTAGCTCTTTCAGCTACATCTTTCTTCTAATAATAAAAGCAAACCATCCAAGCAGCCTAAAGGCCAAGTTTCCCTGCGGGAAGAGAAACGAGGTGACAGTACCTCCCCATAACAGTCTTCTGGGCTGTGGACCCTGAGTTCACAGCCAAGCCTGACGCTGCTTTTTGTGGTTGCTCTCGAGTGCTGCTGCAGTTCACCCCTGCCATCACGTCCATCACGTGCACCGTCTGCCTCCTGCGTGGCCTTGTCGCCATGAAATCGTGTCTTAAGAAACGGAGCTCCTCTCTTTTCTCTCTCAAAGGTTTCGAACAGCGTTGGTTCATCTGTGTCTTTTTGGAGCTGCCTGGGAAATAGATAGAGCAGGGATGTCCAGGGTGGCAGGAAAAGCTGATCTTCTTCTCCAAGAAGGGCACAAGTGGGGGAATGGTGGGTTGCCAGCACATCCTCCGTTTCTAGTTGCTGCAAACACTCAGCTTTTGGGGACCTCTGGCCTTGTAGTGCTTTCCAGAGCTAATGGCCTGCTATGGGTAAACCTCCTTTCATTGTGGGACAGGGCCGTTTGGGAACCCTGGTGGCAGGAGTTCACTTTCAGTGCGGTGGGGTCCGAGCCGAGGTCTGCCAGCTGGGAGGTGAGCCCAGCACGCTGGGGAGTCTCCCCTTGGTGCGGCAAAGCTCTAACAAATTACCCAAAGCTCCTAGTTTCAGTAATAGCTCAAAAACTTGTCCACCTTCGTCCTTGCAGCATTTGGAGATGTCTGTGCTCATCTGCTCCTTTGGCTCCTGGTTGTGCCAGCGATCAGAGCACAGAACAAACACGAGCATTTGTGCCATCGGGCTGCAAAGCAGCACAGCCTGTTTGTTTTTGATTAGCAGACAGATGTCTGGCGGGCTCCTTGCCGTA